>NC_136818.1:40298347-40640882 GCF_951394365.1 Tetrao urogallus
AAGCATGTCTTCTCTGTATGTGCAATATGGTGGGCTGCAGACCATGGCTGCTCTTTCACCTGCTGAGCCTACAGGAAAGGCAAACTTCTATAAGGAGAGTTTTTATCTGCCTAAAAACCAGCACTGTAGAGAAGTGATGATGCATATGGTGCTAATTTCCAGAGGCCATATGTTTGGAGGGACCCAGGTACCCCCACAAGAACTTTTTGTTATTCTAATGTTCCTTTTCAGAGGTGCTCTGGAGGTCTCCTCTTTGCAGGAGGCTGGCTGCTTCCTCCCACTCGTCCACTCCCAACACATTTGCTCCGTCCCATCCCTCTGTCCCCTGCTGCTCGATGAGTGCTGCAGCTGGATAAACAGCGATCACTTACAGTCCTCCCGTGCCTTTCAGCCCTCCTGTTGCAGTCTATTGGTCATGGTGCAGCCTTTGCACCAGCACCAAGAGTGCTCTGGCCCTGGTGAGGTGGGTTTCAAAATGCAGTGACTCTATGGTGACTGCTGCAGTTCACCTGGCTTTTTCTAAGCACCTTTGCTCACCTGTTAGAAGCAACACAGGCAGCCTGTGGAGCTCTGCCAAGCTCTGCCCAGGTGTTCAGAGGCTTTTGCTTGGTTTTGGTAGCTCTGCTCACAAGGATAGTGAGAGTAGAGGCGTGAAGGCCCCTTCCCACCTTATTTGCTTTTTTCTCTAGTATGCATTAAACTACTTGTTAAAGACCGAGCCTCTTTGGAAGCTCTACTTAACCTTCTTGTTAATCACTGTGACAGAGCATAATAAATCTACATTGCTGAAGCATTATTTCAATCTGTAAAATCCTTGGTGCTCCATGGCAGCTCATCCAGCAGTGCCTCTTCCTTCCTCCCTCCCTACCCTATGCAAAGTAACATGGCATTTAGGAGTGACTGCAGAGCTTTGCTTTTTGAATCACACAACATTTGAATCCTGATCCCTGGATGGTCTCTATGACTGAGTTACTGCAGCCAAAGCCGTGTCCCTGTAGCTCACGGATGCATGTTTACACAAGGCTGTACAGCTCCTCTTTGTGTAGCCATTAATTTTATAGAGGACATATAACAAAGATGGGCCTCCAGTATGCCTCCAGCCTTTGATCTGCGTGGGGTGCACAGCCCAATGGACCCAGAGCTGCCGGCACTGCCGATTTACTCTGCTCTGCGGGCGCAGCTTCTAGAGCAAACACAAGCTCGTGTTTTCTCTCAGCAGTACTGCAGTACCACTGCCGGTTGTGCTGCTGTCCGGCTGCATTTGGTGTGGAAGGGCAGGGGTAACTCAGGGTTTGTTTGCCGTTAATGTTAGCTAAGCAGTTTGGTTCATGCAACCCACGGGTGCCCCAAAGCCTTGCAGACGGGTAGGCGGATTATTAAGGGTCTATAGTGTCGCTAATGGAAATAAAGTCCGTGTATTGGCAGGCTGTAAGCAGTGACCTTGTGGCATGGTGCTCACTCCGAAACAAAATATCTCCAAAACAGTTCTCTCATAGAATCTCATTGTCATCCAAGCCAAACTCAAAAAACCTTTTTTTTTTTTTTTTCCTCTCAGTCTGGCAGAAATTGGGATTCCTGGATCTGAATCTGACCTTGACCTCCAAAACCTTGACCTCCAAAATGACCTCTGATCAGAAACTCTTCTGTTGTTTAGACGTGGCATATGGTGTAGGACAGTGACCAGTGCCAACACTGGCAGCAGGCAATTGCTGATCAACCAAATCTGGTGCCCACTGAGTTCCTGTCCTAAATTTGGGTAGAGTTGTTCTCATTTTGATTTGTTAAGCCTTCTGGCTCTGCCCTAGCTCTGTTGATCCCCAGCAACATGCTTAACTCTTAACATTATTTTATTTTAAGAGTAGAGTACCCTTTTTTTGATCAACCTAGATGAAAGCTGAGCGCAGGACTAAAAACACTGAGCATGTAATTTTAGGTTACTGAAGCTAGATAGCCAAACTATTTGCTAGCATCATATTGATGAGACTTTTCCAACACAGAAAATGTTTGTTCATCTAAAGTCTCCTGTACTTTATGGACATTAATTCAGGGGCATTTTCAGGATGACAATGTATTCTGCAGGTGTTCGGCATGACATCTACGCCCTGTGCAAAGTAGGGGTTGCTGCCTGTTATCTGTCAGCTTGCCTGCTATACTGCTTAGTTTTACCTCTTGGCGCTTGATGTGGAGACAAAAAACAAACAAAACAAAACAAAACAAAAACAAAAAAAAAAAAAAAAGGGAAAAAGAGTGTCTAGGAAGTATGGAAAATGTAGAAACCCCTGACAGTTGTATTGTGTGTCTCAATTCTCCCACAGAGAGGAAACCACAAAATAGTGAGCCCAGGGATTTCTTTCTGCACACAATATCTGTCAGGGTTTTGAGGAAATTTCTGGGAACTGATGAAAGAAGTGTGCTTCTGTATGGTGCAGTGGTTCTATACAAAGGAGATGCAGTGCTACACAAGCACTGCAAGGCTTCTGCAAGGCTTTCCAGTCAAAAATAAACCCGTAGGTTTTGAGGGGATCTCTTCCAAGAGGGCAGATTGCCTTCTATGGGAAGAGGCAAAAGCAAAAGAGAAAATGAGCTTGTACTATGGAGAAAAGGCACCCAATGTGTTCAGTCACATTGTCACAATGTGTTATAGTTTTCCTCATGAACCTGTGCGGGTTTGCTGATGGCAGATGAGTGGGCATCTTAGCAACACAGGGGCTCTCACCTTCCCAGGTTTAACGTTCTTGACTCTAATGGGCAGGTGGGATGTGAGGGAGAGTTCTGCATGTAATGAGTCCCCCATGCTTAGCAGTGTCGCACTCAAGGAGGAGACCCCTGTGTGCCAAGGGACCAACAACGAGCGTACAGCCTGACTTACAGCCTTCCCAACATGGTGCTTTCTGGGGCTGCCCTGTACTTGTGGTGACTGGCAAGCAATGCTGCTAATTGTGTGAATATCTTAATTAAGGACCGAGGAGGTGGTTGGAAGTGCGTCAGGAAATGGGAGCAACATGAGTATCAGCCCAAAAAGGCAGTAATAACATATTTAATTAGCCATCCTCCTTAGGATTTATTGCATTAAAAATTAATTCCTGGTTTGTTTTTTTTTTCTGTTTTTTTTTTTTTTCTTTCTCTATTTCAGGTCCACCTGTAAGTACTGAAACTCTATGGTGTACAAGCTACTGACATGGTTTGTGGGGCATGAACTGGCAGTCTCCAGTCTGTGGTGTCCACCTTGGGATCTCACAAACAGCAAGTACTGTGGGTGCTCAGGACCTGTGTTGGGATGGAGTTGTTCTTTGCTATGTCACAACTTCTGAGGGTGAGACAAAGGGATTGCAGGGCTGGGGACAAAGCAAATGCGAGGGCTCAGAAATCTGTGCGTTAGCACTTGGCCCCACATACCCCAGGGGGATCAGCTGCATGTGCTTCACATGCATTGGATGCCACACGCTGAACCAGACATGTTTGTGAAAAACGGAAAGACAGATCGCAAACACATGGTGCAAGCTGAGCTGTAGGGACTTGCTTGCTGCTATCACCCAGGCTTGCTGAACTGCTGGGCCTTCAAGTGTAGCTGGGTAGCTATCAATTTCAGAGGGAGAAGTGTGTTGACAGCTTCCTTTTCAAATGTTAGCTAATGCAAAACCTCAGCGCAGATGATTTAGGCTGCAGGAAAACAGCTAGGTTATTGCAGAAGTTTTCTTACAGCTATTAAGAGACCCACAGTGAATCAGAAGAAGTAATGCAAGGAATGAGGCCATGTATTGACATCTCACAGGATTATAAAGAAACGTTATATTGTCTCTAGCACAGTCCTTCCAGAGGAAATGGCTTATATTCATGTACAATGGAGTAACTATACTTGGTTTGTATGAAGGAATATGAGAAGTTAAACATACGGTAGTCATCTTTTGTCTGTTCTTGCAAAAATGTCTTAAACAGTTTGCAGATGACGTTCCAAGGAGAAGTAGTTGCTGCACAACCTATTTTCCCCTTTCATCAAGTCAAAAATGCTGTGGACTGGATTCCCACAGATACATGAGCACAGTCCCTTTTAATGGCAGCAATCTTCCAAAAAGTTGCACCTTCCACGCCAGAAGGTCTGAAAGTATTTTACAGCTGGAAGCCCTGATCCACGCAAACCTTCAGCAGTCATTTATCCCAGGGACTTTCAGGGCTGGCCACTGAAGTGAATGTATTTCAGCATTAGATTTGGGTTACAGGGAAGAGATCACGACTCTGGAGGGAGCTGCCCCAGGCAGGCGCATACTGATGCTAAAAGGATGTGGCACAAAACTAGTAGTGATGTTGGCATTTATATTATTGCCGTTAGAAACAGGAAAGAAAGCAATAGGTCAGTGCAGACATCTCCTGGAGAGCAGTCTGTGCTTTTGCAGGGCGAGGAGGACGCACAGCCCAGGCTTTCTTTGCAACAAAAAGGGCTAGAAATTTAATATCATAATGAAAGATTGAAGTCTGGCAGAAATGCGTGGGACCACCAGAGAAGTGCTGACAATATATGCTACTGTATCCTGGCTTCCTGCGACCCCTGAACCTGTCTCCACATGCAGACTTCTAGGACGGGCCGTGAGGAGTGTGACAGCCAATGGAAATAACAAGAGGAAGTCAGGCAGACCGAGCATCTTTAGCCAAAGTGGAATTTGTCCTGAGCTAACAGCACCTTTGTCTCACTCACTCTGGGTTTCCAAGGGGCTGGCAAGCGAGACTGGTTCAACTGCTGTGAGCAGAAGCTCATGGCTAAAGAGACGAGCAGAGTCCTCTATGTTACCATGGGAAATATTTGTTCCCACTTATTTCTTATTATTAAAATCTGATGAAAACTCATGCTTATGAACAACAGACAGGGGCTCCTGCCTGGCTGTCTGTCAGACATGTATGTCAGTCTAGATAGCGACCCTGAAGCACTGATGACCTCACACCTCTCTCCCGGATTTCTTTCCCAGCTTGCAAAAGGCAACGTGTGCGGTGGTAGGGCTGAGCCCCTGGTGCTGATGTTGGCTGAGCATGGGAATGGACAGAAATCCACTTTAGAAATGCACTGAGCCCAGCTTGTAGTCTTGATCAATTAGGGGAAAAGCTGAGGAAAGGATGAACAACAGCCCCAGGAGCAAAAGGAGCCTTTACACTCTCCTCTTGCCCAACAGATGCTCCCGTTGTTGTCCTTGATGTCTGCCAAGGCTTTGGTGAAGGCAAGGGCAACCCGCAGTCATGCAAGAAATTTGGTGAGATTGGGACTGAAATGGGCGAAGGAAGGAAGGAAATGATGAAATCGTGCAATAGTACTGAGGTTCCCGGACTCTTTTGCTGTCTGGACCACATCCGAAGGAAAAGATCCTCTCGTGGATGTTTTCCCTCCCATTTCTGAACATGCAACATTTCTGTGGCAACTGCAGCAATTCCATACATGAAAAATTAATATTTAGCAGATGGAAACTAAGGAAGAAAGTCAGAGCCCTGTAATTAGCTTGTTCTCCATGGACTTGCAGATACCTTCAGAGCCTATGCAGGCAGCGAGCTGTGGGTAGAGCCACACTGAAAGGAGAGAACATTTTACGAACAGGTGATTAGGAAACCAAAGCAATCAGAGCTCATGGTCAACAAGCTGTGGAGAGATTTTTAACTATTCTGTTTCCTAAATCCTTACATATGATTTCTTTATATCAAGCCTTCCCTTTGGATTGTCAAGCTAACTTTGATTTTTTTTTTTTAATTTTTTTTTTTGTGTGCATGTATTGTGTTTCAGGGCACTACAGGAAGACCAGGACTTCCGGTAAGTACTTCATTCTTTCTTCTTTTGTTCTCTCTTTCTGTCTTGCAATACATTCATCGATAGACCTCCAAGATTTTTTAAGCTGTGAGAAGGTAGCAATCTCACATAGATTCCTAATGTGGAAAAATAGCATATTGCCAACAGGTCATGGCTCCTAACAGCATAGGAACAACAAGAGCTTTGTGGTACCAAAATGGCAATGTAGTCCTTATGAACCCTCTTACATTTGGGATACACTGCTTCTGAAGAAGCCTTTTTTACCTTGAAGTGGTGCAGTGTGCTATTTTCTCACTGATGGGCTTGGTAATTGCAACAGGATTTACAAGCCCTACGTGAAATTCCGCAAATGTGAAAGTCCATGGTAACCGTATCTGCATCTGGGATGGTTGTGAGTAAGGAAGGAGCACAGATTTTGGGATCACAGCAGCTTGCTTTCCTGGTGGTGGTTCTTTTATGATGCACAAAGAAACCTCTGCATGTTCATACACATTGGAAGTGGACAAGGCACAAAGAAGTGACAGCAGTGGGCTCAGTGTCTCCAGCTGCTGAAACTAAAAATCTAGGTTTGTGTCTAGGGAAGCAGCCGGGTGAAAAAGAACACAAGGAAATCACAGACATTGCTGGAAATGGAACTGGGAGGTTATTGTTGTGTCATTTTTACAAAACAGAACAAAAATTACATGCTTATTGAAGCCATAGCAGCTGATTACTGATAGGATCTTTGTGACTGTCTTCCATATCTGCCAGAGCTGAGTTTTGGCAACCAGGAACGCAGAAAGGGCTGATATTCACTTTTTAAAAAATGTATGAGGTAGAAATCTGCCTTATGGGTAAGTGGCTGAGGAAAATTGCCACTGGTCTTGTGGTATATGTGTTCATATGTTTATAAGGCTCTGTTCAGTGTCACCTGACCCAAAGTCATTCCCTAAACTGCTGTAGGATTGTTCACACCCTGACAATTCACTGAGTAGTATCTCAAAGGGGTAGAGGACACTGAACACAGCCATTCATATGTCTTCTTCCAGACATACTTTTTCCTGTGTTAGCTTGTTTTCCCACATTTTTTTTTTCTTGCTTCTGGACAGGAGCATACTTTTAAGTTCAAGCGTGATAACTCTATAAATAAATAGCTTACTCTAGACATTACTTGAGTGAAGAAAGAGAAAAAATGTGACACTTGACTACTGCATGAAGCTGGTTCCCAAGACCTGGATTTTGTGAAGTGGAGGAAATTGGAATTAGACTTGGTTAGCTTGAAAAAATCTCCTGCCTTCCTTTTTCTGCCTAAATAATTACGTTATTTCTGTCGTGAGATGATCTGGCTTGCCTTGCACTCAGGCAAACTGGTGACTTACACAGATTCTTAAAGGCAGGTTGGGGTCCCCACAGACATAGTTTCTCTATAACTTGCTCTCTTCCTCTCTCAAAATTCCTGGATGCTTGCATTGCAGCACTTAGCTGCATCTGTGGCACAGCTCGTTTGTGCAGTTTTATGACCTTGCTTTTGGCCGGTTTCCAATTGCCTCTGGTTTTGTCTTCATTGCCAGGGAGACAAAGGCGCAATGGGGATTCCTGGACGGCCGGTAAGTCGAGACCTCTAGCGTGTTCCTTGTCCTCCCTCTCCTCTTTGAACCCTGAGATGTCAGAGTACTTCCAGGCTGAATCTGGGGTGGTGTGAGCATGAGGAGAGCCATCCTCTCCAAGACCCACACCTGAGGAGGTTGCAATGGGGTAGTCAGCCCTGTAAACCGCATACATGTGAAGGATGTTACCTTCCATTCTGCTAACCACGGGCTTGCTAACATGCTCCCCTGCCCACTGCCTACTGCTGCCCTTTCCAAATAACCCTGCCCAAACAAGGGGGCCATGCCCTGCCTGGCTGAGCACTGCGTTCTAGGACTGCTTTCCACTCAAGCAACCTGAGATAAGGATGGGAACGAGGGCTGGGGTGGGGACTGTGGCTGCCCCTCTCATTCCAACTCTGCAGCCCGGGTTTTGGGGCAGGAGAGTGTGCCCTTACCGCTGACGCCTGTGTTTGTGTCTCTTTCTCTTTCTCTCTCCCCTGCACCCTCTTGCATGTGGCTGCGATGGGTACCACTGACCCAGGGACTAAAAGGGCAACCTGGAGAGAAGGTGAGTTGGCTCCTTGCAGCCTTTAGTATCTCTGGCTGCCCTCCTGAAGGGCCAGCCTAAACATCTTAGCTGCAGCCCTGGCCACTGCAGCCGACTTTGGGTTTCCACACCCTGGGGTGCCTGCTCTCCCCCAGCAGGGTAAGTTTATCTCCCAAATTCCTCCCAGGCCACTCAGCCTCCAAAAAAGCTGTGTTTCTTGTTTATCACAATTTACTAACAGTGTATGAATTGGCAGGCACGTGCAAGGCTCCCCTCGAGGCTTCCTGGGTGTTAACCACTGAGTTTCTTCTATGCTGGCAGCACCGCTTGCCCTAATCACCCTTGCAGTTCCTCTCTGCCTCTTGGGTCAGCACAATTTCTGCTGTGAGCCACAGCAAGGAAAATGGGATGGCATGCTCCTGTTTCTGACATGGTGGGACTTGGCATCCACAAGAATAGTGATGATGTGCATTTGAGGTGTGTGAATAACTGGGAATCTGCAGCCAGAAGCAGCGAGTTATAGAAACTAGGAAAGAGATGAATATTCACCTAGTAGGGGAATCATGCGTGTGGGGCATCACCATACCAGAGCCATTTGCTCCTTTTCATGGAAGATAGAAAAATGCAGCAAGGAAGAGTGAGTTAGGATGGAGAATCTCTCTCCTTGCTTTCAGGCTTCTGCTTGCTCATTGGAGCCTATAAATATTATCTAACCGACCAAGATTTCACTCTTAATTGCCCGTACTTCCCTAAAGCCCTCTGTGAGGTCCTTGGCAGTCCTAGCTTGGTTTTGCAGAGAGTTCTGTTGCTTGCAGGCTGCATGGTTTATGGGATGCTCCATCCAACGGCTGCCCTGCCCTGGGCACTTCTGGAGCAGCCTCTCAGGGATACACAGTGCTTTCTAAAGACACAGTGTTTCCTGCCCATTGCACATCGTGGGTGGCTAGGAGCTGAAGAGCGCCTGTTTGCTTTTCCAGCAAGGGATTTGCTGTTTTCATCCTCATCCCATCTAAGCTGATATGCACACAAACGAGGCTCTTCCCCAGTGCAGTCAGGAAGCAGCTGACCAGCTGCCCGTGCCTCCCATTTTCCCGGAGCTCGCCATATCCCTTTTTCTTTTGTCTCTGGTGCAGAATGTGTGAGAGGCTTCCTGGATATGCAGGTTATCTTGAACTGTGGGAAGGAGACAGCTCAGCTGCTGTTCTGGCAACTGTTAATTGTGCGTCTCTTATCAGCTGCCTGTTACTGACTTAAGGACTTGTTTCCATGTCCACTTAGTGCAGTTCACGCTTTGAAAGAGAAAAAGCCTTGGGCAAATTGTGCTGCACTTTCACCAGCGGCTTTGAGATTGTCAGTCAAGCAGATAGAGCCCATAGGCCTGGCTGGTCCTGGCTCTGGGTGGGCTCTCAGCGCCTGCTGCAAGAATGAAGGCAGCCTGTGCCACTACTGATCCAGCCCTTGCATTGGGATCTACAGGGCATATGTGGTGTGGGGGATTACTGCTGCTGGGACCTCTGCACTGAGCCCTAACTGGGCTGGAAATCGACACCAAAGTCTCCAGCACTTCTTGCGGTGCAGCTTGACGTAGGAGAGGCAAGATCTCAAGTATATCTGTATTGGTTTTCAGGTACTAGAATGGTCTCAGAATTGATGTTTGTCTTAGGATCTAGCCCAAACTGAATCAGTGTGATACATCATTAATTATACTGCTTGTCTCCATGGCAGACCCAGTTTCTTCCAGAAACCACAGTTGAGCAAGCCTTTTATTTTCTGTATTCCCCCTTCTCCGCTCTGAACACACACTTTATACTGTGCAGCATGTGATGCTGCTTCAACATCAAGTTATTTAATTCAGACCTAAACTTTTGCATTCCTGCCCGGTCATTAAGTCTCAATTGACCTATTCATAGAATAGCTAGCTTTGCAGTCAAAAAACATGGCCAGTTCATCTAATCTTAGTCTGTAAGAGAGAACATGGTCTTTGGTATGGAGCTCTCTAGCCAGTGTTTCCATACTGCCTACAAAGGATGTTCTTAGAAATGATCACCAGAGAGTATTCAGAATCTGTGGGGTTTTCTTAGGTAATTTTTCCCCATATGTTTTGCCTGTTTGCAGAAGACAATATACAACATATGCAACGTATTCTTTGCTTTACAAAGAATATACAGGATGGGCAGAAAGCAGTCACTAAAATGTAGCTGTGTCTGGGGAGGAATGTGGAAAGTGCTTACAAAGTTCCAAACTGTGGGTGTGGTGGGACCAGGGACTGAGGGTGAGCATTAGCAATGGAAATTACGGAAAAACATTAGTATTCTCTGAAGTTGAAGTCTGACCAGACATATTCTGGCAGCAACAGGGGTTTCAGGCAGTCTTTCACATTTGCAAGGGGGCAGAGCCTGTGTTTTGCCAACAAGTGTTTTACACATTTATAATTTTACTTGCTGCACAGCTTCTATTTTTTTGTTGTGTATAGATAGTCCCAAATGACATTTCTCCTCCCGGAGTGAGCTGGGGGAGGCCAGAATGGCAGCTGCCGCATGAGTCCTGATATTCTTATACCTTGAGCAGCCTCATTAAATCTCAGTCTTGATGGAAATGTCATTTTCATTGTATTTTCACCTTTTCTCACCCCTTTTCCTTTCCCTGTCTCTCTGCAGGGCGCTCCAGGAGAAGCAGGCATGTCTATCATTGGGCCCCGTGGTCCACCCGTGAGTGACTTTACTCTCTATTTTTGACTGATTCAGGATGTGGGCAAGTTACAGGGAAATAAACATTTAGGAGGGGCAGCAAGACAGCATCAGCTGGAGAGAGCAAAACCCCTGTATAATGTGGTTCCCATGTTGAGCCAGGCTTGGTTTTATACCACTATTATATACTATGTATAATGAAATTACAGCTCATACTTCAGAACAGACAAAGAAGCCTCGTCTTACAAAGAAACTATAGTCCTGTATTTGAAAGGAAAAAACCATATTTCCTTCTTGCAACAGGACCACTCCTGTTTTTGAGGAGAACGTGCTATTAGCCTGGCTGATTTCAGCCTTTGGTTTCGTTAGCGAAGGACAAGCCCCCCTAATTTTGCAGAAGAGCAGGATCAGAGCTAAGCTGGTGACTAGAGAACTCACAAAAATGGATAGATCAGAGTTGTCCAGAGGTCCCTGTCAGTACCTAAAGCCTTGGAAACTCTTTGCCAGTGTAGATACTGAAATCTTGAAAACCCCTTTGCTGACTGGGGAGCAGAGGAAAGGCAAGGGAGGATTTCGCACCCCACTCCAGCAAAAGCAAGAAGTCAGCCAGACAAAACTTCTTGCAAGTGTAGGGTCAGAAAAAACAGGCTGGCACAGTATTAAGGGCTGGAGAACTTAAGTGCCCTAAACACTGGATGTTTCTTGCTCTGCACTTCAGCCATCAAGCCTCTGCTTTTGTGCAGATGCAGCCAGTCCTCCGCACTCCATCCCTGTGCAGCCTTCTCTGGAGATTTCCATGAGAAAAGACCCAGGGACTTAATTCTCTCCCTCCCTCTGCGCACTTCCGATTTTGATTAACCTGTGAAGAGCACTGTCCTTGACCTGCCAAGAGGATGGGCTGCTGGGACTTTTGTTTCACAGCAGAGGTCAAGTGAGAGAGACCTAGGCAGCACGAATGCTTGGCTACATCTGGCTTTCCAATTAGCTTTCCAAAAGAAGAGTTTCTAATAAGTAACAGCTTTGTGGGCTCCCAGGCCCACCTGCGTGGCACACTGCAGTTTGAGAAGCGACAGATCTGAAGCAAAAGAATTTCCTTAAGCATTTGTTACACAACAGATCAGCCCTGGTCACTTGGCCAGGTGAGGAGGGTGGGCTGATGGGTTCCTCCATGCTAATCTCTGAGAAAAACCACCCAAGTGCCACAAGCAGTTTTTGGAGGGTAAGGGTTGCATGTTTCTTCTGTTTCTCTCAAGCTGTAGCTCTCAGCCTAGTATGAAACAGCAATAGGAGAGAAAACCTGGTGGTCCTCATCGATGTAGGACCTGCAAATGTAGCTGGGCACTGCTCTTTCCCTGAAGAACATGTGCCTAGTCTGCAAGACAGACTTAATGTCTCTTTCAGTGCAGCCTCATTGCCTTTGCTGCCATTTGGGAAAGCACAGAACATGTTGAACCTCAAAAGAAAACAAAAACAAAAAAACCCAAAAACCAGAAAACTTAGATGGCAAGTGATTTTTAAGAGGAATTTTTGCCTACCCGAGCTCCCCGCTTCTCCCCCATAGCCCTTGTGAAGATGATCCCATTTCCAGGGGAGCTGGTGGTAGGTCAGAAGGATGGCTGAGCACCGAAGACAAACACAGGAACCCCAGCCAAGGGGCCACTTGGGAAGATGTGGGATGAGAAATAGTTTCCAGATTTTCATTTGAAGGTTAAAGCTTTTGCTCAGAGCTGCTTAACTCCTAGCCAGAGAGGGACAGTATGCCGATAGTGGCAGAAACAGATGATCTCCATGATTTGGCAGCTCCCGGGATTACATACTTCATAGGATCAACATCTTAAAAAGAAGACAAGGAAAAACAGCTACCCAACAAAAACAGACTCTTGGAATCACTCACTGTGAACTGTTGTTTTGGCCTGATACCGTGCAAATCACTATGCCGTCCTCCAAGGAGAAAGAGGCAGCAGTCTGCAGCCTAGAGAGCAAGCCAAATTGCACCATTTCCAGATTTTCTCCTTAATTCTTTTTTTAGCACTTCTTGTCTGGGGAGACTTCCAGCAGGGAGCCAGAATTAATGAATTGTGGCTAGGCTCTACTTGATTTTCGCCTTTTCAGAAAGCAGTGGTGGACAAATTCTTTAATTTATAGCTGATCTTCCCTCCTGGTCGCTGGCCAATGGGACCAGGTGGTTTTATATATATCTTGCAATGCAAAGCAAAGTTGACCAAGTTCAACTTAGTGAAACTAAGAAAACAATGCAAACGTAATCAGGTCCTGCTAGCACTGTGTATAAAAACAACTGTTTGGTGCAAGTCCAGGCACTTTATGGTAGGGGCAGCCCTCAAGTTGTGCAAAGAGGTTATTTATCCCCATCCTCAGCAGGACTGAATCCCCACTGAGCCTCTCTGCAGCGGCAGGGAGGCTGGAAGAGATGCAATCTGAAGATCTTACTTCTCCTGGTGATGAGGCTATGAGCTCTCTCCCAAGGGGACTGCATTGCTTTGCTATGGCAAACCTCATCAGCGCCTTGAAGCCAGGCCAACCTGTACCGTTCTTTCCCTTCCTCTGGATTGCTCTGGTTAAGGTGAAAAAGCAAACTCTTTCTTATACCCAGGTCTTTCCTAGTAGACAGAACACACAATAATGATCCTCAAGTAAACTGGTATCTTTACTAGATGCCCAAAGACCTAGGGTATCTGCGTCTTGGGATTTCACAGAAGAATTATGCGAAGAACCATTTTTTCTTTTTCTTCTTTCTTTCTGCCCCCTCCTCTCACCCACCCCAGTGTGTTCAAGCGAGTAACGAAGAAACTATTAAATATATTGCAAGTCAGTGTGTTTACTATAACTGTTCTCAAAGTGGTAGCCAGCCCTGGCTAACCAGGAAAAGGCAAGGGTAAAGGACTTGATGCTCACATTCCTTATAACACCACTCCTTTTTCTCTTAGCTCTTAGATGGGAAAAAGCAGGCAAAAAGAGAAAAATCGTACCTTGGCCAGAATTATTTGTGAGGAAAATGAATGCACTGGGACAAGACACAGGGGAGGGAGGAGACGGGGGGGGAATGGCTGTATTTAGACACCAGTGACCTGCAAGGTTTGTCTTGTGCAGAGCAGCATCCTGCATTAAACGCCTCCGGTTTATGGCAGCAAGAATTGCCATAAAATGAGCTCAGCCTCTGGAACATACTCCAAATGGCTCATGTATGGGCTAGGGACACCCACTTAATTAATGGAGAAACTTCAAGGAAACTGCTTGCAGTCCAAACTGGACCTGCTCCAGCATTTTCCTGGCCCTGTATAAACTGGAGTGGGAATGTGAGATTTCCCCTTCTTCCCCAGTCGCATTCTCCTTGGAGGTCTTGGGTAACTCCTTGGAGAGCCGTAGGATAAATGGGCACAGGCTAGAGAAAAGATTTCATAGACAGAACTTAGGGTCCATAGGAATCCCTTTCGGTTCCTCTAAACTGCTGTCTCTGTTTCATCTTTTCCAGGGACAGCCTGGAACAAGAGGTTTTCCTGGATTCCCGGTAAGTGTAACTGCTAGATTGATGAGGTATGTGTGTGTGGTATTACTAAGCAGTGTCATTAGTGCTTGCTGTACCTTATCATCTGTCTGATGCCAAGGATCTGATCTGATACTCCTGGAAAAAGTAATTTTTTCTTCATTTGCTTTCTTCTTTTGTTTTTCTTTTTTTTTCTTTTTTCTTTTTTCTTTTTTTTTTTTTTTTTCATTTTAAGTGATGCTTAGGGGGGGAAAAAAAACACACCAAACTAACCATAGTATGCCAAAAGGAAATTAATTTAAAAAAAAAAAGAAAAACGTAAGTGTTAAAATAACATAGTTGAAGCCCAATCTGTTTAGTAAAAGAGAACCATTCTGAGAAAATACTCCCCAAGCAAAGAAAATAATCTGGGTACGTGAAATTCCAACCTTAGTTGAACTTTTAGGTGATTCTGTAGTAGCAATGAGCATCTGTAATCCAAACAGGGCTCTGTGTGATGGAATTCAGGTGGGAACTGGGTTGAACACCATGGTCATGCCAGAGCGAAAGGGCAAAAAGCATAAGAATGTAGGGGGGATTTTTTTCCAGTGTGAAGTTACAGATGGGTAAGGGAATGAGAAACAAGCCTGAAAGAGGACAAAGCACATTTCATTTCAGCTTTACAGTTGCTGACAATGCTCTGTGGAGCATCAAGGCTGCTGGAAAACTCAAACGGTTGCTATTTATTCTTATGCACTTCTCCTGGACAGCTAGGAAGCCTAAGGCAAACACAAACAGCCCTGGCGCCCTTGCTCCTGCCGAGCAGCTGAAGCTGCTTCTCCAGGACACATGATGTGCCAGAGCAGGTCTTCAGAGGAAAACAGGAGGAATTGGCCACCTCTGAACCAATCTGACTCCGCAGCTCTGCCCTTTGTGAGAAGGGGGGCTGTGATCTGCCCTGAGGCTGAAGAGAAGCAGATCTCTCCTGGCCCTTGTGGTCTTTGGCTTTTGGAGCAGCAGAGAACAAATCAGCCCAGCTCATGAGAAAGTGTCGAGTGGGATGGCTCTCCGTGGGGCCTGTTTTTCATCATATCGTACCTTCAAAATGCTGCTGAGCTCTATGTCACTTTTTCCCTGGGACACTTCTATTATACTATCATTCGCAAAAATTCCTCTTTTCCCAATGGTCTTTTGAAATCTGAATCTCCAGATAACTGTGCTGATTTTCAATTAATTGATGAGATGCTGCAACATTTGAAATGCTGAGGGTTTTTTTTTCCTGCAAATTGCCAATGGATAATCTCTCCTGCTTTGCTGCTGAAATGGGCTGACAGTGAGAAGGTCCCAGCAGAAGCAATCAGGAAGCTTGGGTGGTACCCAAGGCTGGAAAGCCGGGCTCGGGTGAACCTAATGAGGTTCCACACGGCAAAGTGCAAGGTTTTGCATTTGGGCCGGAAGAACCCCAGGCACCTGTACAGGCTGGGAGGAGTGGTCCTTGAGAGCAGCTCGGCAGAGAAGGACCTGGGGGTCCTGATGGACGAGAGACTTAACATGAGCCAGCAGTGCGCTCTGGCAGCCCGAAAGGCAAATGGGATCCTGGGCTCCATCAGGAGAGGGGTGGTCAGCAGGGACAGGGAGGTGATTGTCCCTCTCTACTCGGCTCTTGTGAGGCCCCATCTGGAGTACTGTGTCCAGGTGTGGAGCCCTCAGTACAAGAAAGACATAGAGATTTTGGAAAGGGTCCAGAGGAGGGCGGCTAAGATGATCAGGGGGCTGGAGCACCTCCCCTATGAGGAGAGGCTGAGGGAGTTGGGCTTGTTCAGCCTGGAGAAGAGAAGGCTGCGGGGCGACCTCATTGCAGCCTATCAATACCTGAAGGGAACCTACACCCAGGAGGGGAGTAAACTCTTTAAAAGGGCTGACAATAGCAGGACTAGGGGAAATGGATCCAAGTTGAAGGAGGGAAGATTTAGGTTGGATGTTAGGGGGAAGTTCTTTACAAGGAGAGTGGTTAGGCCCTGGAACGGGCTGCCCAGGGAGGTTGTGGATGCCCCGTCCTTGGACGTGTTCAAGGCCAGGTTGGACGGGGTCCTGGGCAACCTGATCTAAATGTGTATGTTTGGTGGCCCTGCTAGGCAGGGGGGTTGGAACCACATGATCCTTGAGGTCCCTTCCAACCCGGGTGATTCTGTGTGATTCTGTGTGTGATTCTGTGTACCCATCTCTGCAGTTTTGTGGCACATAGTTTTTGCTGGGGGAGGTGGACAGATGCTCAGGTGAAAGCATTTCTCATTTTTTCTCCCCCTTTTGTTTTTTTTTGTTTTTGTTTTCTTTCAGGGTCCTATTGGCTTGGATGGCAAACCGGTAAGCAAACAGTCTCTCTGGAGGCTTTGTGCCCTGCCACCTGCCAGGTCCCACTCTCCTACCAGCCTGCATGCTACAGAGTATGTTTTTAAGAGGATTATTTTGCAGTGTCATGCGCATGCATGGATTAAATGAAAATCAGAAGGTTGGTAGGCAAGTGGATGCCACAGATGCCTTGGGGGAGTTGCAGGTGGCAAGAGATTAGGGAGAGCGAGCGTGGCTGCTTCCTTTCCAGGTAAATCTCTGAACCAGCACCTCACAGGGGCAGCAGCCAACCTGCTGCACGGAAAACCTCAGTGTTTTGGGTGTTGGGGAACAATGTAGTGTTAGTTATATGAGCAAAGCTGCACGTGTGTGGCGTTGTATCTCTCTTGAGAAATAATAGTGGCTGTGAGTACCTCTCAAGGCAAAGGGTAAGCAGGTAAAGCAAATATCTTTTAGAGGTTGCAGTGGCTGAAGCTGAGGGATGTTTTCTTTCTTTTGCAGGGTTATCCCGGACAGAAGGGAGAGATGGTAATAACAACAACAAAAATTATATATGCTAGTGGTTGATGGATTGGTTTGAAATGGCATTGCCTCTCAGCTGGAAATAAGCTTGTAGGCAGACTAGTGGTCCTAGCTTCAGCTAATGGCCTAGCTATGTACCTAATTCTGTAACTTCATTGCAGTGTGGAGATGCATGCCTGTAATCTTTACATTATGGCTATCAGATTCATCATGTCACAACAGCAACTCTGTAGTTATGCATGGGATATGTTTTCCTCACAGTTAGCAATTATGTTCTTTAAATATACTCCGGGAGCTGACATTTTTTGTGGTTGGCCTCATAGCAGAAGTAAAAGTTGATGGAAAGTTTTTGAAAACCCATCTGGTGGCTTTCAACTTACCTAACAAAAAAAAAGTGTATTATTTGTTTGAATGCTTTTCTTTCCCCTCTTGAAGGTCTGTTACATTTGTGCATCATACCAAAATGCTTTCATTTGGGAATGATAAACTTGGGTTATTCTTCATGGGAACCCAAGTGTGATCTTGTTTCTCTCAACTTCTTGGATGATGAAATCCCCAAACATGAGCACACCAAAGTAGCAGCTCTGTAGTCAGCTTTGCTCAGTGAACTGCTGGATGTTTTCTTCTGCAAATTCTGTTTCTGGAGCCCAAGAGTCAGTGTAGCCCTCTGGCAAGCACATGTTGAAGGTCCCCATCCCTGCTCCCTGGAAGAGGGTGAGCTGCCATTCCTCAGTTGCACAACCCTAGCTCAGGCTTCAGTCCTGGCTGCTGCTTGTTCGATCTCATTGCATCTGCCAAGGAGACATGCTGACAGCTGAGGTCCAGGCAACAATGAGGGTGTGTTTTCCTGATGTTTTTTCACCCCTCCTTTTAATAAATCCCCCCCATGGTGCAGCCAGAACATGTGTGCATTTTCACTCCTGCCGAGTAACAGAGGGAACCCAGAGCTCTCTTGGAAACTGTTCTCCACAAAAGTTTGTAAAAACTGAGGTTCCACCTACTCCCTACACTGAAAGCATTTGTCGCTGTAAATCCATCTTGTATTCATGACTGTGTGTTTCTTTAAAGGGTGCCACAGGTCCCAGGGGACAGCCCGTAAGTACCCTATATTTTGTGTTTGTACCTCCCCCATCCCTTTCCTCTTGCATGTACAGAACCTCTCCTTTACCAAGAGCCTTTAAAAACCTCATCTCTTTTATAGGGACCCCCAGGACAAAAAGGAGAAAAGGTAATTTTAATGGGCAATACGCTGAAAATTGCATGTAAAAAAATGAGCAGAGAAGTGGGCTGGGCTAGTGCTGCTCGGTTTGACTTTGAGTGACTGAGAGATACAGGAAAAGCAAAGGGCTGCAGGGTCAGTGGGTGGGAGGTAGGCTGCTTATCGAGTGCAAATTGGCATAGTCTCACTGAGTTCAGTAGAGCCATCGTGATTTACACCTTGTGGATCTGCCCTCCAATGTCTATTTTGGTTCTCTCTGTTCGTGGTTTAAACTCTTTTCTTTTAATCCCCTTCTTACACAGGGTCAGTGCACAGAGTACTCCCACAGGGTAAGTCATTAGCGTTATTATCGTCTGTCCTGTGCCTTCCTGAATGTTAATCCCCCTTTCGTTTGAATGGCTTTTTGTTGGAAATATAGATCGTTTCATGAACAAGATGTGTCACCCGGGCCTGAGAGCAGCGCTCAGCTGATTGATGTGTTTCACAGAAAAGCTGTAGATAAGGACTTCCAGGAGGGATCTTGGCTCTCTGCTCTCTTCCTGCCACTGAGGCTGACCCCAAGCTAAATGCTGTCATTTCTTCTTTCTGCAGAGCCTCTGTGCTGCAGCATGGTGGGGGGAAGGTAGGGTCTTCACCCCAAAACTCAGTGAAACCTGAAGTTTCTGTAGGAGCAGAGAGCACCGGCTCAGTCCCACTTCCACAGTCTGCCATGGGAGGACTGGTGGCAGCAGCCTTTTAACGAAAGCCAGGCTGTTGCCCCCTTGCCTCTGTGTCCTGGCATGGCCAGCATGTACTGCAGCCAAGAGAGGAGAGAGTACATCATGGAGTTTGAGGGGATTACAGAGGCAGAATTTAACCAGCTCTAAAAACAACTGGAGTGCTGAAAATCCACTGGAAATGCATTGGAACAACATCATATGAAGTGGCTGGAATTTGTAATCTGGGTGTACGGGGAGACAGGCTTAAGGGCTTTCTGTTTATTTTTGATGAGCATCTGGACAATTAGCTGGGCTCTGGTGCCTGTCCCAGGGGAGCAAGGCCCTGAATGCTCTGCGTAGCGGAGGCAGGAGCACGATCTCAGCTGGCAGCAAGAGAGATGGGAGCTGTGGGCAAGTGCCAGCTTGGGTACAATAATAGCAGGTCAGCTGTGTTTATTTAGGTGAGCCTGCTCACTAGATCGTTATGCTAAAAAGAAGCTAAGAACAATGTTTGCCCAAGCGGTGTCCTGGATTCTGATTACAATCTTTGGCTCCTGCCTGTCCTCAGAGCTCAAGGTGAAAAGCAGGCATGGGACTGACAGAAACACGTCAAAGCAAAGGTGCAAGTTGTGCATCACTGGGAGCAACCTGGGGCTAGGGCGCACCGGTTTGGTGGGCTGGGCTGTAGGCATCCTGGGGGTAATGTCACAGGGCTGGGACAACAGGGAAGAGGTTGGTGCAAAGTCTCACGTCCCAGCAAAGCCTTGGTGATGCCTCCTTGGCTCTCCTGGGGTAGTGCTGGTCTCACTGAGGCATCAGGCTCAGCACTTTAAGAAACCCTTGGGTCCTTTCAAGGTAGAGATGTGCTTGTGGGAAGAGTGGTTGCCACTAGATCAGCTCTAGGGTGGGCTGTCCTGCAGTGTCAGGTCATAGGCTGCAAAGCTGGGGCTAGTGGTGCAAGGCAGCCCAAAGAGTTGCAGTTCCTTCTCTTCCTCCCAAAATCAGAGTGGGAAAGAGCCTTGCTGTATATGTGCCCCACATTTGATTGAATTGCAATTTCTTGTTTTACTGGTTGGTGAACACTTTTGTCAAATTTTTTGTTGGTTGTTTTTTTTTTTTGGTCAAGGAGGTGAGAACCAACATCCTGAAAAAGCCAGAGATGTTTCAGTTTTGTTAGGTCTTTGTTTTCTTAGGAAGGAAATATAAGGGTAGGATGTATGCCTTGGCTCATGTTGTAGTTTCCTATTTTTCCTTCTGTATGGCCTGTGGCTCTGCAAGAGATGATCTCAGGCATGAGGCTGTCCCAGAATGCCACCCAGGGCTTAGCACTGGGAAGAGAGGAGCAACTACACTCTGTCTGCTCTCAAAAACAGCGTGTGTTTCACTGACCCCCTGTTGTGTGTCTTCCCTGTCCCCTAGGAGTACCTAAGTACCACCCTTGCAGCCCTGCGCTCTAACCAGATCCTTACGCTGAAGGTTTGTGGGTAACAGTCCGATGGAATGGTTCTGATGCAAAGGCACAAGGCATCCAATATTGCACGCTATTCTTTCTGGGGTCCAGAGGGGCAGGGCTGGCTGCAGGGGGTGTCAGGCTCCTTCTCTAAATGATCCTACTTGCACCCAAGTCCATTGTTAGATCTTGTCTTCTTTTGGAAGGGCTCATACTGCTTCCCTCCATTTTCCCCTTCATCTTTTCCACCATCCTCCCTCTGCTTCCCTGTAAGCTGTGTAATATTTCAGAATCAGTGTATTTGAACATGGCCACCTGAGCAGGGGGCGGTGATGCTGCAATATTGGATGGCCATTTCCCTTTGCAACAAGACTGTCCTGGCTTTTGCTGCCAGAGCAAGGAGTGGCATTTAAAGGGACTGAACAGCACTGCTGGGGTGCGTGGTCACTGTGGTGGAAGACCTGCAGGCACACCTCTGGGATCCAAGCACAACTCACGTGGGGAACGGCTGTGCACAGGGGCACAGGCTTTTTGACTTGAGCACAGAATGCTCCTTTCTCTTCTCCCTGTGTAAATTGAGAACAGCTTCAATGGAAAACTGATAGGAACAGGAAAGCGGATCAGGCCAGGGGAGCATTCCTGGGCCTAGAGCTGCCGTGGTGACTGCCAGGCTGACAGCAGTGTGTATGCAAGTGGAAACTGGATACTGCAGGAGGATGAACAAATGCTCCTGAGCTTTAATGCATTTGATTGCTGTGTGTCCGGGTCAGCTTTGTGCACTGGGGCAGCATTCCTGGCTATAAGCAGTTGGAGGCTGCTGTTACTGCTAAGTGAGGAAAATCAAAGTGCAGGCTACCAAGGCAGTACCTTGCTCAGGGCTCAGAGATTCTAAGTTCTTGTCTTCTCCCTTGGCAGTGTTCATGTTGCCAAATGAACCACGCTAGCACCCTTGTGTTGGCCCTGAGCCCTTCTGCTGACCCCAGCCAGCCACACTGCCAGCTGCACCCTGGGGAAGGATGAGGCCCCCGGATACTTTCTTGTAAGGGAAGAGGGAAAACAATGGGAAAGTGCACTTGGAAAAACCTTGGACAAGATGAGCTTTTTGATAGCTGTCTCAGATCTGATGATGAGAACTGAAGAGCAGAGCCAGTATGGGGGTGTCTTGCAATAAACATTGTCTGGGAGTGGAGCTGAGTCAGAAATCCCCTGGGTGAGCTCTCTCTGAGCAGAAGAAGCTGTAGCAGCTCTGTGCTTCAGGCCCTGGTTGGCTCGGACTGGTGGACAGCACATACCCAGTGAGCAGTGCACAGTGCACAGGAGCTCAGAGGTCTGCCAGCAGGTACCTGTACCACCGGCTGCACGCAGTCATTGACTTTCATAGCAATCTCTCTGTTCCCCTTTTCTCTGTTTTCTCCCCCGGCTGCTCTCTGACTCTCCATGCCCTAATGGCCTCCTTTGCACTGTGACCTTCTGGTTTGATCTCCAGCTGTTGCCTCTCCTCAATTCAGTGCGGCTGGCTCCACCTCCGGTCATAAAGAGACGCACTTTCCAGGTAGACCTCTCCTCGTTGCCTGTTTCTAAGCCTATTCTGATGCTTGTGATTAATCAGCTTACTACCTGTCTGTCTTTCCCTACAGAGGGGCTTCCAAGGGGTTTGGGCAGAGCTGAGAGATGTTGTTTGAAGTGGAGGAAATCTTTGATGTGATAATATAGCTAAAAAGAAACGCAGCAGAGCCAGTTCTTAAATCTAAAAGAAATGGGCCATGAAACTGCAGTCAGGACTGTTGACAAGCATTCTCCTACTTTACAGAGTCAGGTCCTGCATATTCAATCTCCAGAAGAGGTTGGAAACCTCTTGCTGAAATGTAGGAAATGTCTGTGAAGTTTAACTGGGAAGAATGAATAGCAAGCACTTCTGAGGGCTAGTCTGGTCTGAATCGCTGGGGAAAGCATGTTTAAATAAGCTCTTACAATGATTTCATTAAATTGCATTAAATCTTGGTGTAAACACATTTATTTTGGTTTTCAGGACCATAACTCATGTTTAGTTTAGTTATTTTGGTAATGAATTCATAAAATGAATTATGGACGTATGAATAGTGAGTAAGAGTGTCCATAGTCAGAGTTCATGTGGCTTTTAATGAGCCCACTTGAAGCATCCCTCCGTTCCATCAGTTGGGATGGACTTTCCTGTGTGGATAAACTTCTGTAATTACCACACTGGAGTGTGCTCAGCACCCTTTATGAAGTGGCTGGTTTTTGTCACCCTCCTGTCTGCACTGCCAGATGCTAGCAGGGCACTGCAGTGCCACGAGGTGCCTTCCCAGTGCTGTGTGAAATCCCGGTGTTATCACTTGAGACTGCTCTCAACCCAGCTCCTATCAGCTCAATGTTCACAGCACGTAAAGCCCCACAGCTTGCATGGGTTGGCCTTCAAAGTAACAGTCTGAAGAGGCATGCCAAGGGCTGACCTCTTGGGAAGGCTTTGAAAGCCGAAGTTCCTATCCAGGATGAAGTGGGAAAGTTGAATAGCTGCCCCGTGTCTTGTCGTCAGTCAGGGCTGCAAATTCCCTCCATCCCCAGAGGCCAGCTTCACTAGAGAATTTTGCTGTGATGTTTTGCTGCTGCCTTATTCATTCTCTAAGTGAGACAAAGTGTAAACCACTACTACAGATCTGCCAGCACCAAGCAATTCCAGGAGCTCGACATTTGAATACTAAGAAAAAACACGAGGCTGTAAAGTAAATGCTAGTGCTTGAGGGAAGAAAATCCTGCTGCTACCTCTGAGCTCATCAGCAGGAGCCCTTTGTGCATGGACTTGGACTGAGCAAGGGCTGGGTTAGGAGGCTCCATGAGCATTGCATTGCTGAAGCACAATGAGGTTGACCAAATGCTGTTTTAAAGAGCTGAAAAATGGCTCCAGGCAGCAGCTAAAAATACAGAATGACATCTGATGACTGTGACACCTGATATCCAACTTACAGTATCCACTTACAGTCCAGTTAGATCTGTGGGGGTCTTTTCATGCTGAATGCATTAATAAGAACATAACGATGTGGCAATAACATTTGGTGTGGTTAGGGAGCTGTGTGGATGGGCATACGCTTACACACACTGAGCTATGCTAGATGCAGCTGAACAAAGGCAATGTGAATGTGGCTTGGTCAGTCCCCACTGGTGCTTCCATGCAGGGGCAGGGCTCCTGTTCCCCCCCATCTCCCTGTCATCTGCTAGGGGGACAGCATGCGTTCCCAGTTACTGAGCTTCCCATAGGCCTGGCCCACACCTTGGAAATTTTCTTCCAAATAGAGCTCATGGCAGAAAGGACGAAATCTGCATCTTATTTCTTTCATGTAGAATTCTAAATAAAGCAGACGTCCCTGTATCGCCTTGTTTTACTACGGGCAGCCAGGATAAACAATACCATGGTTAGGAACGCATGCAGGGGACAGATTTTATGTGTTGCCGTGCACACAAGGCTGCGTGATGGCGGCCTTGCCTTTACCCAGCAGCAGCATCGAGGGCATAAATGCAGCAGAGATTCAACCACATGCCCATTAATTTACAGTTGAAAAATCACCATGTTTGATTTCTAGCTTCCTGTGGAAGAAGAGTTTTTCAGATGGAAGCAGGATGTTGTGATATTTTATCTGGGCAGGGCAGTTCGTGAGACAGCAGCTTAGCGTGGGTGCCATGGGGCTGTAGGAGTTTGCTGGATGCATCAATTATAGATCAGCAGTCTGGTATTCAGTGTGGTGCTTCCAACCCACTGTCTCCGCAGTGCCGCTTAGTCCTGAGTGCTGGTCCTTTGGGCCAGATGGCATTGCTGAGGGATGAGCCACAGCCGCTGAGTGGCTACTGAGGGGCCTGGGGAGGAACCGGCTGGAATGGCTTTCCTTGGAGAGCTTAAAATGGCAGGTGGCTTTGCACGCACTTGCTTGTTAAATCTTACAGAAACAGGCTCTGCCTGGCCGACGTAGGCCTGCTTTGGGCGAGCTCCAGAAATGCCATGATGATCATGTTATTTTCTTTCGGTTTTGTGGCATTTCTACTTTTGGTCCATGGAAAAACAGCAGCAGCGTTGCCCAAAAAATAAAGCGCAGGAGGAAAAAATAGGCTGAGATAAGATGCTGTGGCTTTGCCAGGAAGTGCCAGCGTGGTCACGAGAGGCTTTGCTTCACATGTGACTGTCAAGTGCTTTGGAGAGCTTCTTGAGAAGCCCAAGAGATGTTGGTGTTTGACGTGCAAAGAGTTTGGGCTGCTTGGCCACCTGTAGATTGTTTGTAAGCAAGCACTGAGAAGGTGGTCTTGGCTGTCTTTGCAAAACATGGGGTACTGGCTCCTGGGCAGCCAGGCTGTCCTTGGCAGGGCTCTGCCTCACTCTTGGAAGCCTCTCCAGCCACTAACCTGGGACTTTTCTTCTGCCTCTTCTGCTTTGGCCACGCTCACCTGCCTTGGGCTCTTGTGATGGCAGTGTCTTGAGTTGGCTCTGCCTGCTGGTAATCCTTCTTTTAACAAACTTCAGGGTGAACAAGGACAAGCAGGAATCCAAGGTCCTCCAGGGCCACCCGGCCCGCCAGGGCCCGCTGGACCAGCTGGACCCGAGGGAACTCCAGGACAGCCCGGACCAATTGGGCCACCTGTAAGTCCAATTACAAAAAAGCCTTCAGCATCCTCTTTCCTTAGGATGCACACAATTTCCTCTGGTCTTTGCTGCCTCTTGTGAAGCCATACAGCCATGGACAGAGGAATGGCAGGGAAGGTGGATATGTGTGGGGAGGAAGAAGTTCCCAGGAAGTCCCTGCACTGTTGATAGCTGTTCATGTATGTGAGTGGGTCACACCAGCCCCGTTTCCTTCTCCCTCCAGCTGTCTGCAGAGAAGTAATACACAGGGTGTAATTATTCTTCTTGCAGCAGAAATCTGACTGATAAAATTCCTGTCATCCCTTTGAACTCCTGCTCCTGCCCCATTCTCAGGCGTGTAGCAAGCAGTCAAAGAGGGCAAAAAGTGAAGCACATTTTAAAATACAATCTATTGCTAAACAGCAGGGGATAGAGTGTGCTAACATACTTGTCTCTTGCAAAACAGGGCAGAGCTGGAGAACCTGGGAAGCCTGGCAGAGATGGAAAGGTGGGTGCCAGAAAACAACTCTGCTCTTGGAGCTTTGGGGAGAAGTGTGATGTGCTGGCCCTGCAGTGGCTGCAGTGTGAAACAAGTTTTCCATCTGTGGGAGATTTCAAGGCCTTCTAGAAAAAGGAGCCAGTGTCGTTCCCTGAGACAAAAGCGCTTCTCTACGTGTAATAGTTTCAGGTGTCCTCATCTCTCTTTGAGCTCTAAGGAGCTATGGATGTGATGAATAAACATTTGAATTGCTATTGTCAGGCAAAATCAGATGTAATTAAGGTATCAGAGCCTATCTAAGGTAGTTTTCTCCTCTGGTCTGCACACATCAGGAAGGCAGCTCCTGTATGGATCTTTTGTATATTTATAGTTGCACTCATGCATATCTGGTGTTCTTCATGGTTCATATCAGGTAAATTGTTTGGTTATTTCTCATTTGAAAACACAAGTGGTTTGTTAACATATTCTCTCTCTTTAGCTAGTTAGAGAAAGCTGCCAACCCCTGATTTACTCCAGAGCTGCACAGTGGGCTGGGAACAAGTTTCCCAAGTGAAGCCAGAGAGACAGGAAAGATTCTAGGGCACAGTGCATGAGGAAAAGCAGCTTTTCAGTCTTCAGATTCAGAGAAACCAGGCCTGGGAGAATGGAGCATTATGGGCATGAAATAATGAAATGAAATTTGGGAGTGTGGGTTAGAATAGTATTTATGTGAAGAATAGATCAGGGATATTTGAACTCACCGATGCAAGTCATCTCTGAAAAGGGGCCCCCATCACTTTGCATAGCACTGTCTACGTTTGTCAACTCCAGTGTCTATTTTGATTTTATTTACAGGGCTTACCTGGGCCTCCTGGAGCAAAGGTGAGACATCTGGCCTCAATTTGAGGAGCAAAGTGATAAACAGAGAGGTGGACTCTCGCAGCTTGGAGAGATGTGTAAATTGTGGAAGGTGAAAGATAGGGAAAGGAGGTTACATCAAATAGCTGAGAAAGATTTCTAGCCCAGCTCTGTATTGGCCAGGGGGCCCAGCCTGTGTGCTGACTCATTGGTTTTGTCCTGGCAAAGCATCTGAGTTGCATCTCAGCAGAGTAAGGCACGCCTCATCAACTCCTCTTGCAAAATTCTTTGCCACACACAGCTTTGTTGGCTTCTTCCACTCTCAAAGCATTTACCAGCGCTTCAGGAACCGATTTTGCAATGCTATTGTTAACTCTACCGCAACTTCCCATTTATTCACTTGCCAAAATGTGAGAGTGGGGGGGTAGTGGTGGTTGTTTTTCATCTGCTGCTGCCCACCTCCGTTTGTTTTTCTTTGAGATACTTCACCAGGGTGAGGAGATAGGAACCACAGAGCTGGGGCATGGAGCTAGCATGAGTTACCTGGCTGCTGGTGCTCATTTGTGCATCTCCTCCTAGGTTCAGTCACTGTAGGTAACAGGGACCCCAGAGTCTGAAGGCTCAGGGACTCGGTGGAGTCATTTCGAGCCAAAGGCCTTGTGGAATGGCCCCACGGGAAGGGGCAGGGATTTATTCTTCTCAGGCCAAGCCTCATTTTATTTTGTCTTTTTACCTTTTGCAGGGAGACCCTGGGATTCAAGGATACCCTGGCAGAAAGGTAAGGGGGCAGTTCCAATACTGCTAAATGAATTAAGTTGCACTGATGCCTTGTGGGATGACAGCTGCAAATCTCTGGGCTCCTCTGGAGCTCCTTGCTGAGCTCCTTTCACTGGACCAAAGGCTGTCACGGGTCCATGGATCCCCTAATGCTCACCTGTGTAAGGAAAGTTGGGACCAAGAGATGTCTTTAACCCTCTGGCAGCAATAGTACAGATTTCTCCCTACCCATACCCACTTCCAGACTAAGGTCTAGCTATTATACTACTAGAAAGGGCCAAATCCTGGCTGTGTATGACTTGAAAGTTGATCCTTTCCCTGGTTAAAAGGCAGAAGCTGGCATTGCCTGCTGGTCTGCAACAGCAGCTAATTAACAGCAGTGTTGAATCAAGTCTGGAGGGTGTAATGGAGAGACAGGGAGACGGGGGAAGCGCGAAGGAAGATCAAAGGGAAAAGAGGGAATGAAGAGATACTGCTAAAGGGATGTCACTGGGAGAAGGGGAAAGCAAATGCTCCCAGCAGGCAGGAGTGCCATGTTATCTCTGCACTGCTTTATGGGTGCTCTGTGGGCAAAAAGGCAAGATCCGAGAGTTTTTTAATTAGTGCTGTACAAACCAAGAAGGTTTTGTTATGTTAGGAAGTGGAAATTATAGCCCCTGTGGACCACAGCCCACTCCTGCAGACAGACACAATTTATTGCCTCCTCTTGCAGTGAACCGCCCATCGGTTTTTCCATTCAGAGTCCATCCTGTTCTAAGCTCAGTGTGTGGGGGGCAGCGAGGGGGTCCCTGTAGTGACCTCATGGTGAGAGCCTCTCCTTAGAGCTCTTCTCACACAAAACAAGTTGCCTGGCTCATTTACTCACTGAGCAAAGGTTCTCAGGAGAATGAGCCCAAGGTTGCAACCTTCCTCTGGAAATGTGGAAGAAATGGATGAAAGTAGGGAAGAAAATCCTCCCTGGGTGTGTGGATCAGGGAAAGGGACAAGAAGGCAAAGAGCTGAGCAAAAATGTTAGCTCTGATAAAATGCAGGCCTATGGGACCATTTCCTTCAAGTTATACTTTTTGTGTACTGAACATCTTTCTTGATGCAGAATGGTGCTCCTGCCCTGGTGAGACCCAGAGGGGAGTTTGGTGCGTAATGGGCACTTCTGTGTAGGACATTCCTCTCATGTCTTTTCTGATCTGGGCATCCCATGTGCTCCTTTTTTTGCTCATCACTGCTGCTCATCACATTGCTGCTTTCTCTGTTTCCTTTCTTCTCTTCCTCAGGGCGAGGCGGGCATGTCAGGCCTGCCTGGTGCGCATGGCCTCCCTGGAGCTACTGGCCCCAAGGTAACTCTTAACCATGGCACCAGCAAGGCTGTCTCCCAGGGGCAGATGAGTGGCACAAAACCTAGAAATGCTAAAGAAATACATTGAGTTAGGGTCCAGGTGCAGGTTCTCTGTAGCAGAGTGCAAACCATGTAAACAGAGACTTGCTCCTGTGTAAAAGGTCTGGAGGATTTTTGGCCAGAGCAATTCCCCCCTGTCCTGAACCAGGACAAGGATTAGCCCCGCACAGGCCCCTGTTCAAGAATAAATCTGACCCAGCTTTTAGGTGGTTTTATGTTAAGGCTGGGTCTGCTCCATGAAACAGCTTGATGGTTGATTAGTCTACACCCAAAATATGTAGGAAGCATTAACATGGACTACCTCCAGCATCCACTCCAGCAAGGTGCACTGCCTTGCAGTTCCCAGGGAGGGATGTGTTACAGCCAATGTTCAGACTGGTGTTGTGGTCTCTCTAGAGACCTGTGTTTGCCTTTATTACATACTCCCTTCTTTGGCAACTTTCTCCTTAGCCCTTGCTGTGAAGATTGTTCTGCTTGCTCAATTTCTCCTCACATTCACTGTCCCTCTGTGTATTTTCTCTCTGTTCTTTGCTGGGCAGGGTGAAAAAGGGGACACTGGCATAAAGGTAGGTATGAGGAATGTGGTTTTCTACTGTGATAGATATCTGGGAGATGCTGCTCCTTGGGCTGATGGGTTGTAAGAGGAAGTTGGGTCTGAGCAGCTCTGTGGGATATTTAATGGAGTACACATCTGTGCTGTGATTAACCGCAAGCAGACTCTCCAAGCTCAGGCAATAAAAGCACCCTTTATCCTTTTGGTGGAATTTGATTCTTACCAAAGGCATTTCTCTGACTATGAAGCTTGCAAATGATTTGTTACATCTCTTCATTTGATGGGATGGGTTGGGGTTTCTTCATAAAATCTGGTTAGCTGACGCATCAAATCTGCTCAATCTCTGCAACTCAGGCTGGGCTTTGGCATCAGGCTCTTCTGTTTGTTTCTGGACACTTCTTACAGGTTTATATGCTCTGTGCCCAGATGTTAACTGACTAAAGTTTATTGTACCCATATATTTGAAGTATATAACTTAATGTAGGTTGTGCTTAAAACATTACAACACTGATAAGTGTTCATTGAGTCAGAGCATACTCCGTCATGCCATACATTTTAAACATCATGAGAGAGAGCTGGTTCTGTAATATTTTGAAAAGCATTAGCAGTGACACATACATTTAAAGTATTTCGTATGTGTCACGCATCTCATTTATTGTGCAGTATATACACTTTCTATATTTTTTCCATCTGGGTGGATTACTATTTAAAGGCAGAAAAGGCACCTCCAGAACTTAATGTGAATGTGTTACATAGAATTCATAGAAAAATCTTTTGGGAACACAGCAGTAATTGTCTTCCAATAAGAAGGCAATTCATCTTCAGAAATAATACAGTGCATGTAAAGTCCAAAGGTTCCCCTGTATCCATCTTCACATCAGTGTAATTCCATAGAGCACAAAGCTCCTGGTCTGTGCTGGTGTAAATGAGAGAAGAATTGCACCCAAAACTAGTGTGTTTTGGGAGCTACAAATTTTCTGCTGTCTCGACGGCCAGATGCTTTCCTGCTAAGCTGAACTGCAGGACTGAAGTTGGAGTGTGGCTTAGATGTGAGACATGTCTGGAAGGAAACACTGCCTTCCACCCCTACTTAATGCTCCCACGTTTCACAGTCAGCAGGCACCTGCTCTGCCTGCACCCACATACAGGGACTAATCAGCCTCTGATTTATCTTCTGGAACACTAACAGAAATTTCCTAGTCCCAGATGAGGTGAAAACAAACCGTATGCAATATATACTGAATCTGGGAAGGCCTCCTAAACCTTCTCATCAACTCCAATTGAGTTTTTGGCATCGGCGTGTTTTGGGAGATCCTAGGGTCTCCTCGTGGACTCCTCGTCCTATTTTCTCAGTGGCTCTGGGAAGGGAACAGGGGCAGAGATGGGGAAAGGAATTGGCACCTGTTATAGCAAGGCAGCCTGGTCCAAGCACAGGGAGAGGCAATCCTTTCCTCCCGCTGTTTCTACACTCTGCAGCAATTCTGCATGCTCTTTGTATTTGGGCTCTGGCAAAAGGAAAGTCTCCAAGGCTTCAGTGATATCTCAGGGTCACGCACACTTGAGAGGCTTCTCTGTCCTGTTAGAGAGCAATGACTCAGTGAGACCCTGGGGACATGCTCTAGCTACTTTGGCCCTTACTCATCTTGTTTCATAAGAGTGGAGACAAAACCTGCTGTGCTTTCTGTGCTAATAAATAGGAACTCCATAGGGTCACCTCCCAGTCCCAAACCAGCCTATTCTTCCACACTCAGACTTTCATTTGTTACTGTCAATATCACTTTTCTCTCTTTCCCTTCTTCTTTGCTCTGAGGGATTGAAATACAAGTGCAGAGATACCCCTAAATCAGCAGCCAGACATCAGCCAGTAGCAGCTCCTGAACATCCACATGGTGCACAAATTTGTTGCCTTTGGAAATTTCTTCTTTCCTGTCTGCCTCCCTTCCAGGAAGGTCATTTGGGACCCTGGGAAGCTTTTAATGTTTCCACCTTTGGATTCAATTACATGGACCAGAGTCTTTTTTCTTTTTGTTTGGGGAGCCAGTTCAAATACTATAGGTGATTCATAGTTTATCTCTAGGGATCTATTTTGCGTAGCTTATCACTGCTTTTTCTGGTAGCAGAGAACATTACAGGCCCTGCCCTGTTGAAGAAGCTTTCAGGTTGCATTCAAACCTCTTGTTCCTAACCTTGAGGTAGACAGTAATGCTGCATGAAGGACATTACACGAGGTGTAAGTATGATCAGCTGGGTCATTTGAATAAGCATCTGATTTGCTGTCCCCAGGTTAACCATCAATTTTGGCCTAGCTGGTGTATATTTTCCTCTTTTTCGTGATGGTCCTAAGGATGAGGCATTTTCCCATGCTCTGAGAAAAGAGCAACAATAATCTGGGGATGCGAGCTGGGTGTTTTGCTTCTGGCTTCTGCCCTCGGTGATACTTCTCAGTTTCTGGCTTGCCTGCCTTGTTCTGCTGCTGGCTGTGGCACCCTGTGCAGCCCTTCCCTGGCCCAAAGGACACAGCAGGACCAGAGAGGGCTCAGCATGCTGAGGCCTTACTGTACAAAGATTTCCAAATAATTAGGGGCTTAGAGATGTTCTGGAGAGTTGCTTTTCCTGCTTGTCCTCTGGCTTTGGCCCCGAGTTTTCTTACTGCTCTTTAATGATGCAGTGCCATGCTTGTTTCTGCTCTCTAATTAGCTCTAGTGCCTGTGTGATCCTGCAGGTGTTAATGAGGGCTGTGTGAATGTGCAGGGGCCATAGTTAGGAAATGTCAAGGCAGTGTGGTTGCTCTGTAACTTGCTCCCTGTAAGAGGTTATCTTGCTCTCACTGGGTTGGCTTTGCTTTTGCAGGGCTAAATAATTAAAGAGCTCTTCAAGCAGGTAGCATCTTTCAGGAAACTCTCTGGGATGGGGGATTACTTCCCCCAGGGGTTGCTCTATGGGGCTAGATCCTGCAGTGTGGGTGCTGCCCAGCAGACAGCATTGGTCTTGTCTCATTTAAGAAGAAAAACAGCACACAGCTGGGAAAGAGGGGCACAGGGTGATCTTCATTTCTCTAGTACAAAGCATTCATAATTACTGGTTTATTTTTCTTATACTTTTCTTACAATATACTGCATAGGGTGAGAGGTACTCAAACTTACAAGAAAGGACTTTTACTCAGAAGAGTCAAAAGGCCACGGTGCCCCTGAAGTTTATAGGCAGAAGGTGTACTTGGCCCTCCTCACAGGGCCCTGGGAGGACTCATGCTGTATCTGTTGCTCTTTTTCTGTTTCTTGCTCTGCTTCCAGGGAGAGAGAGGCATGCCAGGGCTGCCAGGAAGACATGGCATGAAGGTACTTTGTGAACAGTGGAGTGATGCTTGTCTGCCTGATCTCAGCCTCACCACTCAGCTGTCCCTGATGCACAAGCATCACCTGGATTGGTGTGTGTGTCTACTGGTCGATGACTGTCCTCAGCTGAGTTCTTTCTGCTTCTAAATTGCAAAGTATAGGCCTAATTCATGACGGTGACCACGGGGAAAGAAGTATTTTAAAAAGAAAATGGCATACCCAGTCTGATGCTGTCTTGCAACGTCAGGAACTTAATGCTCAATGCTAGTGAGAGGACCCAGTTACCAACGTTCTAGGAAATTGGCATTTCATAAAATGGGGGTCCCAATGTGTTAGCCCGCTGCAGTCAGCAGGGTTATGCAAGTGTGAACCTGGGTTGATGCAGCGATGCATCAGGGCCAGTGTGTGTGAGCAAGCCTGCATGTGTGCATGGCAGCTTTAGAGTAAGTACTAGAAAATAATGTCTGCATCCACTGCCATTTAAAGGCCAAAGTGAGGAAAAGGCATCCCAAACGTACCATGAAAGCCTAACCCAAGCCACTTTCTGCACATAATCCCTTTCATGACTCTAGCCCATATTCACTAAAACCTACTGACCCCTGAGAAATTCTGGAATGCTTTTTTCCCCTTTTATTGCATAGAATCCCTGATCTCCATCTTCTATCCTTGTGTTTTTTAGCTTTGTCCCTGATTTGTTTCAGAAAGCTGAGAGGTATGATCCCGCTGCTCTCTGGCTCCCCACTCCTCGTTTGAACTTTTCCAAGCTCTCTTCACCTTGAACTTGGCTCCCACTCCTCCTCTCTGCCTCATGTGCTACATCCCAACCCCTATTACATCCCACCTTCTAACACTACTTCACCTCCTCCCCCTCCTACTTCCTCTCCTTAGACCCTGTTATCCCTCATATTTGCTTTTGTAACTGGACATTTTCACCAGGCCCTAACTCGTACTAACACAGAGATTCCAGAGCAAAGGGTTGATGCCAGACTTGCATTTTTTTCCTGCTGCTGAGGAGAAGGTGCTCGTGCTTGGGAGTCTTTTTATCCCCTAGGGTGGCTGGCTTCACAGCTCTTCTGAAGCTGCCTTACTGCAGTGTTAGTCCCCTGAGATGAGAACAGAATATGGGCAAATGAGACCAAGGCTCTGGTGTTAAAAACTGGTGTTCCTCGGTGTGCTTGAGATGATGTATCTGGGATCAAACTGAGCGGAGTGTTTGGTCCTCAATCTGACTTCGCTTTCCTTGCTTACTTGATTTGATGCTGCTTGTTGGCCTTGGCTGCTCCAGCAGGGCTGACGCTCGGGGTGGAAATCTGGTTTTCCTAACTGGGTTGTGCCCATGTTATCTGTCTTTGGGTGAGCTTTTTGGAAAGCAGAGCCACTGTTATAGGTGAACGACCCATACAGGGAAGGAGGATGTGTGCTGTGTGGTGTTACAGCATTACTTCTGAGTTTTGGAAAGGAAAAGTTGTGGATTTTCCCTTCATAGTTCCACCTGGCTGATAGTGTTTTGTTTCTTAAAAAAAAAAAAGAAAAAAGAAAAATATATATATACACACACAAAATAATTAATTCAGTTTCAAACAAAGTGTTCCTGTCTTCTCTTTCTGTCAGGGTGCTCCTGGAATTGCCACGGCAGGGATGAAGGTCAGTTCTGCTCTACGCTTCAGTGTTTCAAGAAGGGTGCGTTTAAGAGCCAGTGAGCTATGAGAGCGAAGGAAAATGGTCAAACAGCTCCCACTGAAGGGGAATGGCAGAACTGCTGTAGCTTCTGGCAGAGAAGCTTGATCTGTCCTCAGCTTCATCTGCTGCTCCACAGCGCTCTGAGCAGAGACAGGTGACACTCCACAGCAGTATCAGGATGGCAGCTGAGCAAAAAGTGAGCTAGGTGCCAATGTAAGTCATCTTGGTGGGGCTGAGGTGTGCTGTCCTGACTGACTCCAGCTGCTGAGGAAAAGGCAGAGATAAAGAGGTTATCCCAGAACTGGTGGGGACAGCTTTTCTCCCTGATGCCACACTGTTCCCATATTGACATGTCTCTCCATCCTTGCCATATCCTCAGCTTTGCTGTGCTCCTGTGCAGAGATAGGAGTAAGTAAATTCCTTAGTGGCAGCAGGTGAGTGCCAGCAGATGACTCTTGACTTACTATGGGTAAGTCTTTTCTTGAAGCACAGCAAGGTGGTTACTCCATCTTGCTGTTTATTTTCAGCAGTCCAGGAGCTGGCTAATGAAGATGAAACAAGCTTTAGGCAGAAGTACTAATAGGCTTTTAAAGCATCCTCACACTGCAAGACCTCCACAGATGAATGCTCCTTTCTCCACCCTGTTAGCTCTAAGGTGCTCACTTTCTATTTTCTCACTTTATTTTCTTGTCTCTTCCTTACTAGGGTGAGCCTGGGACTCCAGGAGAAAAGGTACTTGGAAAGCATTGCTCTGAGGCTGTTCTTCTGTTTTGTTTGTGATCTTTTTTTTTTGTGATTTTTTTTTTCCCCCCACTTCCCCCAGAGAAGCTGAGGAACAGCTCTGTGTTCCCCAAGGCACAAATCCAGGTCTTAGTGACACTTGCCAGCATAAGCAATGGCAATAGAAAATGGCAAGAGTGTACAGTGAGAGCCCATCCTTCAAACAAATCCACTCCCTCCAGCTGGAGTCTGTTGGTGGGGTTTCCTTCCAGCTGCCTTCTTTCCCTTCTCCCTACCCCACAAAATGCCCACAGCACACTTTGCTCAGCCAGCTTGCTTTCTCTGCCTCCCAGCATGTCTGTGCCCACCAGAGGTACTGCCACAGTTCATCAGGGACTGTGGGACGTTGTTCTTCTGTCACATGCTGAGGGCTGCCCTGTCCTGCTTCTGGTCATGCACAGTTTCAGCATAGCGTGACCTGGTGTGAGATCCTGTGGTGGGCACAGTACAAAAATACCCTGTCACTCTCCATCACTAAGCAGCCAGTTTGGTTTCTGAACAGCTGGCCTCTCTTGTTTGAGGCTCACTGGGTTGTGTTACAGCATGCGGCAGCCATGTAACAGACGCTCTCTGTCTCTTTTCTTCCCCATGAAGGGAGAGCCTGGAGTCCCAGGGAGGATGGGCCCCCCAGGTTTGCCAGGGAAAAGGGGGCAGCGGGTAGGATATTGTGTGTTTGGGCTTGGTGTGCTGTGTTCCCCAGGAGTGGGAGCTGGCAGCAGCCTGCTTTGTGTTGCATCGTTGTGCTTGCAGGGATCATGTGTCCTTTTCTGGCTCTTGCCCTGTTGAAGTGTGTTTGTGTGTTCTTGCTTGTAGGAGGTGGGGGGCTGGCAGCAAGCAGGGTAGCATGAAGTACCTGGGACACAGTCTTTTCCTGGGAATAATTGAAGGAAGTTCTGTGTAGCCCCTACTGGCGTGATCCTTGAATGAGAAGTATGGTACCAAAAGCAGAGAACGGCAGAATGTGGCTGTGGGGAGAGAGTTGGGTGGGGGCCTTTCAGACCAAATCACCTTAAAGGAATGGGCCACTGCACTCCAGAGTTGCCTAGAACAAACAAACAAACAAACAAAAAAAGATTAGTGCTTTTTAATTATTTTCCATGGAAAGTGCATGTCTGTTCTTGGAGCACTGATGCAAGCCCTCCACATGTCAGATGTGTGCTCCTGAGCTCTGATGAGACTGGTGTGCAGCACCTGTCTGTGCAGGCAGCAGCATGGCACCAAGAGAACCTCTGTGTTGGTCTTGTTGGTCTGCTGTGCTGCTTTTGTGGAGAGCAGCAGAGAAGAGAGGTTTTGAATTGTTCTTTGTAATCTGCACGAGTCAATTTTGGAGACCTTGTGAGGATTGCAGGTAAGAAAACCTTTTTCTGATTATTCATTTGAAACCTCTCTTCCTGGCAATGAAGAAAGCTCTGTTAGACTGTCCTTACAAAATACTGAGTCCCATGCAGCAACCTGTAGCTGAGAACCATGGGTTTAGCAGTTGGATGGAATGGGCAGAACAAAACTTAATTTCAGGAGTAATTCAAAGGGTGATCTGAATGCCATGGTGAACTAAGCAAAGTCACTTCACCGAGTGAGTGCTAGTGCTGGACACCCTCTTTGCTCATTGCCTGCAGTGCCTTGCACAGCTCACCTGCAGACCATGCTCACCAGGCATTGCATCAATGGGTCTCAAACCATCACCTCTTCTTGCCTTTTTTGCCACTCTTTTCATTGCTTTTCACCACTGCGTGTCACAGAGCTTGGCTGATAGCTGAGATGCTGCACTGCTTTCATTTAAAGATCATGATGAAACTGGGGTTTGGAGCCAGGAGCAGGATTCGTTCCATTGGGATAGGTGTAGCAGATTCTTGCCAAAGCAGTATTGGCCACTGAAACTGGGAGGTCTGAGCAGTGAGTATTGGGAAGTGGACAGTTTGTGTAGGAAGAGCTGAACTCTGTTGGGGCATGGAAAAAGTCCTTCATTCTGGGCAGCAGCTTCTCTAGGTGTGTGGAATGGGGAGAACCCATGCTGAAGGGCTGACAGGAGAAAGGGCTTAACAGATGAGCAATAAGAAAAAGAAAAGGGGATTCATTTTCATTTGGAAAGATATGGCAGTGATATGTGGGGATATACAGAAACACTGGAGAAAGCAGTCTCCTGCTTGAGCAGGTACTGCTGGCAGATGCCGTGGTTTGCCTAAAATAATGTCCCTGAAAGGAAAGAACAAAGATTTGAAAGCAGGAACAGCTTGTGTTGTCAGGGACAACAAAAAATATGTTTACAAATATACTAACAGTAAGAGGAGGGCCAAGGAGAATCTCCATCCTTTACTAGATGTGGTGGGGAACTTTGCTATTGAGGATAAGGTTGCCCAGGGAAGTGGAGAGGTTGCCATCCCTGGAGGCGTTTAAGGAAAGGGCAGAGGTAGTACTTAGAGGCATTGTTTAGTGGGCAGTATTGGTGATAGGTGGACAGTTGGACTGGATGATCTTAGAGGTCTTTTCCAACCTTAATGATTAATGATTTCATGAACTTATCCTTTGGCTGCTTGACCAGGACGACCTGCCAAATCAGCTCCCGACTGTGTCTGTTTCTTCCACAGGGTGAGAAGGGCCGAGCTGGTGATCCTGGGCTCCCTGGCCCGAAGGTTTGTATTTTCCATGAGTTGGAGGCCACTCTTTGTCTCCTTTCCTTCTTCCCTGTGCCAGCTCTGTGCAGCCCTTTCCCTATGGTAAACATTTTTGATTTGTAGGGGCTGAGAAGTAAGATAGCAATCACACCTTCAGTCAGACTTTCACCAGGAACTTGCCCTTTGGAAAAGGGCACTTAATGACAGTGACCATGTCAGGAAAGGATGAGAGTTTAATGACAATGCCACGTGAACACTGCTTTCCTCTTACTGCTAGAGCCCCCAGGCAGAGCTGTACTGGCCCGGCCCCTGGCCCCTGGTTTAGGCAGGGATGTTCCTGGGCTATCCAAAGCCCAGCTGATGGAAGGACAGGGGCTAAGCTTGTTCTGGGCCCTGTCTCTCTGAATCAGCAGCTTGGCAAGTGAAATTAGACAGATGGAATGGATTTGTTTTTCCTTGCATGCAGGGAGAGAAGGGAAATGGTGAGAATGCCTTGGTGGGAAGCAAAGGGGAACCTGGCCCTCCTGGTCTGCCTGGACCCCCTGGACCAAAGGTGAGCAGTTTACCCTTGAGTGAGTTTGTTCTCATGGCAGGGGGTGGTGGAGAAAGGTATTGGGGTGTGAAGTCATGGGTGGAGATTGGGGTTAACTGAGGAGGTGTGACACACCGGAGTGCAGTTCTTCCTACTGGGAAAGCAAAGCCAGCACTAGAGTTGCACCCTGCCCATGCAATTCAGTCCAATCCATTTATTTTTCTCTCAGGGAGAAGCTGGTGACGTTGGTGCTGCAGGATCACGGGGGGAAAAGGTACAGAGGGCTTGTGGGCAGTCCAGCTCTGGGTTTGGTAATGCAAAAAATATTCCTATATGTTGAAAACTTAACAGAAATGAAGCATTTTAAAACTGAGCTGTCTAGGGTGAAGGTGAAAAGCAGAAGGTTAAGCACAGGTTTGGCCACCACTTGAATTGGTTGAACCTATGTTAGTGGAACAGGCTGACCTGATCCCTCAGAACCAGCTCTTCCAGCAGCAGCTGCTGGTGAAGCACACTGAATCTCTGGTATGCCAGAGAGTACATCAGACTGGTCTGGGGAACAGGTATACCTCCAGGTATTTTGGAAGAATACTTTCTCAGAAAAAAGCTACTCTGTGGTGTTGCTGAAGTATTGCAGGTTATGTGCAAGGCTTTCTATTCCAACTTAGTTGGAAATCGTTTTAGAGGACTTGTAGAGTCCAATGGTTGCTGGAGTTCAAGCAACTGTGGTGATGGACGTTGCTAACAGCATCTTCTTGTTACAGGGAGAACGTGGTACACCAGGAGAGCAGGGACCCATGGGGCCTAGGGTAGGTGTCCCTTCAATAATACTTTTGTATAGTTTTGGCCCTTCAAAGAGGTCTAAGGATAGTGGGACCACACTGATGGTCTAGCTTGGGCTTTTGCTTTCTTGATGTTTTCACCATTGCTTAAAGGGCTTACAAGCCGGGCAGTGATTAAGTTTGCGGGCTCTTTCTCCATACCTTTATCAGAAGATATTTCTCCTTCAGGGGAGAAGACTTCTTAAGCTCATCAGGGTGAATGCTCTGCTCATTTGTAGAGGAGGCAGTCTGGGCACCCAGTCTGAATTCAGGCCCTTGGCATATCAGCAAATGGCAGTGCAAATCTGACAGTGGACACAGTTCCTGGATTCTGGCCTCAGCTTCACCATGTACCAGACTTGTAAATTCTGACAGTTATGGCACAGTAACCTGCAGGTCATCTGGCTACAGCTCTACAGTGTTCCCTCTATAAAATACGCTTTTAAGAGCTTTGTTCAAGAGATGAAAAACTAGAACCTTGTGAAACAGATCCCTCTCTGAGGGATTTTTTTTAGGATGACCCCCATAGATCCTATGCTACACCATGAGGAAGGTGATCCCAAAGCTCTGAGTGAAGGTCGAATATTTTGCAGGGTCCCAAAGGAGAGCCTGGAAAGGATGAAATGATGGACTACGATGGTAACATCAGTGAAGCTCTCCAGGTGAGCACTGTCCTGCTATCCATGAGGTGACTGTTTGGTTTCCCAGGGGATGCAGAAAACCCAGTGCAGTGTAAATCTTCCTCAGCACTAACAACAAAGAAAAATATTTGGTTGTTCTACAGCACCGTTAGTCCCACAGTTCCCTGCATACTGTTCTGATAAATATCTGTGTATCTTATTTAAGTGAGAAATTAAGTCTGGCAGACAGTAAGGCCATGGGCATCCCCTGAAGAGTGGGACAGGGATTAAAGCCTTAGGATAGACTGGTGAATAAAGGCACTGTAAAGGCTCCTCGTGTGTGCTTTGAGCAGTTGTGCCCAGCTTTGGGTTAGTCTGGGTTCTCTTTGGGAGAAAAAATGTGATGATGTGATGGTGGGGAGAAATTGCTGCATCGCTCCATGTGACTCAGAGCTGTTTTTTGGCTTCATTTCGTAGGGTCCTATGAAACAAGGTCTGGGAAGAAGCTTTGTTTTTAAATGACTGTTACCCTTTTTCTATTTCTTCACTTTCTTTTTCTTCTAGGAAATACGAACCTTGGCCTTGATGGTGAGTTCCTAGCTTCACTGTGTGGCCCTAAGTGATTAGCCATGTGTTCATCCTAAGCAGATACCTGCACCATTTTTGCACAGCTAAGGTCTGTTTAGCTGTTGGGGCAGTGTTGACAGCTGAAGGAAGAGCTCATTTTGCCATCTGATCTTGGCACTTGAATCATAATCAGGCCCTTTATTTCTCTACAAGGTAGTGTTCCCTGCTCAGAAGGGGCAGGGAAGAGTAAGGGGGGCTGACCAAGATAAAGAAGACTCATTGGCAGCCCTTGGCAGACACTTTGTAATGAGAGGGGAATACATATTTTCACCATTGATAAGTATAACTTAATACACGTCCCATACAAAAATCATTTAAAACAGCAGTGACAACAACAACCCCTTTGAAAGGAAAGGCAAAGCAATTACTTGGAGCCAAAGAAGAGGGTGAAAGCATCTGTGTGTTTTGTTTCTTAGGACAACAGGACACTTGACTGGGGGAGAAAAGGCTGGGCAAAGAAAAATGGGTATAAGCATCTAGGCTGAGCTGCTGCCTAGGTCTCCTTAAAGCAGTAATTGCCAAGATTTATCATCACTCTTGGTTCTGCATAAGCTGCACATGGGATCTAAGAAGTGTAATGTTTCTTATGGTCTCTATTAATCTAAAAATATGTATTTGTAGATGGGAAGGAAAAATCCTTGTTAAGTTTGTCTCAGTTCTAAGAGTGAATAGCTGTAGTCATTTTTGTTCCATAAGAAAGTAGAGGAATGCATAAGTATCTATAACTCTTTTTGGATTTTGGCTGTAGCTTAGTAGGTCTCTGTATTGCTTTGCTTTCCAAGCAAATGCAATTTTAGGAGTCTCCAGGAAAATTCCCCTTAAACGCAGAAGAGATCTTTGGTTACAAAACACAAAAATGAAAGCCCTGATGATATTCTGAAAATGAGTTTTACTTTTTCTAGGGACCACCAGGACTTCCAGGTGTGGCTGGACCTCCAGGGCCACCAGGACAGAAGGTACTGCAGAGCTAGGGGAAGAATTCACACACGTCTCTCCCCAGTGCTCCTCTTCTTCCTGCAGCACTGTCAGACCCTGTCCTGCCAGGCTCCACTCCTCCTCAGCCATGGCATCCTGAATCCCTTTCCCCACAGTGATAAGGCATTATCTCAGAGATGAGGGATCCTTCCTACTCACCCTCCCCTTTACAAAACATCTTGTGGGAATTGGTGTTGTTTGGAGACTGCTATAGCGCTGGGGCCATGAACTGTCATTTTGGGTAAACAAGGCTGCTTTCAAATGGCCAGAGTAACAATTTTGTGTTTCAGGGTGAAATTGGCTTACCAGGTCCTCCAGGTCATGATGGAGAAAAGGTAAGACAAGCTTCCTCTGTGGATTGTTTCATCCTTCAGTAGCCTTAATTGGAGATAATTTGCACTGATACTTATGCACAGTTGCTTTTCCACTTGGAGGTGGGAGAGGGAAGTGGTTTGGCTCCATAGGAATAAGCATTAGTGGCTTATCAGAGTATTAACTTCAATGGAACAGTTGGAATGGCAGGGCAAACCTGCTTCTTTTTTCCCTTTTTTTTTTCTTTCTTTTAGGGACCACGAGGCAAGCCAGGAGAAATGGGCCCCCCTGGACCTCATGGACTGCCAGGAAAGGATGGACCACCTGGAATAAAGGGAGAGCCAGGCCAGATTGGGGTTGCAGGAGAAAAGGGGCATAAAGGAGAGCCAGGACAAGCAGGCTCACCGGTGAGTACATTGGAGCCCCTCAGAAGCGTTCTGCTCTTGTGGCTCTTCAGGTTGTGGGTAGAGCTGTGGGATAACTCGAAGCCCCTAAGCAACTGGGACAGAGTGCCCAATTTCCTAGCTTGAGCCTGTCACAGCTTCTGCACCCTAACAGCAGTCAAGAGGGTTTATGCAGTGAGTTTTTGCCTCTGTGCAGGATTACTAGGATAAAGCTCTTGCAGTAACAACAGCTAGCTATTGGAGTGATTTCTAGCATGTACTCCAGCAAACTGCATAACCACAAGCAGAACTTGGAGGCAGGAAAGCAGTCCTTCATTGCGACTCTGGGGAATGGTACATCCACAATGACAGGAGGGTGTTTCAGGCATATTACTGTCTGGTTTCAATATCAGCAAAGCCCTGCCTTCTCCTGTGTACCTGAAAGCTCTCTGGGTTTTCCATTGTATTCTTGGAGCTCACAGGGCACAACTCATTTCTGGCAATGGTATCTGTAATACCTGCAAAAAAGTCTTGCAAAAAGCTGCAAATCTTTCTTGATTCATAGGGTCTTGATGGCCCCACTGGAGAGAAAGGAGAACGAGGTGACCAAGGGATGCCAGGACCACCAGGATTGCCGGGTCCCATTGGACTTCCAGGATTGACAGTAAGAGTGAAAAAGACAGGCTGACCTTTCCTGCTCAGTGAATTAAAAACAGTACAGAGCAACACATGTTTTCCAAAGTGCAGTATATCTCAGGATCCTTAGACCATCCTATCCCTTGGAGCTAGGTGTTTCAGCATCAGCAGACATCTGTCAGATCTCCAGCAGCAGGCAGGCAGCCAGTTGAGCATTAGTTCCCACTGCTCTCTGGCGGTGCTGGGCTCTGGAAGCTGCCTGTAAAGCCTGTACAGCTAAGGCGGCCCATACCTAGTTTGCTGTCAGCATGAAGCTTCTTCTGAGTGGCTTGCTGTGCTCCCTCCCTGGGAGGCTGTAGTGCAGCAGAGATGTCAGGCTGTTACTGGGGAAAGATGGACAGAGTCCCATGCTCCCCTTACACAGCCCCAGGACACCACTCCCAGAGACCTCCTGTTGTGTAAAGTTGTCACCTCTGGAAGCAGAGGTGCTGAAGAGACATCAGTGAGCTGTTAGTGAAGCTTTGAGATGCTTTCAGAAATGCCACACTTTTGGCATTCAAAAGTATAGTATAGTCTCACTCCTCCTTTTGGGCACTGTTGCTTCTCAGCATCTGGGTGGTTGACACGTGGCTTCTGAAGGAGTGAGACTCCAGAAGGCAGCTGGCAGTGACAGGCTGTGTTGTTGTGTGCAGGGAGAGAAGGGTCAGCCTGGGGAGCGTGGAGACAAAGGAAATCCAGGAGAATCGGTAGGTCACCTATCTCATTTCCTTTCTGCAGCAGGGGAGGGATGGCTTTGGCAGCAGACATCCTCTTATGATGCATCCCACAAGCTTTATCTCGTGGGACTGAACTGCCAGAATTGCTGGCCACCTTTAGCTCCTGATGCCCTACTTTTCTTCTACACAAGAACAGTCTAACTCACAAGCAATCAATAATGAATGCCTAAGGAAGAGCACAAGATAATTGGAAGCACACAGTTACTTTCCTCAACATTTGTGGTGAAGGATTTTTCTAAAAAAATACCTGCCTGGACCTAGATATTTTCAATATATGTTGGCTTAATGAATTTGCCCCTTTTCTCCTCAAAGCTCACTGAACTTCCATCATGCCCTGCAGTGAGGAGTCCCTCAGGCTATCAGTATTCATGTTTGTAGAGCTAGCTACCTTCTTTCTTATACTTTGAAACAGCTAGCTGAAGTAACAGTGCAAGACTAGTGGAAGTGTATTTTTTTCTGTAAAAATATCACTGCTTTCCTTTCCTCTAAATCTCTGCAACTACTGCAATAACCCTTTCCACCATCCTGCTGCTGCTTCTTGGCTACTCTGTCCTGGATTGCTGTCGCTTCTGAACGCAGCCTTGGGGCAGTCCAGGTTTCCAAGCCTGGTGGAGCTCAGCTGCTCCACGTGCCCTGCCACCCCCTGAGCAGTTCCCCTTCACATGCTGAAGCCAGCAGCTTGACACTGGCTTCTCTCGCATTGTTTTCTAGATGTCTGGCCCCCCCGGACCTCAAGGCCCACCAGGACCTCCAGTAAGTGTTCACCTGAGGAGAGAGGCACTGGGAGTGTGAATGAGATTAAAGTGGCTGGGAAGGATTTGAGGTGCAGAAAACTGCCAGAAACACTGCAGCATTGAAGCAGCAATGCACTTAGTGTCACTTCCAGAACTACCTCCAGGGTAGGTCAGAGCTACGATGAGCTGGGAAGTTAAAAGGTGAGAGGTTAGATTAGCCTGAGATGAAAGGGAAGACAGTAGTGAGATGGGATGGACAGGATTAAAAGGATCAAGTGCAAAAATGGTCTTAATAGCAAGCCTGGCCTGCTGCCATGTTGTTCTTGGCGAGAGCCTCCTCATTGCCAGATGAGAACAGTACGTGAAGTGCCCTTTACACAAATAAAGAGGCCTTTGGGCTAAGCATTTGTGCCCTCAGTGTATCAGGAAATGAAAGCTTTATGTTGCCCAGTGAACTGGCGTGCCTGGGCTTTAAGGCACGCCCTTAAGTGTTGCTCATATCTTGTTTCTCATTCCAAACACAGGGTCTTCAGGGCCTTCCAGGACCAAAGGTAAGGCTGTCAAATTTTCAATCCTGAAATTTTGCTAGACTTATCCAAAGTGCCAGAATTCCTCACAGCAGCAGCTTCCTGGCTTTCAAAGTTGCTGTTCTTCCATATTGGGTAAGAGAACAAAACTGTCTGTATATTATCCTGAAGGGATTGGATTAGTAGCATCCAACCAGAAAAGTGGTCATTTTCTCCTGTTCTCAGCCACAGAAGTGGGAAGCCTCTGGTCCTTGGAAATTTTCCCATGAGAACATAGCTGAAATCTTTGTCTGAAGGGTAAAGGTCTGTACAGCGGGATGGACAGCCTGCCATACAATCCAAAGTAACTGAACTCTATTTTAAAATTAGCCAGGTTCGATGTGCTGTACATCCTGCTGTAATGCCATTAAGAACTTCACTGTTCCCAGGGATTTAAAGTTTTCTCATCTCCATCTACATGTGCTTATGCCCAATCTACTGGCTGGCAGGTGCAAAGGAAAGGGAAAGTCTGTTTTCCAAAAGATTTTGACTTTTTTCAAAGCTTATAGACACTGGTCATTCCCTTCCAATGAACTGTCAGTTTAAAATTCAAAGCCACCCTATCAGATCATTGCCAGATACTTGCATTTACCTGATGCTCCCTGCAAGAGCAGGGAGACAATACAGCAGGAAGATCTGTTCCCCTTTGACCATCTTTAATTATCCTCTGGAGCTGACTGTCCTCTTACTGGCATTGATTAGAACAAGTCACTTTGACTGATGCTGGTTTTCTTCTGATTGAACCAAGAATTGGGCTAAAGCACAGCTCTTTTTTTGCTGCCTCTCGCATTCTCTGCTTCTTTGTTGCTCTTGAAATGAAGGATTGTTTGTTATATAAGTGCTGTCATGGTGGATTTATTTTCTCCATCCTTCCTTTAGGGGGAAGCAGGGATTGATGGAATGAAAGGAGAGAAGGGTGTCCAGGGTGAAAAAGGAGACAGAGGGCCACTGGGATTACCCGTAAGTATCCAGGAAGCAGGCAGTGCTTTACAAGCCAAACTGGTATCAGCCGTAAAAAGATCTCTTGGTAGGAGATGCATGCAGGGATTTGATATGTAAAGTCAGAGAAAGAGATGGTCTATAAATAACTGTGCCATCGCTTCTTAAACTCACAAAGCCTCCATTTCTGCACACAACCTGTGATCCTTTTAGTGATCTTTTTAGTTCTTCCTGCTTCTGGCAGCTCTGGGAAAAGCAGTAGCTTTCCCATAGGTCACTTGCAACCTCTGTAACTGGCCTTGCATGATCTCCCTGAAGCACAAAGATGTGCAGAAGTGAAAAGGAGACACTTTCCCAACAGTTTGTCTCCTGGGCAGGCTTTGTACAAAAGTGTGGCATTTCTGAAAGCATCCAATCCTTGCTGTCCAATGCTTTCCTATCACTTCTGCAATGGAAACGATGCTTTCCCTGATGCAGGAGAGGCTTCCTGTATTCCTTGCTGTAGATTAATTCAGGATGAAAGTAGTGCTAACACATTGCTTAGCTTACAAGGAAGGATTTTGGCAGAGTGGTAAAATTGCACAAGCTTCAGATACAAACCTGAGAATTTTGCAAAGAAAAGCTCACAGATCATATCTACTGAAAGCCTCTACAGCAGGTGTCTGAGACTCATCTGCTGCTGATGAGTTAGCAGTAACTTAGTTCTACTCAGTTGCTCGGATGGTGAATGTGCTCATGTGAATGCACTGATGGTAAAGCACACCCTCTCTCTTCACTAAATGGTACTGACTGGAAACGAGCACTGCAAAGAGTGCATCTCATGCTTTATGATTTTGTTGTCAGATTTTGTTTGATCACACAAAGCTGACTTTGGCTGAAATATGCACATCTTTGTTTGTAAAATGTTTTCCTGTATTTATAGCAGTTACGTTCCTGCCTCTGGTGCATTTCATCTGACTGTAGGCACCTAACTGAGCTCATAAGGTGTGTTTTTGCCATGGGCTGCACACATGGCATGGGGAGAAATTGATGCTTTCAGAAGGCTCTAATCTGAAGGGCAGTGAAGCCAGGAGAAGTAAAACCTCAGTTCCCATTCTGCTCTGAGAAATGCAGATGGGAGCTTTCTGTGCAAAAACAGTTATTCTTTAAAGTCTATGCAGTACTAGGACAGGGAAAGGACGTTCTTGCGACCATCTGAGCACAAGACACCCCAAGAGTTATCATGCATTGAACCCCATCAGCCATCAGGGCCCCATGCCTGCATTCCTGTTCTTGGTCTTTTGACCTCTGTAGTCCAACAGCATCAAAGCCCCCTGGCTCACAAGGGTTCCTGAGCTGTGGAGTGGGGAGGACTGTCTCAAAAATGTTCTTGTTGAAATGTTCTGTTGGACCAGTGATAGCAGCTGGCTAACTAAGCCCTGAACAGAACAACTGCTAGGTTTCATGCTGAGAAAATTAAGGGCAACCCAGTTCTGCCACAAAGGCAGTGCAGGTTTCAGCTGTCATGTTGTCCTTGTCTGCAACAGAGCAGCCTTTTCCTCAGAGGTTTTCTTGATGGCACGGAAAGAGGGGAAACTTGCATTCTGAGTGGGATCCAAATATTACAGGCCAATATTATACGTATTCAATGTTTCTGTGTTTTTGTTGGTTTGCTTGTAAGCACCATCATCTGTCCTTGAGATCTTAGCTTTTGTTGATTGCAAGTGTATGTTTGTCTGGAGTCACTGCTTCACTCACCTCTCCCCTCCCCTCTCCTCTCCCCCCTCACCCTCTTCCCCTTTCCTCTTGCCTTGTTTTTGTTCACCTTTCCCCATCTGTTCAGGGTGCTTCAGGTTTAGACGGCAGGCCTGGACCACCGGTGAGTTCCATTTCTCCATTGCCCTATGTTCCTCTCCCCAGTACTGTGACTTGTCTCGTCTTTTTCACCAGTCTTGTTTACACCAAAAATAACATTATTTTCTCCAAAGCAGGTTTGGAATGGGGGGAGGGGGGGAGTGTTAAACTTAAGGATGAGAAGTGATAAACTTGTCTCTTGATACTGTGAGTCTGTCTGGATCCCAGCATCATAGCCTACTTGTTCCACTTCATCTCAATAACAAGACAAATTCTGCATGGTTCAATGACACTCGGTTCTCCTGTCTGCTTTGTTGTGAGGGGTCTCCATCTCTATCCTGTCATTCTCCACAGTCACCTTGCTTGCAGCCTTTTCACAACAGCAGCTGTTGCCACTGTGTGACAAAAGTACACACGGTAGAGTTAGGAAGGTGAATGCCTCACTGTGCAACAGTGCGGGACAGATCTGAAGGCTGTGCTTTATCTTGGCTGCAGAATGCAGTCTGAAAGAGTTGAAGCAGACCCTTCAACAGGCAGTGCTCCAAAACAAGTTTCACAGGTGTCTTTCAGCTTGCATGACTGGCTGCAAACTCTTTTATTTTTGCCATCTCAGCTGAAACTGGGGGGAAGGAAATGATAGAAAGAAAAGAAACTCACTTAATATATTTCTAAATAGCCTTTGTTCTGCTACAGCTTTCAGCCTTGTCTATGACAAACAGGAGAGAAAAAATCCATCGTGGCAGTAATAGAAATGCTTACTGTAACAACCGTCAAGGCATAGCTTCAAAATTAGGAAAGGACACTCTATGAGATGGTGCTGGTGCAGTTCCTGTGCATAGTCTTCGGATGGCATGCAAGAACTTCTTCAAACCCATCACCACCATCACTGAAAGCTGTAGTGGTGCTAGATGCCTTTAAACACTGGACTGTCCTTCTCAGCTGTGCTTTTTCCTGAAGGAGCAGCAGCATCTCCTGGCTTTAACAAAGCCCCACAGTAAGAATGACCTGGTGTGTTTTCCTCCCTGCAACTACAGGGTACTCCAGGACCAATTGGGGTTTCGGGACCAGCAGGACCAAAAGGAGAAAGGGTGAGTTTGTTTCAAAACTGAGCAATACTTTGTAGCTTCTTTGAAGATATGACAGCTCCTTAAAATGGGGAAGCTCTGTGTCTTTCTAGGAGCTGGATTTTTTTCTCTCTGTGTATGAAAGACCCACAGTTGGCATCTTTGACTTCTGTCTTTTTCTTGGGGATTTAAGTGCTTTAAAACACATCTTTTACATTTCCTCTGTAGTATTTTGTTAGTCATTGTTGTGCTGCCTGTTCATACTGAATGGGTGTGTAACAGTTTCTACTCTTCTGTCTCTATTTCAGGGTAGTAAAGGAGATCCTGGAGTTGTAGGACCAATGGGACCAGCAGGACTTCCTGTAAGTACAGGAGTACTAGGGATTTGCCATCTACAAGTTCATATTTTGTTGTGGTTGATAGCTTAAATTGCTGTTGCAAATAGCATTTGCAACTTCAGCTAGGTTAGGTGTTAAATAACCAAATTTAAGAGCTTAAATATCCTATGGGAGCGAAAGAAAGAGCTGAGTAGTTTCAGAGAAGTCATTCAGAATGAGGCAGACAAAGCTGAAGGGAACTGTTAACTTACCACAGTCCTCAAACTACCAAAAGAAGCAGCGTGAGACTCCCAGGATTTGTATCTTAGTCCAGAATCACAGAATTGTAGGAGTTGAAAGGGACTCTGGAGATCATGAAGTCCAACCCGCTGCTAAAGCAGGTAGGTGTCTGCATTGAGAAGGCAGAGTCTTTTCATCACAGTGACAAAAATTGCCTTCAGTGAAGTTAATTCTCTGTTTTTTCAGCTCGTCTTGCTTCTGACTTAGAGAAAAAGCAGTGGTGTTTTAGCCTGGATGATCTAACGGAGGTGGGAAGAAAGTCGTCTACAGGAAATGTTAGATTTTACCATCTAGTAATTGATATAAGCGGAAGGGACAAACTCTTGGGCACAAATCCTTCTTTTTGAGTGGGCATACAATTTTAAAGTATTTCTATTTTTGTGTTGATGCATTTCAGGGTTTACAAGGTCTGCCAGGTGACAAAGGAATCCGGGTAAGTTACCAAGCAAATTTTGTTCTTTGCACAGCGGTTATTTCTGGGCAATGTAAAGATAGCTAGCATGTAATTCTGTCTGCTAGACTTTCACATTAATCACTTTACTACCTGTATTTTAGAAGGTGATACCTGTAGTTTATGTCATCCTCTAGGACATCACACTGTATCTCTCTGAAAGATGCAGGATGGATTTTCTGATGTTTCACTGTTGTCATAACTCTGTTGTCACTGAAGCATAGGGCTTCATGTGTAATAGAGTTAAACCACATGTCACACTTTAGGAAATCCTACTCTCTGTTTTGTGATGTACGTAGAGAGCTATGAGAGCTACCATGAGAACTGAGACACAGCTGCTAAATCTTACTAAGTTACTTTTGAATTTGCACTGAAGCATGAAAAAGAAGGGTGACCTCTAGCAAATGATTCTCCAGAGAATCTGGAAGAGAGAAACTGAGAGATGATAAATTCATGTACATTAAAGAACTGGACATGAAGTCTTCTCAGGCTTTGCCCTGAGTGGATGTGCTGAAGAGTTGGGTCAAAACCAATATTGCGAATGGCTGCTCTTCTGCCTAAACACCTGTGTTCTAGAAGGATAGCCATGACTAAAAAGCATGCATTGAAGCTCTTCTTCCATTCAGTTCTCAGTGACATGAGGAGTTTTTTGTTTGTGAAGGCCTCAAATCTTTCTGATTAAAAACAGAAAAAAGACCAATGGTTGAATATAATTTATATTTAGAAGTGTAAATGACTTCTGGATTATGGTTTTAAGATTACAATTGTGTAAATATATCAAGCAGTTTAATATAGTATATGTGTATGTATTTTTGTGTGTGTTCACACATACACATGCATATTTTCTTCATAAGACTCTGGTATCACCTAAATTTACCTGAAAATAAGTTCATATGCCCATGCAGTGATTTCATGATATGAGTTTGCTTTTTGTACATACTGAGTGGTGTTCTCTGTTCTTATCTGCAATGTATTTCTGATCTTACTCTGCATAGATTGAGCAGTTCTGAAAAGCAGTAGCCAATTGGCATCTTAAACTAGGGGAGAAAGGTATCCTGGGAGCTCCAAAGTTCTCCCCTTTTTTAATTATTCCATTTCTGGCTTTGCTTCTTAACTTCCTCCTTATTAAGATGTATGATGTTTTGTTTTACGTGGCTTCTAAACAGAAAATGTCCGTAACAGAATTCCTAGACTTCTTCAGTTGGTTTTTCACTGGGTTTTTCACTGACTGTAGATAAGCTACTAGAATTTCCCTGAGCTCTCAGCTATATTGTCTGAATGCCTCCATCCCTTTGAAGTCATTGCAGACATCTTACCAGCACCATTTAGGAGAGCTTGGCCCAGTGCTTGTTCCCCAGGATTTGCTCTGCTGCCCGGTATTCCCAACTGAGCACTAGTTTTCCCTCAATGGGGCACAGCTGCTGTGCCAGAACCTCCTCAGAAATGAGAGACAATCTCCCCCAAATTAACTGCTGGCAAAACTGTGACAGTTCAGCCAGGAGACCTCAAAATGAATGAGAAGAAATCTGTGAAGTTAAAGAAAAGGCAGCACTCTGACCTGACCTGTTCTACAGGGGGGTGGGTCCAGGGATGCCACACCTGGCTTTTTGGAAGTGGGAGATGTGTTCCCTTGGGAAACCTCACTTCATTTTTTTTTTCTTTCTGGCCAGCTGCAGTATGCATGGCACTTTCATATGAAGCTTTTTAGTGTGGAGTACATTAAAAATTGAAAATCAACTCTGTTAAGCTTCTGAACAGTTTGCCAAAACCCTCTGTGCACCCTCTTAGTTCCTTTAGGCCAAGTAGTGCTTTTTAAACCCCAGTAACCCTCCTGCTGCCTGTTGCTCAGTGCATGGGACATGTAGAGCCAAGATGGTGGCACCAGGTTACGATGGGAGCAGACAGCCCTTCAGAAAACCCAGCTGAAAAAGTGTCAACCCTATCTTTTGCTACTAAGCTGATATCTTTGCTGCTGTTCTAATGCCTGTATTTTTTTCTCATGTGTGTATGTGTGTCTTCCTCGCTCCTACAGGTCCACCTTTGTCCCCTTTATCCCTTCCTCCTCTTCTGCCTTTCTTCCTGGTTCCTTCCTCCTCCCTCCAGAGCAACCCATGCTGCATTTTCCTGGATCATTCCCTGTTCCAGTGCTTGGTTCTGGGTGATTCCGTCTCGTTGCTTCTGCTCTCCCATCCATTTCTCCTGCCAGCTTTGAGTTTAACACATTTTAAAGAAGAAACAGCAGCCTGTGCTGTCTGATGTTATCCCTAAATTCCTTTAACCTTCCCCACAAGGACCCTAAATTCAATTCCCTGTGCAGCAGCCCCTTTCCCTGTTTATGCTCAGCAGCTTTGGTAATTTCCTCAGTTATACAGAAAGATTTGCTGTCAATATGACCAGCAAATATCCATGCAACACCCAGCCTTAGCTGATCTGCTGTGGGTAGGACATATCATCTCTCATTGAAGAGGGACCATAGGACATCTGGACATTCCCTTGGCCACAGCTATGGCTGGCTTTCATTGACCCACTGCTTCCCCTTGCAGGAGAACAAGGCTCCTCTTTAGTTATGTCAGTGGCTTTTTTCTCCTTCTAAAACGTTCCCATGGATGAGAATTTATTTCTGAATGAGAATTCAGAGAAGAAAAAGTAACATCAGCACAAGGAGCCTGGGCCAGCAATGCCTCACAACCACAACAGGAGGTCCTGATTGGGCTCTGCCTCAAGGCTTGTACCCAAGAGCACTGCTGCCAATCACCAGCTGATGAGAGCAAGTAGCATACAATGTCTGGAGGAGGTTTTCCCATCCTCTCTTCCCACTGGCATATGAGAAGCCCAGGGAAGTGGTCATAACAACAGTGCAGTGCTCCGCTGCTATGGCACTCCACCTTCCTTTGATGCAGTGCCTGCCATCATCTGTCAGTGTGGGATTTTAGAAATGGCCCTTGTGTTTGTACAGCTTAGGAAAGGTTAGTAGTACCATATGTTGCTCTTCACTTACCATCTCAAAGGGAGGTTTCTCTTCTTTTAAAATGTTGCCTACGCGTTCATCATTTTTAAACTATTGCTGACATTTGTTTGAAATGGATGATCCTAAAGCTTTTGTGTATTCTTTTTTTCTTGGACTAAACTGTTATTTACAGGGGGAGAGGGGCAAGAAAGGCTCTAGAGGGTCTAAAGGGGATAAGGGAGACCAAGGAGCGCCTGGATTAGATGCACCCTGTCCGTTGGTATGTTCTGTTTTATCAAATGTATTGTTTTAAGATGTGTTGGTGGGGAAAAAAGAACCTCCTTTGCTGCCAGCTATGATTTTCCTTTGGAAGCGTTCAGTGTCATCATGTCTCCACAAGAGCAAAACTGGTTTTGTTGCCTTGGAGTAACAGCCAGCCAATGTAATTGCCTGAGAATGACACAGGACACTCGAGCCGCATAACCCAGACCGGAAGCACATCTCAGTTATTTTCAATGGAATACGTTTGTGCCAAGATACACTGTCTGTAAATCTAGATGTAAATTTATAAATATGTATGCATTTTCATCTAAACTCATGCACTGCAGTGAACGTGCTGCCAGAAATGACCATAAATCCCAGGAACACTTGTGCTTCGTGCTTCTAGAAATTCACGTGCTGGAATTTCCAGTGAGGGTAGGAAGAATGGATGATTTGAAAACAGATGAGATACTGTTCCCATCATCTCCAGTTTAACTCACACTGATTTGTCGATTGCAGAAAAACAGGCAGCTGATCACACAGACAAACTAAAACAGAGAACAGTGCCATATTGGGTATGCAGCATAGTGCCCTGTGACAGTCCCAGTGCAGGACCGTGCCTGTCCTCCGGTGCCATGGAGGTGACTGGCATCAACTGAAATAACGATAGTGGTTGATTTCATAAACAGGGTCTCCGAGGTTTTAAAGGCGAGAAGGGTGAGCCGGGGTTACCTGGGCTGGACGGGCTGGATGCCCCATGCCCATTGGTATGGCGTACCTTCCCTTTCCTGCATGTTTGTTTGCTTTTATATCTTGGTTGTTATTTTCTGGTACCTCCATGTAGTTGCATGCCCTAGAGACGTATGACAGCTCTTTCCTCACCTCTCTCCATCCCACCTCCTTCAACCGCTGTTGTCAGAAACAGTCTTTTTCTTCCTATGATTCACAGCTGCTGCCAGTGTTACTTTATGGCATGAGGGAAAATGCAGCAGGAATGAGAATTTAAATGCTGCTTCAGTTCTCACTTTGCCTTCACTTTGAGATCTTCTGTTAGACTAATGCACGAAGGCTGCCTCTGCACTAGCTTGGTTTCTGAGCCAAGGAGCTGAAATGCTTTCATCCTTCATTAACATTAATTGCTTGTATGTGTTTAGCAGTTTGACACTGCTCTGTGTTACTCAGTCACTCTGAATATTGACTGGAAAAATACAGCTGTTAGAGGCCCATGTGAGACGTTACTAGACACCTCCCTCAGCTCCCACTAGATAATTCCTGTTTGTGATTCTTCCCTGAAATGAAAACAGTACCCACAGCATCCAAAATCTTGAACTTGGAATCACCTGTTTTCCCATATCTGTCTATTCTAATTGTCTATTCTAATATTAAAAAGTTAATTAAAAAGATCACTGTATTAGTGCTTCATTTAACCCAACTACTGAGGCACAAAAGGTATTCAGGAACACTTAACCTCAACTGATTTATAAGTATCCTATTAAAGAACACCAATTTATTCATTCACAGAGATCATTTGTTGACGTGCTGCATTTGGGCAAGGTTGTTGCCCCCTCCAGCTGTCTGCACCACTCCATAATACCCTGAGACTTGTGCTCTCTTGCCCTTCCTGCTCCCATTTAGCATGGCTAGGTTTGCTTGAGGATGACCTTTCCAAACCTTACATTCACTTAGAGATGTTTGCTTTCATTTGCAAGAGATGTGGTATCAGTTCCTTCGACTGGCTGGAAAAATGTATCCCGAGGAAAAACGCAATACCATATTTAGCAGGGCTTTCTAGTTTCCTGGGGAAACTAGCCCTGGAGTTGTCATTATGAAAGCCTCCATTATTTGACCTCTGTGAAGTGCCAGCCTTGGTGTTCCTTCCAGCACTCCCTCCTCAGTATGCTCAATAACCATTGTCTCTTCATAGCAGCATGGTGACTACTTGCAAAGCCTCAGTTGCCACTCTGTCAATTCCAGGTAGTACAAAGCAAATCTCAGAAGCAAAATCATGCCTGTAAAGGAACAAAAGCCATGTGTTTCACCTCCCACTGCCAATAGCCAGAATTCCTATGGAATAAGTTTGGTCTGAGTACAGCACCTAATTTCACAGGTGCCAGGCACAGATTCTGCCTGTGCCCCCACAGACTGCCTTTTGTTTGTCTCTGCCTTTCCTGGCCAAATTACAGTGCACACCTCTTCATGCCTTTTTTTTAAGGAAACTTGACAGAAAATGTGGTAAGAAAATCTGTAAGAAACATAGATGCTATTTTTATTTACACAAACAGCATACTGGCATGCAAGCTAGCTTGAGAACTTGAGTAAGCATGGGTTTTGATCCAGCTTGTTTAAAAGCTTAGCATCCTGCTGACACACCCATGTGCATAGCTTATGGAGGCCATGAACTAATGATTTACACATTGATATGTGGATGGAGATACTTGATACTAATAAGCATGTCCCATTTCCATTCTCTGCAAATTAGCCTGCAACAAACACTTCCTTATGACCCTGGTCTTCCTTTGATCCCTACACTATAACTCTGCCTTTCCATTCCTTCATGAACCTAACTTTCCATTTCCTCCTGCAACGCACTGCACCAGTCACTCCTACCACCACCAGAGTACCAATGGGAATGCCACAAGTTACCCAGTAGTCAATTGATCTAAAGTTCAGCATTTCCCCATAGTGGGAGGAGAGGGGGGTGAAAATATACCACAAGGAGGACCGTAGTCCAAAAAATTGATTCAGAAAGCAGCATGGTTGCAGCATCAGGACACTATCAGTTCATGAGTCTCTTCTAAGCATCTTTCTGATAGGTAGTTTTTGTCCCAGTATGCTACTGTGCATTTGCTTTTCTATTTGCTGTGTTTTGTTCCCTTCTCAAATGGGATGTACTTTCTCATGAGGTACTTGAGGAAGTGAGAACTGAGTCATTTGACTGAAGAAATGTGCCTGCCTGGCTCTTTGTACAATCTCACTGCCTGTAGAGGTGTTCTCATGGGGAACAGAATTGGCCCCAGAGCTTCACATGCACACACAAGAAGTATTTGACTTCATGCTGCAAATGTAGCTTCTTGGGCCTGATTTTCCAGCAGCTCATCTGCTCAAGAGCACATTATTATTAACACTGGGTTCCTGTTTTCTCTTGTTACATGCTAATTAATGTCAGTTATTCACAAACACATTTCTCAAATGCTTAGTCTTATATATTTTAGTGGCAAAGTCCTTGAACTATCCAACCTTCAACATAGAAAAATAATAAAATTGCATCCTGGCCTTGTAGCCCAAGGTTTTGGAGTTGCAGAGTTGAGAGGGTATTTTATAGAAATTTCACTGGTTTATTGGGGCAAAAAACACAAAACCAACCATTCAAAGAGCCAGCTGAGATCCTGGAGCAGGAGCCTCTCAGAGGCAGGAGGGGACAGCTGAGCAGTCTGCCACGTGATAAAGCAAACCTTTCAACACAGGGTGGAAAGGAGATGGAATTTTTTTCCAGGCCCTCCTCAGGAGCCAAAGTTAACGCTGCCCCTGGGGTTTGCCTGGCCTTGCTGTGCCAGGCACGATAACCCACCTCAATGCTATAGAGCCCGGTCTAGGATATAGACCTGCCATCTTGTGTTCTTCATGGCCAACCTCCTGCTATGCTTTCCTAGCTGAACAGGACCTCCTCTGTTCCTCTCTTCCCTGAGGGAAGCCTGGTTAAGCACCTTCCTTGGAGAAACGTGCACAAGTTTATGGCCCTGGTGTGAGCCTGCAGGCAGCCCCTCCAGCCCCAGCCTTGCTTCCAGCTGGGCTCAGCCACAAGCCTGGGTCACTGCAAGGGGGTGAGGAATATCTGTCCAACTATTCCTCCAACCCTGGTTCAGACTGTTTGTTGCAGCTGTAATAGTGAGCCCATTCCTTTTATCCTCATTCTTTGCACTGTTTTCTGTTTCCTAAACTGCTATTTTCATTCATGCTTCTGCAGGGAGAAGACGGCCTTCCAGTTCAAGGCTGCTGGAATAAGGTAAAACGATCTTGGAAATGGTGGGGCTGTGCTGAGTTGGCAGTGCATGCTGTCTGGCTGAGTGCAGCATAGGTGTGGAGGCATGCATGGGTTTTCCAGCACCATACCTCTGAGAAGCAGGAAGCAAAACTCTCCTTTGTTTTACACCAGCGTTCAGTTTTGTGGGTCGAAAAAGGAGAGAATTGCATTCCCCATGGCTGAGGAATTGGCACTAACGTTTGTTTATCTTTTCTTTTGCAGTGATTGTTCTAACCCTGGACTGGCCTGTGTGTGTTATTGTACATAGAATATTTATTTTTATACAGCATTCTTCTCTGAAATGCTCAAAGTTATGCATTTTTACAAATTATCAAGAAGCTGCATATTTTTTGTACAGGAAATACTAGATCTCCCTTCGTCCCTGTTTGTCAGTTCTCTGTGTATGTCTTCATTATGCTTGTTTTGTCATGGAGTACAGCTGTAATATTTACATGATACGTGTGTGCACATGATGGATATAGGAACTTAATAAATTATTGCATTAAAAGTGCCCAAAAAAACTGCCCTGTATACCTTCTAAAGCAATTTTTTTTCAAGCTGGAGTCATTCAAGATTATTTCAAAATACGATGTATTTTTATTAAAGAAAAACATTTACAGGTTTTTGTTGATTCAATTAAGGTATTCCTGGGAAAACACACAGTATAATGGGAACTTAGAGATTCCCTGACTCATCGTTGTGGAACAAGATGATGTTTCATGAGCAGATTCAGACAGCCAAGTGCAACCCACCACAGTTCCTTAGGGTGGCCCAGTGCCTGTGCAAGAAACAGAACACCTCAAAGGCCATACTGGCTGACTCTTGCCTCTGGCCTTAGCCATTACTTACCTGGATTAACTCCCATGATGATAAGTCCAGGAATTTAAGAATCTTCCTGAATCATGGGCCTGCAACTACCTTCATTTAAAATCAAACATATGGTAGAATACCTTGATGATATCCTAATGAATATTTATTAGATAAACCAATCCACGTAGCTCTTTTAATGCTAACCAAAGTTGCATGGAAGTTTGGAGTGCGTCATCATAATTTGCATGTGTACATCTTAACAATCCTCCTTGTCCTACCTTTGTTAATGTCTAAAGCCTAAATTATCCATTAAGAAAATAATCAGACTAAATGAACATCACGACATGCTCAGAAAGTTAGCAGAAATGTGGAAACCTGAACTGAGTTTCCTCTAAGAAGCAGCAGAGTTTCTACTGCCCTGAGTCTTTTGCTCCCTGCCCCACAGCTCCGCTCTCGGATTGCCCTGGGAGTCAGAAACTCCCTGTAATGTTCATTGTTTTTACAAACGTGTCTTTCTATGCCAACATTGTCCATTGGATGAAACTCTTCCACGTGCAGTGAGATGCTTGGGGTGCTGGAAAAGAAAGAAAGCAAACTGCAGAATACTGAGAGATTCTTGTTTTCTCAGTACCATTAACATAAAAAAGAGCAGTACTTATTTAAGCATGGATGCCATAGGGCTCTAGTGTTTTAATTAGGCACCTGTTGAACACAAAGCAATAAAACCCCAACCAGCTGGCAGGATTGGTTTGAGAAGGTGATAGCAGCAGCTGCATTGAATGTCTTATCTGGTCTTATAACATTGGACCCGTAAGGTAGGTAGTTTGAGTGCTTTACTCCTTCCTAAAAACGCTGTCTATAGTTCATCCCCAAAACATACAGATCCACAGAAGAATCTGCTGGTAACTTCTGTTCCCTTTGCTGTCTGTCATATTTTTCTTTTGTAACTGTTGCTTGTGGCTGTAACTGCATGGGAGGACTGCTTTTGTTTGGATTTGCTCCATCATAAAAAAGATGGTGGTGTTGTCTTAACGTAACTGCCTGCCTATCACAAGGGTAGGAAAACAGTAACGTGTGCGGTGGTTGCTGCTGACCACAGCCTGCCTTTGTTGTGTATTTTGAACTGAAGCAGATAGGTGTTTCAGACTGCATGAACACGTGGGCTGTGGGAATAGAAAACTCATCATCCACTATGGATAAATTAGGGGTTGCAAATCAGAGTGCAATTGTGCCGACCCAAATATAAGTGCCTCACATTTCTAGAACAACCCCAAAGAACTGAAGTTGGGTTTGTGCCGTGCCAAATGCAATGGTTCCATTTCTAGATCCCTGCCTGCTAAAATATGTAGCTAGGCTGTCGCTGTTTGTTGCTGTTAGCTCTGACTGGCTGTTCTCATGTGAAATCCTTTGTCTGCTGCTTCAAGGGTCAAACTCCTTGGCTGATAGCCAAAAAGTGAGATGAGTCTGGGGGTGGAGAAGCTTGAGAAATGACAGCCAAAAAAAAAGAAAAAAAAAGAAACAAGAGGGACCTTCCTGAAGATTTGCTGAGATGCTTTGCAAGTTCCCTCCTTGGAGCTTAGGAAGAGTTCTTCAACTGCGCACCAGGAAGCTGTGCCTGGATAATGGCAGTGCGGGAGTCAGCGTGACAACACTCTTTGCTTTGCTTCCTGTCTTCTCTCTGAGGCCAGTGGCAGAGCTGGAAAATGACACCATTTATATTATTCATATTTTTTCCTTTGGTCCTTTTCACTTCAGTCTATTGTTGTGGTCAGACTCTTCAGATGAAGAATCAGGCTCATGTTCCAGCAATCGCTGTATAAATGAGTGCAAGACAGACAGTATTTCAGTGGGGGGATCCTTTGATCCAGGAAAGAAATCCTCTTGAACAGTTGTCTTCCAAAAAGTCAGACAAGCCCCATGTGTTCAGTTCGGACTGCTGCTCTGAGAGGGCGTGAGGAAACCTTTTCCTCACACACCACCTTCTCCTGGTAAAGGAGAAAGTAGCTAAGCCTTTTGCTGAAAAGGGAAAGCCGTGCTGGATTTTGAAGGCATGAAGTACTTCGTCAGAGAAAGAAAACGAGGACTATGGACAACAGAGTTTCATTGAACTGTTCTTTTGCTTCCTGTACTTTGCTTCCTGGAGGTGTTCTCTCTGGAGCCCTCAAGAAATGCACTGTTCTGAGGTCCTTCTGGTGGGTACCTCTCCACAGGTCTACTTACAGATGGAAATTAATGATCACAAGGGTTGAGTCCCACAGTGACGTGTTCTAATAGATTCAGGTTAAGGAAATGATGATTTGGCAAGGTGCTGCGGGGTGCCACGGATGCTTCCCAGCCGCTGGAAGTCAGGACATCCAGCTGGGGATACTTCATACCAACCCAGCTTCCCTCACTCAGTTCCCATTGCTGAAGGTTAAATTCCATTTGCATGTACTCCATAGTATTTTTCCACCAAAGCTCTTGCAATATGTTAAAAAACTGAAATTAATTACTGCAGATGTATACTGCAGACATGACTCATAACATTTCTACTCCATTGAGTACCTTGGGAATCCAATTTATCCAAGCATTAAAACATATATTTAACTTTGTGCGTGTGATTCCCGTTGGCCTACTATTTGCATATTTAAGTACTCTGGTGAATCAGGGCCATTATTACAGCTAATAATGTTATCTAAGCCATTAGGCAGAACTAAATCATAAGCCACTCTTGTTTCTTCAGAGAGAAAGAGCTGATTGTGAGTTCATACTGATCTATTTTAAAGTTGAGAAGTAGTAACCTTCATTCAAATAGCCTTGGTCAATTCATCTGGAATAGTCCTGCCTTTCTGGAATCCCATGGACACCTCTTCTCACCATTGCACAGAAAGTACACTTCTAATGTAACTCAAGAATTAACAAGTCCTACTTCTAGTCTCACCTGAACAATAGAACCCTAATTGCAATTTTTATCTTTACTCCATAAGTACAGTAGAAAGGCAGTACGTTGTTTCAGTTAGGAACCAGGCTGATGAGAGGGTTTCTCTGTTTTATTTGTAGTTCTTTTTATGTTGTTTTTTGTTTTGAGGGGGGGAGGGAAAAGGGGAGAACCTGACCAGAACTGCAGGCGGTAGGTGTGCATTTTTCCTTTTTATTATTTTTTTTTTTTTTTTAGCAAAAACAATTATGTATATAGTTTGATAGCATTTCTTCTACATTTCTTTTTATTAATGATATTTTTGGAGCGACGTGTTGGCTCTTTTCTAGAGTTTCCCTTTAAATATATTTTTAATGGGCTTCTGGAATAAGTTTGTAGGAGTTCCTGACCCAAAGTGTCCTGAGGACATTCCTGTTGTGTTGTTTATTTTTTCTCCCTAAGTGCAACAGTAAGATGGTGCTTTCCATAGGCAAACCAATTTTCAGCAGGGATGAATGTATCCCCACAGGCCGTGCCTAGGGACCAGGTGCCAGTGAGCTCTCCCGGACAAAATGGTTTCTCTAGAACTCTACACCTAGAGAATTTAAAAGGGCTATGTGACAGGCCAGCTGATTGGTCTCTCCTGTTCTTAAGTGGTCTGTCATAACAAAATGAGTCTGGCAAGAGTCACTGTGTTCTCTTCAGTAGCATTCTACAGCCTAAAATCTCACTGACTTAGCTAAGAAGCTCTGAACCAGCCAACCAGCCATTAAAGATGCTTCTTGAGAACGGCACGCTCTTGGTAGTTACTTACTATATTATTGCTATTGTTTTCCCCTCTAAACCCAGCAGTTTACTTCCTCTTGAGCTCGTCCTTGGGCTTTGCTTCACACTGAGCATACTCAACGAGATGATGCTCTGCTGGATGAAGGCAACCATTTCTTCTACACATTTTGTTTCTCCCTTTGCCCCGTATTGCTTCCTGTTTTTCATGGCCCAAGCAAAATGGGTATTTTCTCTTCTGCATTTTTTAGAAATGCTCAGTTGATCACATTTTGATCATTCTTCCAATCACTTTTATTTATTTATCCTTCCTGCCTTCTTGTAGCCCTTTGTTGTCAAAACAGAACAAGAATTAAGACTGTACATGTTAGTCGTTTCAGGAGTGACTGTAAAGCTTCTACTGCTTAAAATGCTACATAGCAAGATCAGTTTAGCTTTATAGTTTTCCTTTGATTGTTTGCTTGCTGAAGTTATCAAATAAATGCTTTTTCTCAAGCAGAAAGAATTTAGTCAGGATATTGGAGGTTTTTTTTGTTTTGTTTTGTTTTTGTCATTTGCTTAAGAAAATCCTGCTAGACTCAAGGTTAGTAAGTTAAATGTGTTAGTGATAGATGTGAGAGGATCTTGTATCCTTGCTTTCTCTTGGCTGTGTTTGCCAATCCATTGTTCCCAGCAGGGTTTTGCTGGGAGCATGAAATTCCATTTTGTGATAATTCCATTGTTTTCTCACAATACTGTTACAAAAATATTTCTTCAGTAAATCTTCCCTTCTGCTCTCCTGCAAAGATTTGCTTTTGCTCTGATGTTGCACGCAAGTGGCAGAGCCATGGAGAGAGCAGCTTCACCCTCCTGGAGAGTCTTGTAGAGAAAGCATGCCATCCCTTGGTGCTCGCATCTGGAACGCTCACATCATTGGCACTGCAGCCAACTCTCACCTTTGTGCAACCTGGGCACCACATCGTTTGATGCTGGTCAGATGTGAGTTCATTAATCCCTGCAGGAGGATGATTTCTGAAGCAATTAGTTGTTACATAAGTGGTTTCCTTGAATGGTATGAGAGAGATTTTTAGTTTTTCTTTGGTGGCATAGAACGCGCAGTATTTGATACAGCCGTAGTGATGAGTTATGAGTAAACACTGACAGGGCATTGCTTCTGTGCGTCTCTTGAACACTGATTGAGATATCTGAGTCTGTATTTGCTTTTTACACTGCTTATACTGAACTTGTATTAATATTAAATACAGAATACTATTTGGCTTTCATTGCTGAAGTGCTGTAACGTGATTTTGTATTAGTGGTCATTATTGTTGTTGCACTGCTGACTCTAAGGTGTTATTTCAACTCCTTTTGATGCAGCTTGGAATTTTTAGGCCTTTAAGAAAATTCCACACTAAATAATTGATCTGAGGGAGAGAACAAAGAGCTGTTCTTTCCCATCATCTTTTCATCCGTAGCGGGAGTTTCTTCAGCCAGAACAAGTATTTGCTTTTTCTTTTCTACTTTTTCCTCAGTAATTCAAGAGCTTTGACTATTCTTTTGTCTTTAAAGCATACGTATTCCAGGACAATCTGCATTTGTTACGTATGATGTACATACTTTCTTTTCCCTTTTATAAAAATACCTGTTTACTTATGCATAGTTTGTCTTTTCTTTTAACGCCAGCTGATAAACCGTGAATTCTCTGACCTCTTTTCTCACTTGGGGATGATTTTCAGATCAACACTGTAAGGAAACCACGCCATCTGCTGCTAGTTGGTCACCCTGCTGACTGGGAACTAGGTGGGTAGCACATCTCAACCCATTTGGTAGATGGACAGAAGTACCAAATATACTCGTACCACTGCACCAGCCGCATGGAAATAGCTGACTACAGGACAGGGTCCCAGAGTCCGACTTGGTGCCTGTGCTAAGGGAAAATCAGCAACATCAGTGGAGCTGTATTGCTGGAGGCCACAGATCCCAAATCCTCCAGCTGCTTGACCAGCCTTATCCTAAAACCTGAAATAACTCGGCCACAAAACACAAAGCTGCTTGAGTTGTGACACTGAGAGGAATTTAGCAAACAGGGAAATGGAGCCAAGACCAGAGAAAGCAGAGGCTGACTCTGAATGGCTCTGCTGTACTTAGATCACCATGATTATCGTTTTGGTGTGATGTCCTGTTCCACTAAATACTGAGGCAATCAATAACGAGGTGTGTGCCACTCTCAAAACCCAAGAGCTGTTTGTTAAGGGACCTGGTTTAAGTAAAATCTGATTATTATTATTTTTTTTTTAAGAATAATTAGGGAGAACAAACAAAAACCCAAAAGACAGAGCCTTTGGGGATGGCAGAACTTGGCCTGTTGGCTTGCTTTTGGCAAGGCATGGTGACAAGGGGAAAGTTCCTTTGGCTTCGAATGCCGTGACAGCTATTGTGGTGATCGCACTGTACGCAAGCGGTACGTTCATCTCGTCTAACTTGAGACATCTAAAAATTAGACTGCTACCCCAGAGCACGCTCCTCTTGGCTAAACAGGAGTTCAATATCTGAATAGTGTTCCTTTAGAGGTACGGAGGGGTGAGCAGAAAGAATCAGCTGTGTCCTTTCAGTCTCTGCTCAAGGCCCTAACGTGTTTAATTATTCAGAGGAGACATTCCATACGTGCGATCACCATGCCACTTCTCCCTGCACCTCGCCTGTCTGTGGCTATTGTTTCTGAGCTCTGGAGAATAAAACCCTACAGATTATTCCTTAACTGAATATAATATTTCCTCTTTTTTTTTTCCTTCCTCATTTTTTTTTTTTTCTGTATTTCCAAAAGATACTGTTGTCAGTCCAATGATACACTCCTATTTTAATAATAGTCTACAACAAGAAAGTTCTCCAAAACATGAGGATTTAGCTTCTCTACTGTATTGAAGCGCTTGCTGTGCACAACCTACTAGCACTACAAAGCCATGCACGCTGCAGAGGGTGGAGGAGGTATGGCTGCAAATGGAAAAAGCAAAGTCATGACAGAAATATGGATTACTTGCTCAGTTATCACGTGTTATCTACTGCCATAATATATACACACATCAATTTTGATCATATTAGGCTATCCTGACGACATGACAGCACTTGTACTGATTTGATAAAACTCCTGGATTACATACGTATCTAAGTCAGAGCTTCCAGAGAACTTAACATCAGCGCACTGCCAAGGCTCCCCTGGATGCCCGCCAGCTTAAGCAAGAGTGAGGCCATAGCTTTCAGTTCTGACATTATGAAATATTCATTGCTATGTTTGAGATATAACAACTTCTGTCCAAAAGCGAGAGTGCCATAAACAGGCTGCGCTTCTGCTCACTGGTGAGTGAGGCAGTCAGCAGTCTATAACTGCTCTGTCAATAGATAGGTTGTTTATTTTGACAAAGTAACAGCCTGTGCTTGCGCTCAGAAGTCAACCGGCAGATGGTCTTTGCATAACCTAGCAAGGGCAATCTCCGCAAGCTCTCAATCCAACACTGTCCATTTTCTGCCTGAGGAATGCCAGTTGTTTACAATTTTCCCCCAATGACTAGTTTTAACAGATCAGAACACGGAGCTACCCCGACCAAGAACATCGGGTGATCAGTCATCCTCTGTGCACAGCAGGAATGGCGGAGAGAACCACCTCCATCACGTCCTCACCGTGTAACATAGGCAACCCCACTGCCTGCTTCTTTTGTGTGTCACAGCTCAGCTCAGCTCTGACCAGAGCTGGGAACTAAATGTACTTGGATCCTTTTTTACAAAAAGACATGAACCTCTGCTATCTCACAACAGCAATAGGATGGTGCCCCATACATCCACCAGTAAAGCTGCAGTCAGCTTCATCCAGTTCCGGCACAGAGGTTCCCATCACTAGTGCTTTCATCCCAGGAGCCCTGCACAGCCAAGCACCCAAGGAGAAGAAAGAAAAGCCCGTTGAGGTAGGGCTGTAATGAGAAACCACTCTTCTTCACGCACCACAAACATTCTGAGCCCAAAGTGGGGGGAAAAAAGTGATTCCAAAGCATCAAAGCACAAGTGTTCGGTTCTTGTTGAGCAACTTGTTTTATTTCCATTCTAAAGCCCAGCTGTTGTAGGCAGAGGATCTCAGTAGGATCACAGCGAGGGGCACCCGGCTGACACCAGTCACACCCTTTCCTTTGGGAGACACCGTGGTCCACAGCGTACGTAACCCAGAGGAACACCTTATAGCTCAAATTCCTTACCGAGTGCAGTTGTGTGGGGGCACAAGCATTTCCTCCGACAGAGCCAAGCTCCAGCTCCAGCCAGCCGGCAACCCTCGGTGGCTTTTCCAGCAACAAAGAGATTGCTGGATGCACGGTTGCCTGCATGGCCGCGCTGGAGCCACCTGCTCGGCGCCGTGCCTTCCCCGCAGCCCCCCAGCATCACCCAGGAGAAGGCAGCGCGCGGCGTTAGCGCACGAATGACACCAACAGCCCGTTATACGTAAGGCTCTCCCCGAGATCAGCCGCGGAGGCGCGTTAAGGCGCCCGATCGCTTCGGCACCGCCGACAGCCGTCAGACTCGCTACGCAAGCGCTCGGGGCGCAGCGCAGGGGTCTCCCGTCCGCACAACGGCGGGGGGAAAGAAAAGCAGACCCTGCGCTTGCATTCGGCCGGCAGCCCGGCGGCGGTCGCTCGCACCCGAAGCGCTCCCGCGACACAAAGAGCGCCGAGTCCCTTTGTTCGGGAGGCGGCCGGGGCTCCGGCCGGGCCCGCTGCCCGCAGCCCGGCGGGGGACGCGGGGGAGGAGGCGGCGGCGGCCCTGGGGCCCGGGGAGGGCGGCGGCGAGAGGGGGGCCGCAGCGGGGCCGGGGACTGACTCCTCCTAGAGGCGGTATGCGGCGCGGGAGGAAACCCCTGCCACCCCCCTCGAGAGGAGCCGCCGCCATCGCCATCCCAACGTACGGCACGGGCGGGGAGCGGCGGCTGAGGCGGAGCGAGCGGGGGCCGGGGGGCGGCGAGAGACCGAGCGCGGCACGCCGAGAGGAGGCGGCGGGAGCGGCAGGTGAGGGGCGGCGCGGGGCCGCGGGCGGCACTTCTCCCCGCCCGGAACCCCCTCCTCCGCCGTTTCTTTCTCCGCGCCGGGAGCGGAATGGCGGCGGCGGCGCCGAAGGGAGCGACGGCCGCGGGGCGGCCGCTGGGGCGCTAGAGGACGAAAGGCCTCTCCGGGAGAGCCGCAGCGCGACGGGGCTCGGCGCTTCCCGTTCCGGCCGCCGCCGCCGCCCCTCGGCGGGGAAGCGACGCGGCGGCGGGAGAGAGCTGAGGGGGGGCGGCGGCGGGGGAAGGAGGGGGGCGTGCGCGCGGGAAAGCGGCGGCAGCGCCTCCCCGCCGCTTCACCGTAGGGCGCGTGCGCGCTGCCGGCCAATGGGAGCGCACGGCCCGGCCCGCGCGCAGGTGTGGCTGGTGCTCCGGCCAATCGGAGGGCGGGGCGGGCACGCAGCGCGCGTGCTAACGGTCGGCGCCGCCTCAGGGCCGGCCCGGTGGGCGTCGTGTAAGGGGCGGCGCGGGGTCTCGAGGGAGCGTCGCGGCTGGGTGCTGCTGGCGGCGTGTGCGGGAACCGCCTGCTTTGGGCTTGGAGGAGCAGATGTCAGTCTGCGAGTGAAGCGGGAAGAAGGCAGAGCTCTTTGCGACAAGCACGAGGAAGCTGCTGCTGGCTGCTCTGGGCTCTGGGGAGGGTACGATTCCCAGAGGAGGGCCCGGCTTGCAGAAGTCTGCCTTATTTCCTTTGTGTTGCGCAGCTGTGGGAGATCTGGTGGCTGTTAAATCCCCCATAGCAACACGAGGATGTTGGTGTTGCAGTGGAGTAGGTGTGAGGCGTGCCCAATTAGGGGTGGGAATGCTGATTGCTTTAAATTGCCCAAGCTTGGTGATGTGGTGTTAGCCACGTGTAGACACTGCTCTTCCAACACGGCGAGGATGGACTTTGAGTAAATGCCATAGTGATGGCTTTATTGGAGACTTTAGTTAATAAGGGCAAACCCAGAGGCAGTGCATCAGTTGGCAGTGAGGGGGCTGGTGTGGGTGGACTTGAGTGCTTTTCAGCTGATGAGCTCTCGGCATTTAATTGCATCACCTAACGAGAACAACTGGGGCAGCATCACTCAGCTTGTAGATGTTGGCAGCCTTGATGCAGTTCAGATGGGCGCACAGTGTAGCTGTGTCAGGGTCAGCTGATCAGCATCCTCCCAGGTAAACCAGACCCCTGCCTGTGGGAGAGATGAGCCTGCCAGGGCCGCTGTTGCACTTAGGCTGATGGAAAATTGTGCACATGTTCCTGCTCTGATATCTGTAGCATGTTTGGAAAAGCGCCTGGGGAAACCGAAAGCTGCCTTGAGGGTAGGGGAAGAGATGGGTGAGACTTGCAGAGGCCAAGAAATTAATTTAAAGATAGAAGAATGAGCCAAACATGTTTAATTGCACACAAAAGTGTATGTATTGTAACAGTGCCCTGGAGCAGTGTGCTTAGTTGTTATACAAACATGTTTGATCTGATAGAAAACCAAAACGCAACCAAAGTATTGTCTGTGGATGCAAACCTTGTGATGTTTGCTTTTTGTATTTCATTCCTTTTGTCCCCATTGATTTACAAGCAAATGGGATTTGGGTTACTACAGCAAATATGTGAGACGTTAATGCAATTTAGATGCGTACTCCTCAGTAACATATTCCTCTGGTACAGAATGCTGACTGCTGATTTGTCCGTCTTGCACAACTTCTCACTCCCGTGTAAATGCAATTAATGCATTGCTTGGGGAATGCTGTCACTTAAAGCTGCTTGAAGTGGCTTCTGCCTTTTAATCCCCACCTGTAAGTGGAAGTTTATGAGCTCATTTACCACCCTGGCGATCCCAGGCTGGCAGTGCTCTGGGAACTCCAAATGGGACAATGAGCAGCATAAGTTTTGATGTGTCCGTGTCTGGTAGTTTTGCTGATTTAATCTTTTCCAACTTGTATTGTTGCACCCATGTAATTTTTCTTAGTGCATGCGATATACTATGTGGCTGATAGAGGGGACACACCAGGGTTTTATGGACCGCTGCAGACCTTCCGGTAGTTGAGTTGCCTTGACATCATGAGCAGAATCAGCATTCAGATCAGATTGTTGTGAGCACCCACCCTTCAATTTGGCTGTCTGGGATGAGCTGGCTTCATTGAATGTCTGGGACAAGTGACCTGTGCAGAAGAACCAGTTTGTCCTAAGCTCCTCATCGACTTCAGAGGAGCAGATTTTGATCTGTTACATTGTAACAAAGACTATAATTAGGCTGTGAGCAGTGACCAAAATGGAAGTAAAAACAAGTTTGGAAACTTGTAGACAGCTTCCATGTTATTTGACCAAGAGTGAGAACTGCGCTGCTCTTGAGACCACTGGCATGCTAAGGTGATTGGGCTGGCTCCAGGCTTGTCATTTTGTTTGTATGGAAAAGCAAGGAGAAAACAAGATTTATTTTTGTTTCTCCTTTGAGCCTGGAGTGGCTCTTGATGTGGGGAAAATGGCCTTCAGAAAGCTCAGCTGAGCCTGAGTTTGGATTTCTTCTTCTGGAAGAAAAAGATGATGATATTTAAAGATGTTCCTCACATGCTGAACACCGATCCTATTTCTTCTCTCTTGCAGCTGTCAGCTTGGAGCAAGGGAATAAGAATCGCTAGCAAACTGAAAAGCACAAAGCTGCAAGATGTCAGGCCGCAGTGGGAAGAAGAAAATGTCCAAGCTGTCACGCTCCAGCAGGGCAGGTGTTATTTTCCCCGTGGGGAGGATGATGCGCTACTTAAAGAAAGGAACGTACAAGTACCGGATAGGTGTTGGAGCACCAGTTTACATGGCAGCTGTCATAGAGTATCTAGCAGGTAAACAGAGAGCCTGATACTGGAGGTGCTGGGCGTGCACAGTGTCTGTGGGATGAGATGTGAGCGTGCTCAGCACCTCTGAGAAGTGCGGGATGTGTTGACGTTTGCTTAAAATGCTCACGGCGATGAATTTGCTTTTGGAAGAGGCTGAGGATGGAATTTTTCTCCTTCAGAGACATGATGCTCGGTCAGTGGTTGGAGGGGTTGCTGCTTATTGCTGCGTGAGTGAGGAGTTGCATGGGGTAGTTTGTAAGAGAAAACTACATAAGGCTTTGTTGCTTCACCAACAGGAGAGGACAAAAAGCAAGCTTGCTTTGTACATGTATGGTGCATTTGAAGTGAGCAAACTGTTGTGTTTTTGTCTTGCAGAACAGTGTCGAAGTGTTATGAAATAAGGAGGTGGTTCATTAGTATTAAAAAAAGAAGAACGTCTTTTTGACTTGCTTTATGAAATCCCCTAACAGGAGGTGCAGGTGTCACGCTGTGATACCCTATAGTTTGATGTATTGCACTAGTTTGGATTGCCCTGTGAACCTCCTTAGTTAAGTGTGGAGAACAGCTCCTTACCAGATTGTTACCTCTCTCCCAGTGGAGAGAGGATTCTAGTTCAAGTTGCTTACGAGTTACAGATCAAGACTGAGGTGCATTAGAGAATCTCCAGCTCCTTTAGGAGTTAAATATGGAGTAGGTTTTAAAACAAAACGCTATTGAAAAGCAGAATTGAAATCCAAGATGCTGAGCATATCTCCCTCTGCATTTTGTGTAATACCGTGTAGGAGCTAACGTGTTTGTATTTTTCACTTGTCTTCCTTCATAGAGTAAGATCAATTCTAAATGATTTTGGAGGAAACCCTTCTCTTCATTACAAACATTCGTGTGCTTGTAGTTGCACAATCCCGTTTCATGCATTAGAAATCAAACCTTCCAACTGCAGGAATCTCTCTCTCAATGGAGCTGGTGCAGTTGTGTTCTTCCAGGGAAATCCACAGCTTGCAGAGCTTCCTTGAGTGTCTGTGACATGGTGTCTGCTCAAAAAATTGCTAGATACATAGGCTTCTCAGAAGCAGGCTGAATTGTTTTATTTTGCTATGTTAAAGAACTTTTCATAGAGCTGATCCTTATAAGATAAGAATACTGACATTAGAAACAGCTGAGGGTGCATCTGTTTAGTGGGGAAGAATTGAATTGAGGATTGGGGTAGTAACTGGCAGAGGGTGTCCGAAAAGCGAGATGCAGCACTGGAGAGCAAGTTGGGAAAAGAGGGACTGGGAGAAGGGAGGTGCTGCTTAGGGAAGGGAGGTGAAGAGCTTAGCAAGAAAAACCAAGTCTGAGAAGGGTAGATGGAGGCAGAAATGAAGACGGTCCAGGAAGGAAGCTGAGATAGAAGTGTCAGGTGTAGGTTGCTCTGGGAAGGAGAACAGGCAGGGAAAGCAATCATGGTTGGGAAATGGGCAGGGTGGATGAGGAAGGAGCTAAGGCAATTATTTACCTATGCAAATAATTGCATCCTTTGATAAGTTATTTATATGCATACTCTGCAGTCTGCCCTACATCATCTCTGCCTTGGATCCCTTTCTTCCTGGTGTCCTATGGTAGATGAAAAGTGCCTGGTGTTTGAGTGTTCTGCGTTTTTTGCTCTCAACATTAGGCAGAGGACATTTGGATGCACCATCAGGATGCTGCTGGCCAAAGGACCCAGAGCTGTCTGTGGACATAGGATAGACTCTTCCAGGAGTGTTCAGCCAGTGCATACACTCTGAGCATCCTCATCCCAGCCACCACGTGGTCTGCCTTTTGGCTTTGGGACGTGTTCTGTGTACCACTAGATCCCCCTTTTCCTTTGCAAGAAGGGTTGTGGCTGCAACCCATAGCTGTTACTAATGCTGAACTTGAGGCTTGGCTTATCAGCTCCATTGTAAAAATGCCAGCAATCAGTACAACATATCTTGAGAAGAATTTCTTTTTACATCAACTGATTAGCTAATGTGAGGAAGATCTTATCAGGGATCTAAAGTTCTGGTTGTTTTTTTTAAATCTCTCTATCCTGTTTCATATCTCAGGCTTAAGAAGTTATACTGCAAAATTGCAGCTTAATTCCTATCCAGAAGCTTGTATTATGTTGTGCCCAACTCTGTTGGGCTCCACTGCCTTCAGAATCAAAAATGTGTGAAGAATTGACCTCAATCTCATTGGATTTATGAACTTTGCAGCACGTGTGTGCCAGCGTGGGTGTGGCTGACTTTAGTCATCATCATCTGAGTCAAGCATCATTTGAATGTGTCCCATAATGTACCTTACCAAAACGTAGGCAGAGAATTCGGACAGCTCTTGCTTAAGAAGCAGAAGAAATACGAGTGGTGTGCTGGTGAGAGGAACTGGCAACACCAGCGATGCTTCCTCCTTCAGAGGACATCAGCTGGCACACTCCTCGGTCAGGTTGTGCTCATGTGCTGTCAAGAGACAAATGGAGCAGATACTTCTCCACTTGCCAATGGACAAAGAACTCCATCTGATGCATCTTTTCAGGCCAGAGGTGTTACTGGGCAGATTTGTACATGGTAAGGTTGCTGGAACTGTCAGAACTATCTTGAAGGGGAAGTGTCTGAAATCCTTTCACTTCTGTGATCAGTAGCTGGCATTTATCTTCCTTATCAGTTCAAATGAGTGCTTCAGAAAAGCAGGCTGGGCTCAACTGAACATGCAGCTTTGATTTGACTGCGATGCTTTTTGTTCCCACGCGTTCCAAATCTGTTGATTCATCAGCTAAAGAAATCTCTTTTCCTGTATGTCACAGGAAAAGAAGATGGAATCCCATTCAGGTTGTAGATTGGTTGCTGCTTTTGTTGGTTGTAAAACAGGTTATTTCCTAGTCCTGAGCTCTAATCAAACAGGGTGAAAACATCTATTAAAAAGGCTTCAACATCTGTTGGAGTTCACTTATGCAAGTCCAAGATCCAAACACAGTAATGCTCAGTATTCTGTACTATCTATTAGTCAAGAGTCCAAGAAACTCCTTGATTTTAAATGCAGGTAATGATTCGCATTGTGATCACCTACATCTGAGCTTTAATCACGGGTGTGTTGTGTGGAGGAAGGGGCCAGTCGAAATTTCAAGTTACGTGTCCAGTGTGGAGGCATCTTCTGTGGATTTTGAATCTTAAGGGAAGCAAGGTTATTTCAGATTTCACTTCAATTCTTAATGCTGCTCAGATGTAAAATAAAATACGTCTGAGAACATCCAGATCCCAATTTCAAGAGAGCTTGTTGTAGTGTGGGGCCTTACTGTGGGAGTTACATTCTCAGACTGCTGTCTCTGTAGAGTTAAGAACCTCAGCTGTCAGTGATGTTTCTGCTTGAAACATGAAACAGTTTCTTTAGGGGTCTGTTCTTACCAGCAGATGTGATAGCTTCAGCCTCCAGATTTAATGGTTTTGGTTTGTTGTTTTTGCAAGTGCCATTTTGTATTCTTAAGAATATGAGTCCCTACCTCCCTTCTGAAGCCTCCAGTGTTAGAAAAATGTGCACATAGAGAATCATTAGAAGGAGCTAAGACAATTATTTACCTATGCAAATAATTGGCATCCTTTGATAAGTTATTTATATGCATACTCTGCAGTCTGCCCTACATCATCTCTGCCTTGGATCCCTTTCTTCCTGGTGTCCTATGGTAGATGAAAAGTGCCTGGCGTTTGAGTGTTCTGCGTTTTTTGCTCTCAACATTAGGCAGAGGACATTTGAATGCACCATCAGGATGCTGCTGGCCAAAGGACCCAGAACCTGGGGGAGTGGGGTGAGCACACGGTTAGCAGGATGTGCTTGTTGTTGGCACATCTGAAAGAACTTCAGTTACCACACAGGTAAGTATGTCTTCTTGTTTTGTTTTTTTTTTTCCTTCCCGCTGCAATTTTCATCTGCTGTCAGCATAAATCTGCAAAATCTACTGGAGAAGTATGGGTCTCTTTTCTTGCTCTATGCTGGTCTGCACACTGGATGGCAATCTGTTCCTGCTGTCTGCTACTGCATTAGCTCCACTGGCAGAGGTCAGGGATCCGAAAGCTCCAGCCCTGCAGCCCCATGGCATGTAATTTTAAACAATGGCTTTTACATCTCCAACAGTTAGTAATGTTACACTCTGTAGGAATGAAAGCTGGATGACAAGGTTGCACTTCTCTTATTCTCACTGAGAGAAACTGAAAGCTGGTCTCTTTCCCGTGAACCCAGAGCTGAACCTCTTGTTGAAATCCTCTGGATTTTAGCCTGAGAGGCGTTAGGTGGATTCCCACTAGATTTTTCATGGAAATTCTTCAAATAGTTACAGTTCTTCATGTAATTGATTAAATGGGAGTCAGATACCTCCAGCAGAACACTGATGAGCTGTAGCTTTTTTGCCCATATTGTTGACAAAACCAAGACAGGAGCACTGTCCCGGGAGACACAGAAAACTTTCTACCAGCAGTTCTTACATTGAAGCTCTTATGTTGTCTCTTTGCTTGCGTCTAAGTCAAACCTTTCATATCTTGTTTTGAAATAAAGCTTCTCACAGATCTTCAATGCCCTTTAATGCAAAATTGCAGCGTTGCCTGGCTAGTTTGCTGGCTTTCAAAGTATTTCTTTAAATGCACCTCAGTCTTTGTCTTACTTGGTCCTGAGAATTCTTGCTGTTTTGTCAGAACTGTCTGAACAAAGTTTGGGGTTTCATTGCATGCTTTGCTGTTTTGTTGTTACAGGTCTATTGCTAAATTTTGGACTGCTTATGTACATTTTTGAAGCGTGTTTTTTTTGTTTTTATTACTTGAAAGAAGATTCTGGTGTGAGACTCATAAAGGTAGTTGTGTGAAGTAAACGTAGTGTATTTTCTGCTAACTATCCTTCAGGAAATTAGGGAGGACAAATGATTTTATGTAAGTTTGCAAACATATTGGCTGTCATTTGTTGTCTGCGTTTCTGTGTCAAAGATCATTGAAATGGGGAAATACCCCTGAAAAGGTAAATGGATGTTGAAAAGGAATGTGAGAAGTGTACACAGGGTGCACGCAAGTTGCATTTTTATTACTCCCTTCTATCTCACTGTTTCTTGCAGCTGAAATTCTAGAACTGGCAGGAAATGCAGCGAGAGACAACAAGAAAGGAAGAATCGCCCCCAGACACATCCTCCTGGCTGTAGCAAATGATGAAGAGCTGAATCAGGTACTCCCTTGTATTGCAGTGTGAGGGTTGGCTGCCATAGCGTGAACTTGATCATCTCCAGTACTTATTAAAAATATGCTACGTAGACAACATGCTTCCAAAAGCTGTAGAAGTGTGCTTTTTGCTACTGCAATATGAGGACCATCTCGGAGAGGGTCTGGCTCACTCTGTGGTATAGCTGCATCCAGGACTGCATCCCCTTCTTGTATGCCTGAGTCCCATTAGCACTCAGACTGTTATTTGCAGTGCTTTGACTCTGAGGATTGACTGTGGAATAGTGCTGCATGCCTGCAGATGTGTATCTCCTCTTACCCTCATCCACTGCTTGTGGGTCACCAAGATATGCAGAAAGGCTGTGAGACTGAGCGCAGAGCAGCAGTTCTGTGGAGCATGCTGGCTAATTTCACTGGGACGTGCTAGATTTTCTCTCTTAGTGGGGTTTTCTTCTGCTACACAAAGCACATTGCTCTAGGAAGTGTGGGCTCTACACGTATGTAGTGCAGTCAGCGAAGATTGCTTGAGTGCAGGCAAAGAGAATCCATAACACACTCCTTTGTACCGCTTTTCCTTGCAGTTGCTAAAAGGTGTGACTATAGCAAGTGGAGGGGTCCTGCCCAGAATTCAGCCAGAGCTTCTAGCCAAGAAACGGGGTGCCAAAGGTAAATCCGAGACAATCCTTTCCCCTGCTCCTGAGAAGAAGGGAAGGAAATCCATGGTGAGCAAAAAGAGTGGGAAGAAGGCAAAGTCTAACAAGGCCCGGACACCTAAAAAGGTAAGCTTGGGGCAGATGTGGGGTTCAGGATGTGTGCCAGAAGAATCGGATCCAGACCAGCTATGATTATTAGGAGGAATAAGTTTGTGCCTCTGCATTAGTTATTTGTTGGTCCCAACTGGAAATGGGAGGTAGGAGTTGATAGTAGGCATATCAGAAATAAAGGGGAGGATGATTATCGCAGCATTTCTGTGATGAATTTCCGTAACAGAAACCTTTAAAACTTAAGAGGAAAGTTTCCAGATTTCCACATCACCCTCCAAAGTACTTTGATAACTATGTAGAATCTTCATACAAATTGTGTGGCTTCTAAAATACAAGAAACTGTATTTTACTTCTCTTTTTATTTGAGAGATGTTACACCTTCAGCCTTCTTACAGGGCTGTTAAGTATATATCAGTGTCTTGTCAAAAATGACTTTTATGTACCACATCATGACAAGCGTTCTGTTTCATATCTTCTTCAGAGTGCTGTATTAAATGGTTTTTGAAAGAATTACGAGAAGAAGAAATGAAACAGAACTCTACCACTGCACCTTCCCTCTCAGTTGCCCACTGTGCCAAATCTATCACTATCCCAAATGGTTTCATTTATTAAAGCAGTAAACAGAGAGGTGCTCTTAGTTTGTTGTTCCAAAGCTTGCATGTTAAACGTGACTAATCCCTACAGAGGGACGTGGACAGGCTGGATTGCTGGTGTGGGGCCAGTGGGGTGAAGCTCAACAAGACCCAGTGCCACAACAACCTCAGGCGATGCTATATGCTTGGGGCAGAGTGGCTGGAAGATTGTGTGGCAGAAAAACATGTAGCACTGAGGGACATGGGTTAGTGGGCATGGTGGTGATGGGCTGGGGGTTGGACTATGTAATGTTAGAGGTCCTTTCCTACCATAATGATTCTATATGATTCTGTACCATTTTGTCACTTCAGCTGCTTTAGGTGGAGGTGTGATGGCTCACTCCAGCACATAAAAGTGGAGATCTGATTCATTAGCTGAGTTTATTATTTCTTTTACTTGATTTCTTTTTCCTTAGGATGGAGCATTTGACTTGGTTGCTGCTTGATTTAGCATGAGCTCTGTTTTGTTAGTGAAAACAAGCAGTAGTGCACACCCATCCATAAATACAACCTTAATTATCAGAAAAATCACAGATGGAGGGGTGTGCCCTGAACTCTTAATATGTTTACAAACGTATGTAGTGCCTCAGAAGTACCACTAATGTTTGAACATTTCCATTTAACATTTTGTAAACAGTGAAGGCTTCTGTTGTTACATCATGTTTGGGGAATAAAAAGCTATGAGTAATATATGATGAAATTTGTTGTACCTGATTAAATCTGTCCATTGCTGATAATGGTAGGCACTGATTTTTTTTTCCTTCGAGATTTCTTGTTTCTTCACTTCCTTCCCCCTCCTCCCCTCAATTAGAATAAACAGAAGGACAGTGAAAAGGAAGGAGCTTCAAATTCAACATCTGAAGATGGACCTGGGGATGGTTTCACCATCTTGTCCTCCAAGAGCCTTGTGCCAGGACAAAAGGTAATACAAATTAGAATGTAACAGACTGGGATTATAGCAGTGGAGCCTAGCATAAACAGAGTATTGCTTTAGATCTAACAGCAGTAAAAAGTCTTCACCTTCTTCCTAAGTGATCCCAAACGTAAGACCAGAACTCACTTGAGTTACAGGTGGACAGAAGGTCTCAAAAACTTGTCTGCAGATAAAAGATTCATGAGAATAGTGCTGGTCAACCTCTCTTCTCTAGAGAGCCATACTGATTAATTTCATGACTTGACCTATAGCAGAATTCTGTTCGATTTGGACTTGGCTGAGTTGTGTCTAGCATAGTGCCAAAATGGGTTCAGCCTTCTAAACTGTTCATTATTTATAAGAACAAACAGACTATTTTTCTTTTTTTTTTTTAACCCTCCTCCCCTTCTGTACTCACTAAGAAGGAGAGTTTTTAAACAAAAGAGTTACCAAAGTCAGCATTTCTTTTTTAAACTGTGATGGTAGAACATGAATCCAATAGCAGTACTTTCCTCTTAGGCAGGCATCCAAGCTATGGGTACAACATGAAACAATCTGAGCAGTGTACATACTAAAGACTGGAAATCAGAATCAGACATATTGAACGCAATAAAACTGTGTAAATTGTGAATCCAGGCCCTTTTTTTTTTTCAGTGTGAAAAATATTTCACACATACTACTAACTTGTTTCTGTCTACTCTTATCCTTATCTTGCAGCTTTCTCTGACACAGAGTGACATCAGCCATATTGGCTCCATGAAAGTAGAAGGCATTGTTCACCCCACGACTGCTGAAATAGACCTCAAGGAGGAAATAGGTGAGGCTGTGCTGCATGCAGACAAAGCAGTTCTAAGGTTGGCTTTTTGGATTGTTGTTTTATACGATCATTTGAGAAATGATTTCAGGAAAGTACTGAGGTTTGTATGTTGTGAAGAGTGGGACTGCTACTCAAGCCAGCAGAAACGCCCTTGTAGGTTTTTCAAAACCAATAATAAGTAAACTTTGTCATAAACATCAACTGCTGCTCAAAGAGGAAAACATGGCAGTATGTGTACAGTGTTTTTTTCTTTTAAATCACATAGAGTTATTGGTTTGGTTTTATTTTTGTTGGTTTGATTTTTATTTTGCTGGTAATGTGAAAACAAGGCCTATTTGTTCTGTGTCCTTGTAGGCAAGGCTTTGGAAAAGGCAGGAGGGAAAGAGTTTTTAGAAACAGTGAAGGAGCTTCGCAAATCTCAAGGGCCTTTGGAAGTTGCTGAAGGTAAAAAAATTAAAAAAATAAATAAATAAAAAAATGCCCAGCTGGAAAAGACTCATCCCATATTTTCTTTTCTCTTGACATTCTAATCTGTTCTTGATTACATATGTGCCTTTGCTTATGTGATGTATTTCTGTTTCTTCCTTTAAGTTGTTGCTGGTATGGACAGCCTGTTTGAGGACAGGGAGTTGAGGGGGAAAGGAAGAGGAGTAGGATACCTTTGTGCTGTGTACATCCTGTCTTTGTGCTTTGAAGCACCACCTTAAGTTCCAGCAGGCAATTCCTGTCTGTGGGAGCCTTAAACTTAAGGGAAACTTGTGCTTTCACTTTTGTGCCATCTTTCCTCTCCTGTTTGCATGACATTTCTTAGTGAGAATTAGAAACAGCTCTCAGCCTAACCTATAAGCTGTATGAAGAACAGTAATTTATAAAATGCCCTGCTTTATACTGAACAATATAACCAGAGCAACTACCTTACTTTGCACACAAATGAAGGTAGAAGTGATATCATCACAAAAACTGGCGTGTGTTTTGAAGAGCAGTTGGTGCTCTTCTCCCAGGCATTACAGCTACATTGCTGAAATACAAATTACAAAAGAGCTAGAAAATAGATTCCTTTTAGCTAGTTCCAGGAAAGAAGATAATCTTAGCTTAATGGATGGAAAATTGTACTGTCAGACAGACACTGTTGTGTTGGTGTGTTTGAAGTTACCACTTCTACTGGTTTTGAGGCAAGTAATAATAAATGGGTTTTTATCACTGGAGATGAGCTCAAGTGTTTGCAGTACCAGCCTAACAGGCCTTGAATTCAAGTGCTGTTCACAGGATACCTGTGTTGTTTTCAATCAGTTTTCTCTTTGTGGTTAAAGTTCTCTTCTGCTTGAAATTTAAGGAGCACGGTGAAGCATTAGATAGAATTCCTCCATGATGGTGGATGAGGGTCTAGATCCACATTCTTCACTTTTTGGATATTAATTGTACACCTAATTTCTGGGTGTTCAACGTGAGATTCCCAAGGCCCAGATTTTTAGAAGTGCTATTTTCAAATTGGACATAACCGGTGGATACTTTCAGTAAACATCTTTGATTTTTCAGATGGTTGTTTGAAATTGCCTAGCTGTGAAGGAGGTCCAGATATTGCTCCATCATGCTCTGGAACTGTAATGATGATGCAGGATTTGCGCAGAGCATTCAGATGAGGCTGTGACAGCACTGCAGAAATGTCTGTTGGGGAATTAACGATGCTGAGTTCAGGGTGAGGTTTCAGCAGCTTGCACATTAAAGAAAATATCCAGAGGCCATGCTGAATGAGAGAGCCTTTCATCATCACTGAAAAACTGTTAATCAAATGAACCCCGGGTTCCTCTGTCCTCAAAGCAATAGTAATTGATCACACAAGTAATGACGGTACAGATTATGATTGCGAGTGAGTCATTGTGGCTTGCTTTAATTCCTCCCGGATTTCTTTTGAAGAGGTAATGTCATGAAGAAAGACTGAGATGATTGATTAGATTGAAGTGACTCAATCGAGAAGTGATTGCAAGTGATTGAGTTTTCTACTCAAAAGTAACTGTTATGTTTTCATTTGTGGTAGCTGCACTTACTCAGTCCAGCGGGCTAGCAGCAAAGTTTGTCATCCACTGTCACATCCCGCAGTGGGGGTCAGACAAGTGCGAAGAGCAGCTTGAAGAGACCATCAAGAACTGCTTAACAGCTGCAGAAGACAAGAAGTTGAAGTCTGTGGCTTTCCCCCCTTTTCCCAGTGGCAGGTATGGCTTTTCCTGTGTAAGAGGATTCTGCATTGTGTAACGATTGTGTAATGAGCTATCGGAGCTGCTGCTGTGATAGCCTTGATGGAGGGAATTAGCTAACTCTCAGGAGAGCTGTGTTTTCTGTTGTGAGTAGTTTCCATTCTTCTACTCTGGGCCTGTACCATCTCCAGTTTTATGTCCCTTCCTTTTACTGTGATGAATCTCACTAAAACTCTACTGATATTGACAAGATTACACTGGCATCATAGTGAAGTTGAATAACAGTGATGCAACAGGAGCTAGGTGAATGTGATATCTTTACTTAAGTCATCCCAAGAGTATATATTAAAAAGGCTAGTCACACACATCTTTTCTTTCAAAAGAAAACCACTCTTTCTTAAAAGTTCAACATTAAAAAGGCAACTTTCAAACCAAATGTAGAACTGTGATAACTAGGAAAAATAGTAAGAAATCATAAATAAGCCTCACAGGCACGGTTGTTGCTCTTTCGTAATAGTGTCTGTGTGTCTAGGATTAATTTAACTTGATTTTTTTTCTTAGTTATTTCTGGGGTTTATTTAAAACTGCAGCTAACACTGTTAACAGCAGGCTGCAGTGAGTACAGCTGTGCTTTATGGCTTTCAGCATTACATGTGTATAAAGCTTGCGCAGGTGACTGACGCTCTCTTGTTTTGTTTTCTTCCCCTATCACATAGAAACTGCTTCCCAAAACAGACAGCGGCCCAGGTGACTCTCAGAGCTATTTCCACCCATTTTGATGGCACCAGCTCTTCCTCCCTGAAGAACATTTACTTTCTGCTCTTTGACAGTGAAAGTATTGGCATCTACGTGCAAGAAATGGCCAAGCTAGACACTAAGTAGCAACAGCAGCCAAATGAAACTTTATTTTTCAACAAACTTGAGTAGCATTAAAAGCATTAGAGGTGGGTTTTATTTTTTCAATGTGGTGAGGAGGGGGAGTGGTAGTAGTGTGATGTGTTGTGACTTGATGAAGAGCTGTGACTAGAGATGAGAGGGGTTTAGTCTGATTTCTTTGCGCTGTCAGCATCTTCTAGCCCTTTGTGCCACCTTCAGCAATTGAGTTACCATCTCTTTTCAGGAGTTTTAGTGTCCCTTGTTACTTTAGTTTAGAAGTTTATAAAGAGTAACTTCATTTTAGATTTGTAGTGATGAAGTTTTCATGCACACACTTTAGAGAAAGCTCTTAAAAATATTCTGCTCCCTTTTCTGCTCCCTTGAGGGTGGATGTTAAACTTTTCCTCCAGCCCACAGTGGAGGGGAAAGAGATATTAGAAGTGATGCATGAGGAGCTTCTGTTTTGCTTTTTACTCACAATAATCTCTGTAATTACTGAGAATATTTCATGGTGATTTTTTTTTTTGTTCGTTTTATAAGAAAAAAAGAAAAAGATTTGTGAAGTGTGATTATTGTTATGAACCTCATTTTGCTCTGAAAATTTGTCACCTTAAGGGGGGAGGAAGGGGGTGGGAAAAGGAAACATCTGAAACCAAATACTTATGTAGCACACTTATGACACGAGTAACCAGCTTCTGGCAGAAGTGTAGTGCCATGACATAATTAAAGCTGCTGTGGAGAGGCTGACACAAAGCTGCATTATATTCTGTTGAGTTCCATCGTTATTGGAGCCTTTTCAGGGCTGTAGGCAGGCTTTTCACAGGCACTGTACCCAAGTAATACGCAGAGACTTTAGAAGCTAGAGTAGAGAAAGCCAGGAAAAACCCACATAATAAACAAGCCACTAACGTTTTGAAAACCATAGTGTTTATTGTTACAAATTAAGGTAAACCAGGTTTCTTGCCCAGAGCTGTCTCAACAGAGGATGAAAAGAAACAGCCCTTCCTTTGTTACAGTGAGAACTTTGGTGCAGATTAACTTAGAAAGTGCCTCTCTACCCATTACAATAACACTCCTTTAATGCATTACACTGAAGAACAGCTTCAGGAGGTGCTGCAGGAGACAGCAACTCTCTAAGCAATAAAAGTGCACCTTCACCTTCTTGCAGCGGTTGAATTCCTCACTAGTTCATTTCCCATCCCCTCTTAAGAGGGCATTGTCTGTCCCATCGTCTTCCAGCTCTTTGAGACAAACAGGCCCCGACTTTTAGCAATGGTCACTAGGAGGCGTCCCACGTAGTATCCGTTCACCTGGCCTACACCATCATTCTTACCCATTGAAAGCAGGAATGTCAGTGATCCTGGGAAGAAGAGGCAGAAGTTTAAGTTACCGCTTTCACAGCTAAATACCGAATATACATATACAGAGCCACTCTCTGTTCAGGCTCTTCTGTTTTGATGGAAGTGCACAATGGAGGGGGGAAGACTGTCCTCCCAAGAAGCAGACAATAAAACTGCGGTAGAAATAAATGTAAGTAGACTGGGAAACCTTTGAAAAAAACAAATGTTTGCCCAGGTATCTTCCATCCACGCAGAGCAGCTTTCAGAGTAGTTACAGTATTTTCAAATGGGTTACTTATCAGTGAGACTCATCACCTAGCTAGAATTACTTTCAGATTAAATTTTTCACTTTGTGTTATAGTTTAAGAGAAGGGAGGGGAAAGTCAAGTCCTCTCCTTGTTCTTAGGATTTAATTGGATGGTAAGCAACTTAAAGGTTGATGAATGGCTGAAACCTACCAGTATATTTATCAGGAAGACAGCAGTGAAGAAAGGAGATGTTGCATATGCAGATTGACACAGGTAATCAACTTCTACAGTGTCTTCGGCAAGAACTAAGGTGAAGCCTGAGCTATAAACCTATATAGCCAACCCCAGCTGTGGGTTCCTTCACCTCAATTAGTATCCCAGACAAGTTTTAAAACATCTGTTCCCTGCAGAAAAGCAGCTCAACAGCTAAAGCCAAGCACTAAGATGATGTTACCTGGTTGGTAGGTTTTAAGCGGCTTGTGTGTCAAGCTGTTGATGATATTTGACACTACAACGTCGGCATGCAGCCCAGCGTGGTATGCCATCTTTGGTTCTTTCAGGTTTGCACAGTCCCCAATGGCATAGATGTTGTCATAGCCTTCCACCTGGAGGTGCTTGTTAACGTTCAAAGCTCCGTTACTCGCCACTTTGTCTCCTGTTTGGCAAAACAGTAAGTTTTGAGAAAGAGTTTGGTGTTGTGTGCTGTGGCCTGAGACCCCAAAATGCTGTTGTTACCGGTGTGTCAATGACACAAAGTGAAGCATTAAGATTTTCACTCTTTTTTTTCTACGTGTGAGGCAAGAGATGCTTTCTGTCTTGTAATAGGTAATTATTAACATTCTGATGAGTTATTTGGTATTTCGGTGGAAACATGGAATGATTAGCAGCTAGCATACATGACTCGAGGGAGGGTCAAGCAAGTATGACATCCTGCCCTTGGCAGCAGGAATTACCAATGACTATGAGGTGTAATCTACCTGGTGCTGGACGAGGGCACTTTTAGGTATTAGCAAAAGGAGCTGGAGAAGACTGAGGACCTTGTCATCTGTAAGTTTCTGACGGTCACATTTCACAGCTAAGTATTTAACATGATGTTAGGGCATTTGCTATGTCAAGAAAAACTCGAGCAGAAGACACTGAGGACCTGCTATGCTTCCCTCCGTGCAGCAGCTTTTCGCTTACCAAATGCAGTGGCATATGCTGAAGAGTTAATCTTTATCCCCGTGCACAGGACCACCATATCAGCAACAACCTCTGTGCCCTTTTCTGTCCTTACTACCATGTCCTTCTGGAACTGGTTCGTTGTGAGATTTTCCACGTTGCTGACCTTCTCACCTGTTGTGACAGAGAGCCCTGGGTAACAGACCTGTACTCAGCTGCTGTTTCCAGCTCGCCCAGATGTTTGTAGAGAAACAGGAATTCAAGGGAGCCATGCTTAGTCCCCAGAAAATTAAATGGGCAATAGGTCATCAAAAAGAGGTGCTGTGGCCAAAGGAAGAGCGGCTTGGAGGGTGTCAGAGTCTAGGTCTTCAAAGGCATTGTTAAGTACATACTTAATAGGAGGCGAACTCCTTTCCTGAGGAGAATCTCTTTCACCTCCTGACGGACGCTTTGTAGCAGCTCTACGTCAGCTAGTGCAATTTTTGAGTGAATGAGGGTGACCTGTTGGCGACAAAACAGCAAATGGGCAAATTTGAATGGTATGGGACACCCTGCATGTGGGAGCAGCAACGGACAGCTTCCTTCCACACTGCCTAATGCCCAGAGAGACTGAGTTTAGTGAAGGGCATTTAGTGCCAACAGTTGCACGTACTGGGTGCTCTTAAAAGAGAAGGCATTGTCTGGAACCTCCTGCCTTGCAGTGATCTCCAATACCTCCAGCAGGACCACGGAAGAAGAACAGCTTCAGAGACAAGCGAAATATAATTAATATGTTCCTACCTCTTTGGCTGGGTACTCTGTTTTGATCTCTGCAGCCATCTCGACACCAGCAGCACCACCTCCCACTACCACGATGCGCTCAGATTTCTCAATCTTGAAATAAAGAAGAAACTGATGTTACTCAAGCTCAACTAAGGCAAGCAGTGCTTCCTAAGAAAATCGGTCCCTCACCTCCTTAACCATGTCTTCGTAGGTCTGGATGGCGTTTTCCATGTCAATGACCTTGTTGAACTTCCCAGGGAATGGTCCATCACTGCCAGTTGCAAGAATAAGGTGGGAGTAGTGAAGCTCCTGAGGGGGCACAGGGTTGGACAAGATGTTAGACCTTGTAAAATGAGAGCCTAAAACACAGTTGTTGCCTCCTAGGTACTATTTACTCATTCCATCTCCACCAGCCTCCACTGATAAATAGGAAAATATTTGCCACTGTCAGAAAGTGGCTTTAAGAAGAGATCTGAGCTGAGCTGAGATCAGCTGAAGCCACGTAACTGCCTTCCTCAGGGTCTGAGAGGCACGCTGATCTTCAGATGAGCCCAGTGCTGTGAAGAATCTACTAGAAGCTTACAGGAAATAAGGCAATTGCTGTGCCAGTAGAGGTTGCCACCGCAGCTGAAGTGCTGAACTCAGAGTCCAGACGGGCACAAGCGCATGCTGACTTCCCTCCTTCACTCCCTTCTGAACAGAGGTGAGATGCTTTGGCTGAAAAGAGTTCCCAGAGCTGTTGCCAATATTTGCCTTTTTTTTTTTCTTCCTGTGGTTAGATAAGGATCTGAGCTCCAGGGTTATCTGAGCTCCAAATCCAACCCTGAGAATAAAAGCTTATCTCAGTACTAGATGGGATGGAGTGCTTACAGCACACCTGTAATTCAGCACAACTCTAGGCCATTGATCTTGGGTAGAGGTGATACTGCTGTTCCACGCAAGAAGGGGAAGATGGTCTGTTTCCAGGCTTGACAAGGATGATTAAATGCCATGCTATTAGCAGACACAGATTTTAGGTTTTAGAAGAGATGACTGGGAGCCTGCTTTTCTCTTTGGCAGTTCTCCATAGGAGGCCACTGGTTTCATTGCTCAGTGCCTGCCCAAAGGGCCCGCACCGGGGCTCGTTTGGGATCAGATATTTCAGCCAAAGTGAGGCTTAGATCAGAACAGGACCCGCTGTACGTGTGAGCTCTGAGCCTGGGGTGCTGGGTGGAGCAGGTTCATGTGCTTGGCTGACCTAAACTGTAGGAGATACGGCACCCAGACTGACTTCCAGGTAAGTCAGCCAAGCTACCCTGACAAGGCACAGCATCACCCACCTCGCCATCGCTGAGCAGGACCTGCTGCCTCTCGGGGTCTATGCCCACCACCTTGCCTTGTCGGAAGCTGTCGCCAAAGGTGACGGTGTAGGAGATGAAAGTCTTCCTGGCGAATCCTGTGGTAAGAGGAGGGAATAGAGAAAAGATCTCCTTCCATGGAAGTTAACAGACCTTCTTCCCTTCTTCCCTCAAGAGGACCTTCCTGAAAGCACCGTATGCAGCTGGGAGTGTGGGCTGGGCCTCCCTGTGCTCTCTGCCCTGAATTCCAGGGCCTTTCCCTTGGAGCTGGTGATAAAGTCAGCTCCTGCGAAATCAAGTGACAACCCCAGCTACACTGTTTTATCTCTGCTCCCTGTATACAGTCTCTTACTGATTTGCCAGCAAGTGCTCCAAGGCCTTTCAGGCAGGCTGGCAGGATTTTTTCTGTTTGGATAAGATTTTGACATCACTTTGATGCTCATTCCCAGCCTCGAATGCTACGTTCCCCCCCTCTAAATCCTGGACTAGGGGGGTTACCCAATCCTCCCTAGATGAGGCCGAGCGGATGACTGACAGAATTTTGTCACATACAGCCTCAGGGCTGAACTACTCAGCATGCCACATGCAGAAAGCCATGCCATCTGCTACCCTTCCACTTACTGTGCGTTTCAGCTTAGCCAACTTCTCAACTCAAAGAAAAAAAAGAATAAAAAGGGCCGTCCAAGTAGTTATTGCTTTCTTCCCCTGCAGCCCAGGGATTAGTGTAGCACAGACAGCACGTGGGTTTTCCCAGAACCGAGTCATCATATTTTCATCGGACGGGGGCAGCAGGCACTGTGCGCCTCCTCCCCTCGCACTGAGCTGCCGCAGTGGGGGACACGCAGATGCATCGCTCGGCTTACCGCTCTCCACGGAAGCCCGGAGGGCAGCGACGTTGTGGTGGAAAGCATCTCTCATGTCCACCAGCACGAAGGGGACGGCCCAGGACTTGAGCTGGCTGGCGGCCGCGATGCCACCAAAGCCGCCGCCGACGATGACGACGCGCACGGAGTCGTCCACGGACAGCTTGGAGCCCATGGCAGCCGGCGGGGCTCGGCCGGGATGAGAGGCACAGGAGGTTGCGTGGGCCTTCAGGCGGCCGAGACCGCCGGGTGCCGAGCTTTGGGGACGGGCGAGAGGAGCGGCGCTGCCTCTGCCCGCCCCGTGACTCAGCGCTGCGTGCGATGGGCGGGCCGCGCGGGGCCGAGCCGTGCTGAGCAGAGCTGAGCTCTCCCTCCGACACGGGGCAGGAGCCAAAAAGAGGCTTTTGTTTTGCTTCCGCAAGTTGATGAAGAGCGGGTGCTGTCTGCGTTTGCCTTGTCCTTTGTCAGCTGTGAGTGCTGATTAAATGGATGTCGTTTCAGTGCCCCTTTTAGGATGGCTGGCTTGTTGGGAAACCCGCGGGCGGGGCGGCTGGGTGATGCCTGCCGGACGGTTCGCTCCCTGCATCCAGCGAGCGCTCCTGCACACAGAAAGGATGGGGAGTAAGAGAGGGGCTCGGAAGGACGAGCCCAACATCGCCGTGCTGGAGACAGCGGGATGGCAGGAGGGGTTGCAAACAAAAGGACATCCGGACACTGATGCTCTGAGGGACAGAAGCTGCCCCCGAAGACTTTGGACTCCTGCGGCATTCCAGATAAATATAGCCGAGTAAATGTATCTGCCGCACACACTACAGCGCTGTGAGCCGGCGGAGTTGCCCCACGTGTCGCAGGCTGGCTTGGAGGCTGCCTCTGCCCTTCAATCCTCCTCCTGACGTGTGCCAAAGCAATCCCCTTCAAACCCCACGGGTGGGGGAGGGATGGAGGAATTGCAACTTTTGAGGACTAACGGGGCGAGGCGGCCCCTGAGCTGAGCGATGTGCCCGCCAGCCGGCTCGGGCTGCGGGCCCCAGGTAAGCCAGGGGCAGAAAATCCCGACCCTGTTCACATGCAGGGATGGAGCAGCACCGTGCGGGCTCGCTGCGGGGATGCTGCGAGGGCTGCGGCCGCCAGAGGGTGCAGGCGGCCCGGCCGCGGGGCGGTGCAGGCTGAACTCTGCTAGTCCTAAAGCAAATACCTTAAACCCTCCTCGGAGGCAAAGCGAAATGCCCCTGGGCATTGCTACCAGAGGGCTTTTTCCTCTTCTTGCCTTCAAATCAAGACAGAGCCAGTGGAAGGGACAGCTCTCCGCGCTCAGGTGCTATTTCTGCTCCCAGGCAAGGGGGGAGATCAGGTGAGCCCCATGTTACGCTAGAAGATCAAGGCCACCTTTCATAAGAAAGGGAAACCATTGGAGCCGGTGAGCTGGAGATGCACCAACAAGACAACGCCAGTGGTGCAAACAGGACCCAAAGCAAACTGCAGCGGTAAAAGGAGTCTTTGTGAACACTTCAGGAACCTTGTGTCCAACCTCAGGCAAATGGGAAAAACCTCCAAATGCTCAACAGAGTGTGGTTGGACAGAGTTCTCTGTGCACAGGTGTGTGCTTAGCATTGGCTAACATGTTGTTTGATGGTGTTTATCTGGCTGTCTGCAAGCAGGCAACTGCAGGAAGAGTCAACCAGTGTCAGAGAGGGCTTTGTCTTCTGCCAGCAGGCCAATATGACGAAGGCACCCGTGGAGGCTGATGGCAGGTCTTGGCCTGCCCTGCTCCTTCAGGCTCTGGAGCTCATCACATCTGTCTGTCTGATGCCCTTGTCTACCTTGAAGATGCAATGGGACCAGTGAGTTAGCTTCAGGTTCTCTGTCATGGCACAGGGGATGAGACATGCAAGGATCTGCCTCTGCTCTGTGCTGGGAGACGTCACCTGAAGCACTGTGTCCAGATGGGGAGTCCTCAGTACAGGAGAGACACAGAACTGTTGGAGTGCATCCAGAGGAGGGCCACAAACCTGATCCAAGGGATAAAAGACCTCCCTGCAAGGACAGGCTGGGCCTGTGCAGCCTGGAGAAGAGAAGGCTCACAGCAGCCTGTCAGTATCGAAAGGGGCTGTAAGAAAGAAGAGGACAGACTCTTTGTGGGGTTTGCTGTGATAGGACAAGGGGAAATGATTTCAAACCAAAACAGAGGAGATTTACAGTGGATATAAGGAAGAGGTGTTTTACAGTATGACACAGTGGCACAGGTTGTCCAGAGAGGTGGGGGAGTCACCAACCCTGGAGGTACTGCAGAGCCATGGGGATGTGGCTCTGAGGGATGTTGGCAGTGGGGGTGGGCTGGGTGAGCTGAAAGGGCTTTTCCAACCTCAGTGACTGTGATTCTTTGACTCAGTGTGTGGGGAAAGACATCCCTTGCAAATACAGAGAGCAAACAGCTAATTCTGGACTTAATGATAAATGTTATCAAACTGTGAGGGTCTCTGCTGCAGCTTGGGGTGGGATCGGGTTAATCCAGGGCAAAGAATTGCCTGGAAAAACCAATTCAGACCTGTTTCTGTCTGCTTTTAAATATCAACAGCGGCTGTTTTTTTACCTTGTAAGTAAAATTTGCTTTTAACAAGAATCAACAAGGCCCTGTTTTGTTTATTCTGTCTCCAACCAACCTCAGTGACCTCAGCTGAAGAGTTCCACCACTTCCCATCAACCACTGCCCTCAGCACCATGGGCACCTTGTGCTGGTCAGGTGGGACAGCACAGCCACTTGTACTTACAGAGAGCAAAGCCCACTCCAGATGTGAGTACCTGGGCTCACCTGAGGTGTGAGCACTTTGGGGGTGTGGGGCACAGGCTCTCCTGTCCCTTGGGGGAAACGCTGCTCCAAAAGCCCCGGTGACTGCCTTTGGTTTTCATGTGCTGTACTTCCTTCTTCACCACCCCTTTTCACAGCAATGCCATTTGGTGGGAACTCAGCACTGATTGTGATCTGATGAAGGCAGGTGCAAACAGCAGATCGGTCAGCTTTGTCCATCTGGGACATCCCTGGCAAGGCCCTGCTCCTGCAGGTTATGAGTTTCACCCCTTCCCCCCATCCCAGGATTTCACTGCAGTGAAAGCACAACATAAAATAAAACCAAGTCCTTAAAAAAAATCAGTCTCGCAGACAGACAGCCTTTGTCTGAAGGTGTAATTACAGAATAAATATGGGATGCAGACCAAGAAGTGCGGTCTGGTCAGGCATGCAGCCTCTTAAAAAAAAACACAACAGAACACAAGGCTGTCATTTAATGCTGAATGTCCACGTCTGCAGCCCCCAGCCCCCCTACCATTAGGTGCTTCTTGCTGAAAATGCACACCTTTTCTCCCAAACCTCTACCCTTCCTGATGTGGGGAAGGCCCAGAGCGAGGTCCTGCTTACTGCTTTAGCCTCGGGGGAGCCGCGTGTCTGTCCCAGTGTGCCTGGCACCACACAGTGCAAATTCCATGCGGGTGTCATGGTTACATGTGTTTAATGAGAGCAATTAGTCGTCATGAAAATCCGCATGGGTTGGGGGCACGTTTTTTTTATGTCCTATGACATTTTTGAGTGGAAGCTGGAGAGCGTCCAGGAAGAAATGCTGCTGCTCAGCTGGAAGGGGCAGTCTGGAGCCAGGCAGTGCCATGCTGCAGGTGAGAGGGGCTGGATCTGCTCCCTGCCCTACATCAGCACGGCTCGCCCGGTCCTGCCCTGTGTATCCCTCAGTTTTCCCACCTGTCTGCTTTCTCTGTGTACAGTAGGAAGGGGCTGAGGACACTGGGCTCTTCTGAAACCCTGTTTCTGGGTCTGTCAGTCAGAGATGCCTTTGCCTTGCATTGCGTTTCATTTAAACTGTTTATTTGCTTCACGAAAGCAACGGGTACCCTTATGTGGAGGCGAGCACAGAAAGGACCTTGTTGGAGCCTAAACAGCCTTCCTCTGCTGTTTGCTCCTGGGAGCTTAGAGCTCTGCTCCTCCAGCCCCTACTCCTCTGTGTGCTTCCAACCACCCACAAAAGGGGCTGCTTGTTTGCATTCCCCTTGCTTTGTGCCGTGGCAGTGTCCTTGCTGTGCCAACAGCTCAGTGGCACCACGCACCGCTCCCATTCCAGCGTGCAGCTGTGGGATGTGCCTCCCATCCCAGCACCACTCCGCCTTCCCAGCAGGAAGCTCCCAAACAAAACACCATTCACTGGGGAAGCCAGGATGCTCCTCGTGCTGGGAGCTTTGTGTATGTGGGGTGAGAGAGGAGACCAACCCAGCTAAATGCATGCACTGCATGTAAAAATCCCTGCTTCTGCACCCTTTCCCAAGCCAGGCAGTATCCTGTGCCCTGGCCCTGTTGCATATTGAGGCCAGATGCAAGCAAAGCAATGGGAGAAAGGCAAACCCTGCTGCTGCAGGAGGATGGCTGCTGAGGCAATGGCATGGCTGCTCCCTATCGGCTGCTCTGCGCAGCTCAATGCCACCTCTGTTCTCTGCTCTGGGTCGAAAATGTGGCTTTGTGAGCTAGCTGAGCTGCAGCTTGCTGCTGGAGGCTGGGCGGTCCCAGCTGCTGATTTTCACTTATTTATTTTTGCTTTTGTCTAATGGTGCTGGTGGTGGGGCTGAGCTATGGGTGGCTGTGCCAAGCGGTGTGGGGACAGCGGAGCCCCTTGCTTTCCCCGTGGGGTGTGCAGCCCTTGCTGAGCAGGGAGGGATGGCTCAGAATCAGCTTTATGGCGTAGGGGTTGTGTTCACAGTGTGCCAGTATTGTTGACATCAGGGTTGCTGCTACCCAGGTCCCCATCCTGCCCTTGGCCACCAGTGGCTCCCTGCTGCTGGCTCCCCCCCTCTTGCCCATGTGCGGTTTGCTCCCTAACCAGCCTTGGGTTGACTTCCTCTGGGGCATTATAAGGGCAATTAGCCCTGTGGAAAAGAGTGATGCTGGCACTGATGGAATTAGGAGGACTTGACAGTGGCCGAGTGCTGCTTGGAACGAGGGCTGGTCCCTTTGCTGAGCACTTCGGAGACACCATGGCCACACTAAGCCACGTGCTCTGCAGAATGTCTGAAACACCAACTTCCATCAAATTGCTCTTTGCTCCAAAAACCCGAGCAGCTTGTATCCGTGCTCAATGGCAAATGCCTCAGTCCTTCTGTGGGCTCTGGGACTGGGGGAGACGAACACCAACAAGACAGATGTTTTGGACTCTGCTCCTTTGTATTGCTTTTTTGCCCATTTCTAATGAAGTCAAGTGAACAAGCTCCCACCAGGTGACGAGGTTTGGTCGCTCTGGGGCAAGTCATGGGATCTGGAGAGCACCCTTGCCCTGTGTGAGTTTACCACAGTGTCCCCATTGCTGCCTCACTGCAGCCAGGTGTCCCAGGAGCTGCATCCGTAACTCATCCCGTCCCCAGAGGCCTCCTGTGGGCTGTACTCCCATCACCTCCTCTGTAGGTCTCTGCAGCACTTTGTGCTGCTCTGATTTTTGGGCTTAGCTCTGACCCCTGATGTACCTTCCCCACCCTACCCCCCCTTCAATTTTTAAACATAATAAATAAATAAATTTGCCTTGCAACCCTGGTACACAGAGAAAAATGTAGAAAATAAATCAAAAGTACTCTCCCCACCTAACAATCAGCACTGCAGAGCACAAACTGAGGGGCCGCCTCGTCCTGCTGCAGGCAGCTCTCAGTCTGTGCTGGCACCAAGGCACTAAACCAGTAAGGCCTTTGAGGTCCAAGTCCCTGCTGGTGCTGGCACACCATGCTGCTGGCACTCGGTGCACACCCTTGGAAAAGGCAGAGAGCCACATGCCCATGGGGCAGCGACATTGCTTCTCGTGCTGAAGTCCACCCAGGAGTGCTCATTGTGTTTCGTGGCACTGGAAAACCTCCAGGTTGCAGAACACTCCCAGAGAACTGTCCCCTGGCTGGGGCTATGGATTCCTGCCTGCAAACTCCGGTTCTCCTGTCCTTTGCTCAATGGCCCTCTGCAGAAAACAGAAGGCACCATTGGAGCTGGAGCACAAATCAGGTTGTGCTAAGAGCTCTGGGCACCCATGGTGCTTGGGTTTTCAATCTCAGGGTCTCATCCTTCCATCGGGAGAGGAACTAAACAGCTTCAACCCTCCGCCGCAGCATCCCTGTGCCATCTCCTGATCGCCCTTCCCAAGAACCCATCGCTATTGTGAGGACGCCCCGGTTCCTAGTCCACGGCACAGGGTGACCCCGGGCCGGCCGGGCGTACGGGGGCAGCAGAGCCGCACTACGTGACCCGTGTGGGGGGCCCCTCCTCCAGCAGGCTGAGCGAGCGGTTGGTCAGCTCCTGGGCGCTGCTGGCCAGCTTGTAGCCAAAGAGCCGCATGGCTGGCTCGCAGGCGTCCTGCACCACCTGCGCCAGCTTGAAGGGGATACTGAACCGCCACTTCTCAAACTGCTCCGAGGAATTCTTCTGCGTGGAGTAAATGCCGTTGCCGTCCTGTGGCGCCTGCGTGTTGGCACGGATCCACTCCTCCACCTGCGGCGTGGGGTGGATGCCGGTGAAGCGGTACATCTCCAGCGCCTTGCGCAGCGGCGCCCGCGCCACGTCCTCGTAGCGCACCAGCATGTAACGGCCTCGCAGCCAGCGCGGCTGCCGCAGCCCCAGCTCGGCCGACAGCCGGATGCTCTCGCAGTTGCCCCGCAACCGCTGCACCTCGTCCTCCTGCAGCGGGGCCTCCCCCTCGGCCGCCCACTTCTTCCAGCTCTCATACTTGCCCGAGAAGGCCACCATGCGCGACGCCAGCACAGCACGCGGATCCCGCACCAGCTGGATGACGCGCAGGTCCAGCCGCGGGTCCTCGGCCAACGGCTGCAGGAACTCCAGCTGCCGGATACGCACCGTCTTCAGGGCCACGTGCTGCTTGCGCCGGCACGCCTCGGCTGCCAGCGTGATGTTGAGGGGCCCGCAGCGGCGGTTCTTGCAGTGGTACTTCTCAAAGACCTTCTTGAGGCCGGGCGTGCAGACGGGCTCCTCACAGAGCGAGCGGCTGGAGCCCCTCCGGAACAGGGCGGCCGTAAGGTGCTCCTCGGGCGCCGGCGAGATGAAGCTCTCCAGGATGTAGAGGTCGCAGAGGAGGAGCTGCTGCAGCACGTCCCGGTACACCAGGGCCGAGCCCACTGCGTTGGCCCCCCCTGGCTCAAAAGTGACCGTCCTCTCAATGTGCCACAGGGGCTCAAAGAGGTAGAAGATGTTGCCCTGCTGGTTGAAAAACTCCCCAACGAAGGAGGAGCCGGTGCGCGTGGTGGCCATCAGCAGGACGTGCCGCCGCAGCCCTGGGGCTGCCATGCCCAGCTCCCCGGCCAGCTGCAAGGTGACGTTGCGCAGCCGCGTCCTCAGCTGTGAGAAGGCTGTGTCCAGCTGCCGCAGTGAGGCCAGAGACCCATTCTCAGCTGGCACCGGGCTGGTCTCCGTCTCGTTGGCCTCTGGCAGCACTTGTGGGGACTGCTTCAGCTTGTCTGACACTCTGCAGGACAGCAAGGAAAAACAGGGCTGGGCCCACGTCCCTCTGTGTCCCTCCATCCCTCTGTATCCCCATGTCCCTCCTTCACAATAAGGGCAGTGAGGTACTGGCACAGGCTGCCCAGAGAGGTTGTGGTGCCCCAGCTCTGCATACACCCAAGGTCAGGCTGGACAGTGCTCTGAGCTCCTAATGGAGCAGGTGTCCCTGTTCATTGCAGGGGAGTTGGACCAGTTGGCCTCTAAGGGTCCCTTGCAACTCTGACAATTCTGTGATTCCATGATCTCTGTGTCCCCAGATTCCTCCATCCCTCTGTATCCCCCTGTATAAGTTTCGGGGACCCCCTTGCATCCTTTCCCTGCAGGACCTGGGATTATCACCACATGGAGCAGGCAGGTGGCTCAAAGCAGAGGACATGCAGTATTCTCCTGTTCCCTACCTGGAGATGAAGTTGTTTTCCTTCTCGATGATGACCAGCCCTACCACGAACACCAGCAGCACAGCATACTTGCTCCTCATCTTCAGGCAGTGCAGCACCTCCCGAAAATCCTGGGGCAAAGCCGATCTCCTCTCCATTTGGATGGTGAGTGAGGGAGCTACAGCTTTTGTATCCTCTGCATGTCCACGCTTTCTTTAGAGGATCCCTCAGGCAGGCACCTGATGCCCTGGGCTATCTGCTGGGCACCTGCTGTCCTGCAGCATTTCTTCCCAGGTGGCTCTGGCCTGTGGGGACAAGGAGAGACATGTGGGTGCCTTCCAGCACAGCTCCCAACATCCAGAGAGCTCATGCAAAGGGTCTGGAGTGATTCCCTTCTGCTGGACAACCATGAGCTTGAGAACTCCCAGCACCATAAGAACATGGGGGCAGAGTGTCTCTGTACAGTTCCCACCTGGCGCCCAGCAGCTGCTGACAGCACCACTTTCCCGGCTCCCAAAATAAATCCACCACGGGAGACCCCTTCCCACACCTCCTCCTCCAGCATCGAAACCCAATCCCCGCCAGCTGCCTGCTGCACCCGGCCAGAAACCCCTATCAGCCCCCCTGGGCAGGGCCTTCGGCAGCAGGGCTGCTCAATGGGGCTTCAGGAGCTTCCTGTCAGTGTGATGGGGTGCGCGGCTTCCGCCTTCCTCTAGGTACAAAAAGGAAACCTGATGGGGTTCCAGGAACTGTCTGAAGGCCCACGTGATGCCCTACGCGCATTGTGCTCTCTGCCCCACACGCTCAGTGCCACCATTTTCTCATGTGGGGCCGTTGTGACTTTGCACTTGCTGGCGGTGACGGCTGCCAGGGGAAGGGATTTGGGCTCTGCCATCACCAGTGCAGGAAAAGTGGTTCCAAGGGTCAGCGCTGCCGCTGCCAGCATCCTGGGTGCAGCCAAGTCGGTATTTCCCCCTTTCAGTGCCTGCAGCAGACAAACCACAAATGATGCCCAGACCAGGGGCTGTACGGGGAACGGATTCCAGCAAAACCCTGATTCCAAGCTCTTGGGCGGATGTGATTCATTAAATACACGGGCATCTGAGTGCTGGGTCCCTGAACCCTGCAGAGCTCAGCCTTGGAGTGCACAGAGCACCCCACTCCCTGCACATCTCGGGGTCTGAGGGCTTGAAACCAGCGGGGACAGGGCTGGGAGCAGCGTGGTGCCCCGCTCGGCATCTTCCTCTCTGGGAGCGCACAGCACGGCCGGGGAGAGGCACAGGCGGCTCTTTGTGAAGGGAACAGAGGGGCTCTGTGCCCCCGCGCTTCTCAGCACCGCTGGGGCTGGAATGGGAGCAGGCGGCTACAGGGAGCTGCCGGGTCCCGTTTCCGAGTCCCGCTCCCGCTGTTGCCCGTCGCTGCCGGAGGTGTGCGCGGTGAAGTCACATTTTCCTCCAAGTGACTCAACGGGCGGCGGGCGAGCTCCTCGAGCAAACCGTCTGCTCGCAGCCCTCGCCTCCCCCTCCCCACCGGGTTAATGGGGGACAGCCCGGCTGAACCCACGGGCAGAACAAAGGGAGGGCGCGGGCGCCGATCGCCGCTGCTCTTTGTCTACAACCTGGGGGAAGAATCACACGTCAGCTCCCTCCGTATTACCGAACGCTTTTCTTCCCCGCGCCGGGAAACACGTCGTTACCCCGACTGCCTCCGCCTGGCAGCGCCCCGGAGCCGGGCGGTGGGATGGGGACGCTGGAGACGGCACAGCTCGCTTCGGCCACTGGCTGTTTCCTCCGCTATTTTTTGCACAAAATCAACGTATTCAAGTTAAAAAAGAAAGGGGGGGGGGGGGGGGGGGGGGGGGGGAAGGGGGGGGGGGCGGGAAGAAATGAAAAAACAGTCACCTCCTACGCTGTTTATAAAGTTGCCCAGAATAGCCCCAAACCGCGGCCAAATGGGGGCCGGTGCCCAGCCCTGAGCAGGGGATACGGGCTGGGCGGTGTCGGGGCCAGCAGTCCGGCTTCCAGGTGACTGCTGCTGGGCTGGCAGGAGGCACTGGCAGGGGCTGCCCCAGCCCCGCAATGGGGCTTTCGGAGCCGGAGGCTGCCCGAGGGGTTGTGGCTGGGGCAGCGGCGGGCGGCCACGTGCTGGGACCCAAACTGGGAACAAACTCAGCGCTAATCGCTGCCGACACCGCTTGCGGAGCCCGCCGGGCATGTTGCGGGCTGGCTCCGAGGTCGAGTCGGGAGGCGCCCAGGTGGGCTCTGGGGATGGCACGGGAGGGAGGAGAGCGGCGGCTCTGTGCGTTCCAGCTGCACAAAGCCCGTCCCTGTGCCTCAGCCTCAATGAGCCCTTTCTCCGGGGTGAGACGCAGCATGCCCGCGTCCCTGAGGCGCAGCGCTGGGAAGAGCTCCGTACTGACGCGGTGCAGCGCACGGGAAAAACGCGGAGTTCCATCCCTGCGTTCTCGCGGCGGGCTCCGGGCCGCGACTCCCGGCAGTGGGACCCCGCCGCACCCCGGCAGCTCGGGGCGGTGTCGGGGCGCGATGCTGCCCGGAGCCTCCGCAGAACTCTCGCGGGCGCTGCGGCCTTTCCCGGCCCCATCCCGGTGCTCCCGCGGTCGGAGAGGAGAGGCCGAGGACAACTTCGCCTTCCTTCGGGAGGACGGCTGATGCAACTCTGGGAGAAACTCTCCGTACCCCCTCGTCCCCTTTGCTCTCCGCACCGAACCGAGGCTGCGGCGCGGCTCGTCCCGACCCCGCCGTCTGCTCCCCAGGAGACTCGGGGGCTCCGGGGGTTGCCGGTCCCGGCGGGGAGAGAAGCGAGAGCTCCCCCTTCGCAGACAAAGGCGCGGTCGGAGGCGGCACAAAGGAGCCCGGCAGCCGCTCGCCGAGGGGCCGGGGGAAGGGGGCGAGGGGGGAGCGGAACGCGGAGCCCCCCGGCCCCTCCCGCCGGCGCAGAGAGCCCCGGTCCCGCCGCCCCCCGCCGGCCCCGCGCCCCCCGCCCGTACCTACCCGCGAGGGCCCGGTCGTGCGGTGCGGCGGGGCGGGCGGCGGGGGCCCTGCTTTTCTTCACGGCGCTGTCATCTCCCTCCCTCCCTTTTCCCTGCCTCTTTCCCTCCCTCCTTCCTTCCTTCCTTCCTCCCGGGGTGCCGGCGGGGGGAGCTGGGCCGGGGCGGGGCCGGCTCGGGGCATCCTGCCGGCTGCATCCCGCACCTCGTCGGGAAAAGTTTCTCTCGGTGCCCGGCCCGCTCCTCCGTCGCCGGCTGCTCCGAGCCCCGCAGCACCCGGGGCAGAATTCGTATGCAGAAATCTGTGCGTCCCACTACGAGCAACGAAGGACGTCTGGCTCTGCAGGCAGAAAGAGAAGAAAAAAATAGTCCCCATACAGCGTCTCAGCCCCGTTCGCATTCCTGACACAGCTCTTCCAGGCATCAGGCAGAAACACACTTGCTGGCGTCGGCGTGCTGCTCGTTAGCAGGTCCCCATTAACGAAGTTACCGTGGAGCGCCCTGCCCTGCGCCCGGAGTGCCAGCACTGCGCTCCCAGCAGGAGGGTGCATGCACCAACCTGTGCGAGGTACACGCACCGCTGTGTGCACTGATGGCAGCGCCCGGCGGGTGGAGCAGCTTGTGAGCAGCCCGGCTCAGCCTCTACACGCTGACCCCAGCCACCACTTTCCCCTTCCCGGGAACTTTTTGGGCATTTTCAGCTCCTCGCTTACTGTTCCAGTGTTGCGTTTGGGCAAGTGGTGAAAATGCTTCATACTGCACTCCCTGCCCGTTTTCTACCCCATATCTGTGCTGGGGACCGCGCCCAGCTGTAAGGAAGCTGTAAGGAAGCCCGGCCCGGCCTTCTCTCTGTGAAAGCAGCGCAGAGTTCATCTTGATATTCACCCATGAACCGGGAGCTGCCAAACTCTGTCCTCACATCCCCATGTGCTGCCCAGTGCCATCTGGCAGCCGCAGTGCTGCGGAGTGGGGACTCCATTCCCTTCCATGCATCCCTCAGGGTGCTTTAGGGGTTCGTTTTCCAGGAGGACATGGCCGTAGGACTGGGAAGGCTTCCTCCTGTCTTAGCTCCAAGGGTTCATTCTCAATTTGTTTCACAGAATCAATTTCAACCCCTTGGTTGAAAAGGACCTCAAAGATCATCTAGTTTCAACCCCCTGCTATGTGCCGGGTCACCAACCAGCAGACCAGGCTGCCCAGAGCCACATCCAGCCTGGCCTCGAATGCATCCAGGGATGGGGAATCCACAACCTCTTGGGCAACCTGTTCCAGTACGTCAGCACCCTCTGAGTGACAAGCAGCCAGTGCTAGAGCCAAGCAGGAGCCCGGTTTTCCAACCACATGCGCACCTCAGGTGCTGGCATGCCATCTTTACCAGCTTGCTGCCTGAAGCATGCTGTGACTGATGTAGCAGTCACGGTGGAACAGCGGCACCCAGAGCCTCACGCAACGGAGGGTAATGACGAGGTGCCGAAGGGCCACCAGCAGGCGACCCCAGAGAACACTGCTGCTGGCCGCTTGGGCCGCCTCCTGCCCCGTATCCGCTTCCTGCAAGCCCAGCAAACGCCACAGTCGGAGCTCCCCAGGGCGATTTGCAGCCGATCTCCCTGTTTTTGGCTCCCCCCAGCGGACGTGCTCGATCCTAGTGGACGTAATTTGGATGGGAGGCTGGGGCCGGCTCTGAGCCCCACTCACCATCCCTCCCCTCCCCCCCCCAAGCAACGAGGAGGCCCTAGGGCTCTGGATTTTCTGTTCCTTTTTCGGTTCTGCTTTTCTAAAACTGCCGGGGTGCAACTAAGAAGTTGCTACATTGTAGCCCTCTTTATTTTATTTGCATTTGTAATAATTGTAAACACTTTCATCACCTGCCATGCAGAGGCTCCTACTGATGCCATGAGAACAGCACAATGGGAGGATGTCTGGTAGAAAGAGTGATCCTGAAGCAGTGACCCCAGTGAGCAGTGCCCTGGAGGCTGTGGCCCTGCACCTGTCCTCCTTCCCATGGCCTTTCTACAGCAGGTGCTCGTCACCAACATGGTGGCCAAGCCAGGCATGTGCTTTTACCACCAAATAACGCATTTTCCATTCCTTTATTGTGAGGAAGTGGGCAGCTGTAGCTCAAAATCAGAACCCCAAAAGCACAGCATCTGCCAGCATCTTCAGCTGGGCGAAATGCAGGTTCCCTGCTGCCTACAAAGACAAGGGAGGGGAAAGCATGCCAAAACATGGTTTGCCCAACTCTCTCCCCTCCAAAAGAAGGAAGTGAGAACCACAGAGCATTGAGCAAATAGAAGTACTCAGCACCAGGAAAACCCCAAGGGTGACTCTGCAGCTCAGCTGTGTGGGCCCCTCCATGGCAGCTCTCCTCTTTTTCATTTCACCGCATGACCCCCAGACCGATTGGACCCCAGCATATGTCCCCTTTCCCCTCCTTTGTGTCACTTGCAGCCATGTGAGCCTGAAGCCTCATTTTGCATTGCTTTTCCTGTGCTGGGTGAGCTTCCAGCTGCTTCGGGACCTGATTGGGTCCACATAGGGCCAGTCTGTCCCCAGACCTGATGCACATGGCTGCAGTGCCAGAGGCAGCAGGGCAGCCCCTCCAGCATCCCTTCAGGTGTTTTAATTCTGAGCATTGCTGCTGGCCCACAGCAACCTGATCTAACTGATGCGCATTGCTCCTCTTCTGAAAAACCCTCCAGGTCTGAGATTTCTTAGAAGGCTCTGAGCTCATGGGCGCGTGACTGCCAGAAGTTTGCTCTTCTGCCAGATTTGGGGGCTGATCCCTCTCCGAGCTCAGCCACTGTTTACAGAAGGCAGAAGGCAGTTTCTGACATCCCCTGTCATGCTGCGGCCCTGTCAGCCTCTGCACTCAGGGAGATAATATCTCCACCTGGATATCTTCTGGCTTAAGATAGCCAAATCCTCGCTATTTAGAACACAATAAGGGCACCAGGGCAAATAGAACAGAGAGCACCAGAGTTGTCCAAAGGTTTGGGACCCAGAGGTCAGCTCAGCCCAGTTTTGTGGCAGGACGGGGAGAAGTTCCACCCCAACAAGCGCTGCTGAAATCATAGAATCATTCAAGCTGGAAGGGACATTTAAAGGTCATCTGGTCCAATTTCCCTGCTATGAACAGGGACATGCAAGGAGGAGATGTGGCTCTCCTTCTGCATGTAGCTTACTGTGGAAAGCTATGGGGAAATTGAGATATCTGTGTTAGAACTTACTCAAATGCCAGCTGTCTGCTGATCACCCCAGGCAGCATCAGGAAAACCAAAGAGGACAAAAGTGGTGTGCTCTTTGAGCTCCCCTGTGAAATAGGAGCAGTTCAAACTCGATGATCTTTTATTTTTAATGAAAAAACTTTCCAAATCTCTCAGGGTTAATTAACTCACATTTGCAGATCTGTTGGGGAGGACTGGAGGTGGCTCTGGACCTCATCCAACCCCTCTCCTCCCCCATCAGAGCACACAGAGATCTGTCACAGGCAATCACAACCGGAGGGCAAGCAGCTGTGGGACAGGTTTTAAGGGGTGGCTTCAAAGAGCTGAGGGGCTCCTTTTCAATGCTTTGGTGCTATGTACCCTGGGTCTCTTCGTGAGAGGTGGCTGTATGCACTAAGCTAGGAACGGAGTTTGCTGCTCTTTCCAAAGTGATATTTGCATGTTTCTCTTTTGTCTGGGCTCAGCCATGCTTTTGTTCTGTGGTTGTGTCACGATGCCTGGGGTTGGGAATTCCTACGCCTCTGCCTTCCCTGGGGAAAGGGAAGAGGGCTGTGTTCCCTCTTTCACATCTCCATTACTCTGTGCTTGCTGCTATGCAGAGATGCTCGGACACTGCCCCAGTTGCTGTGGGGTGAGCAGTGGGAAGGGAGGCTGCTGGTGGGCAGGCTGCTGTAGAGCTCTCCTGTGACACCCAGAGAGGTTGGATTACAGCCCTCCACCTTGCTTGTGTTACAGGTAGAGGATGATGGACTTGCTCTGCAGCCTTTGGCTCTGAGTGTGGGCTGCTGCAGCCATAGGGCTCCCACTTCCCCCTTGTGCCTCTGAGAGGCCCACCCCAGTGCCAGCAGTCAGCTGCTGCTGTATAAGTCACTCAATGCTACTGCCTGGCTGGAAGGCCTTTGGCCCCAGGCATACAGATATCCCTATGTGTGGCATTGCTGGGCCTCTTGCTGAGGTCCCAACCTCCAAGAGCTCCCCATCCATCCCTGCTCCTTGTCCCACATGCCAGCTCACCCCATTTGCTCATCTGAGCCTCAGCAGATGTGGGTGATTATATCTGTTCCAAACTCTTGTGGTTTGTGCCCTCTTCTCCAAATGAAACCGTACTCCCTTCTGTGCCTTCCACTTTGCTGCGGGTACAGAAGGAAGGGAAAAACAAGTGTTCCAACAGCAGAGGAAGCTGCATGAATAATGCTGGGGGTGGGGGCATGTTTGCTCAGTCCTTGCACAAGGCCCTGAGGCTTTTTGTCCCCTGCCAGCTCTTCTCCCAAAGCTGATAGCACTTTGTGCTGTGGCTCCTAGAGTCCCGTGACTGTGTAATCACTGCTGTGTGAGCTGAGTCAAGGCAAAGCAGATTTTCAGTGTGCTGCAAATCAGCCTGCACTGCAGAAAAAAAGCCCCTGGAGCTTCTAAGAGTAATCCTTGAAAACCTGCAAAGCAGAAAGCAAATAATAATAATAAAAAAAACCTCAGGCCTCTGCTTTATAAAAAGCTTTTTGATTTTTGGCAGCTGTGTTTTGCCCATTTCTGACTGGTAGCAACAGCACAGAAGCAAGGCAATGGCACTGCACCAAGAAGGAGCCAGCCCAGAGGCAACAAGAAGGTAGAAGAGGTGGTGGAGGATGAGCAGTGTGCTGCCCATTACCGTGGGGCTGTGCTCTGTAGCACCCAGCAACACTCAGGTTTGATCACTGTGGACAAAGGCACGTGGAAGCAATGCTCACTCTGCAAGAGAGCTCTTTGACAGGAAGACACTGCCCTCTCCCTCCACTTCACACTGATAAATGTGGTGGAAGAGAAACCCTACCATGCTGGGTGCCCCCCCCCACATCACAGCTTGGCCCCACGGTGCCTGCTTTGGGAAGCCCCATAGGGCTATGCTGGGGGCTGCAGCCAGGTGTTGGTTCCCAAAGGCTGCTGTGGGCAGGTGGAAGCCATGATCAAGGCTTTTCTCTTTTATTTCACCCCCTAGACTTTGAAAACTCAGGTTAAAGCTTTTTTTTTTTTAATGCCATCTTTTCTGAGAAGCTCTTAGAAATGGGGAGCAAAGGTTTTTAAAGGGTTTGATTTTTTTTTATTTAATAGAACTGATGCATTAAAAGCACCTTCAAAAAGCAGCTCTTTAATGGGAAAAATGCACTTGCCAAGAGCTAGCTGCTTTCAGAAACTGGTGAGCTTCAATGCAACAGCACAGCACGACTGAGGGAAGGGGAGCAGTGACGATGGGATTAGGTAAGCACACTCCTTTGTTCATCCCTCACTTTTATTGCTGAAAACCTAAAAAAGCATCAAACCCACTCCTTTTATTGCAGAGGGTTTTAGTTCCTGATAAGCAGCTGGAGTCATCTGTTAGAAATCCTGATAGATAAGGTGGGGAAGAGAAGGGGACAGTATTTCCTGGGGGTCCCTTGGGGCTTCTTCTGTTGTAGCACAAATGGGAATAAAGGTGTCCTGAAATCTCCCTCCTCTTTTCCTTTGTTTTTGTTTTGTTTTGTTTTGTTTTAATTTGCTTGGGATTTCTGATATATATTTTAAATTTCATTTTTCATTTTTCCTTTATTTTCTTCCTGGGTGACCTAGGTGTATATGTGTATATTCCTAATGATTTCTTGGGGGATGGGGAGAAAGTCCTACTTAGAACAAACCTAGGGCTTAATTCTCCTTTCGATTTACAAAAAGCAAGCTGTTTCCCCTTCAAAGGCAGTTGCATGCTGGTAGCGGAGGTTTGCCTGGCTGCATTCTTACTGCGTACAGCCTTGGGAAGATGACACAATGAGAGCAGAAATGGGAATCTGCACAGTATGCATCTCCTTTGAAGCACGGGCTTTGCAAGGCGATGCTAAATTATCGATTCTTCTGCTTTTCTACTGACTCTGTGCTCTCAGGCCCTGGGAGCACCAGTCAGAAATCCTGGCTTGGGAGGGCAAAGCATTTACGGCTGCTGTCCTCTGACTCTTTGTAGCTAATCTGGTTTGAAAGAGCAGTGCAGTGAATTGGGATATGTCCCTCCCTAGTGGGGTGGAGTAATCCCACCAAGTAGTACATAAAATGCTGAAGAAACAACTGAAGAAAAAATCAGCTTCTATCTATAATAAAAAAATTGTGGCAGGACAAAAGAAATACAGAAAAGTGAGAACTCTCTGCAGAGAGATTTGAGGTTTTGTTTTGCTTTGCTTGGAAAATCCGGTGCACTTGATCTGACCCCTTTAGATAATTAAGTTGTAGAACGTGGGAAGGAGCAAGGCTGCCATGCCAGCAGTGCTGAGCACTGCCAAAAGGGGCTGGTCCTTACTGCTTTCATCCCATGCTGCCATCGGGGCTCAGGCAGCCCCCTGGGTCCAGGTTGGGCTGTTAGTGTTGGTGCAAGGGACGCTGGAAGGCCTCCCTCCCCACTGCCCTGCTGGCTCTTTGCGTGCTGCCTTGGGCTGATTCAGGCCACTAATCCAGCACAACACTGTCTGCTTCTGTGGGGCAGGGCTGTTTTTGCTGTGCTGGGGATGTGAACTACTTGGAGCAGCAGAATGAACCATGCTGGTGCCGGAGTTGTTCCTCTGCACTGTGCTGGTGGCAAGGACAGGGGCAGAGCATCTGGCATGCTGCAGGGAGCCCATCCTGAGCCGGGACCCAGCGAGATATCAATGAGTCATGCGGAGGCTGCTGCTGCTTGAGCTGGCACAAGCTTCAGATGTGCTCAAGGCTCTTCCCAAGCCTGCAAGGCTGTAATTTGTGGCTTGCTTTTGCTTCCTCATTGACAGCTTGGTGCAGTCGGAATGGAAATGCAAAGAGATCTAAAAGCTGCGCTGCTGCAAAAAGTGCCTCTTTTTTTTCTTTTTTTCTTTTAATTTTGGCAATGAGAGCACTTCTCCTGCAGAGCTGTCTCTGCAACTGCAAAAGCAGAGCCTGCAGGGCCTCTGGCAGGCCTCCTGACATTGCCAAACACAGACGGCTCGTGTGTGTGCCACTTGCGCAAAGTGGGGAATACAGCGAGGAGGTGGAGGTGGCCCTGGGAGGAATTTGTGTGCCGTAGGCTTGACATAACCAAGCATCAGGCTTCCCGGAGCTGGCTGGGCCCTGGTGCCAGCCCAGTTGGACTGGTTGCTGGTGGAGCAGCATTGCTGGCTGCCAGCCTCTGAGCATGAGTCATGGGTTTGCTGCAGGAGAGTCCCTGCTCTGGCAGCTTCCCAGCCCAAGGCTCTTCCTACTCACTTTCTCTGTGCTTCTCAAAGTGGGGCTGAAAACAAGTTCTTGGGTAACCAGTCCACGACTTTATTTATTTATTTATTATTAGCTGTAGTTCTGGATCACTGAATTGCACAGGCTTTTGAACAAGGAAACTGTAGAGCTGTGAGAAGGAACGCTTGCATCTTGTAGGCATTGTCCCAACAAGCTGTCTGTCCAACAGAAGGTCCCTCTCTGTTTCAGAGAGTGCTAGGTAGATGGTGCACAACTGTGGCTCCTGCTGTCAGGATGAGGTCTCCCTGCATGCCTTGGTTCCTCACAGCTGTGAGCTACACCTGGTCTCAATAGGACTACCTGATCTTTGGGGTTTCCTCTTGTAAATAGCCTCATCAGCCGTGGCAGATAGCCAGCGCTTGATCTCTTGGTGCCATTTAATTTTCTTTAATCCCATTTTAAGTGAGAAAACTACTAGGTGATTTGTTAAAATGGGGAAAGCTATATATATCATAGTGTCAGTTAGGAAGGTGGCAGTCATGCATGTAAAAAAAAAAAAGTCCCCAAATATATAGAATTGGCAAAGCCCCAGGGAACTTAAGCTGACAGTGCCTGTCCTGGTGCCTATAATGCAAATAAACTGGAAGTGGCACCAGGAAGCTCCATCTTTGTCCTCCATCCCTGGCCTTCAGTTCCCAATGGGAAACCACTGTACCTGCTGAAACAGTGCTCATTTTCCAAATAGTCCTATTTGAGCCCCCCCTCCCCACACTTCTAAATAGTCCTCACCAAGCTGTTTTTTTGTGCTCCTGAGCTAGTAGCTGACTTGGCTTAGAAAGACAAGGTGCCTTGTCAACAGTTTGTGTGCACATGAGAGATAAGAGAGGCATGTTGAGCTCTGTCTAAGCAGAATGGCTTTGGGACCAGAGTAAAGGTTGTTTGCTTAGTCTGGCCAACACTGCTGGCTGGCTGGGCCTGTCCATCTGACTTGAGTTTGAGAATGATCTCAGTCCTACTGCACACGGCAGTGGGCAAGCATAGCCCTTGGGGCCTCTGGGTGCGATTGTGGAATGCTCTGTGTCTCTGTGTCTTCTTGCAACTTGGCTGCCCCAACTTGCCTTTTGACTTGAGAAAGGTCTGTGTAAGAGAAGTGTGCCTTACTCTTATTTAGATATAGGCTTTCATAGTGAATCGGTACAAAAGATCCACTTCCTCCTAACCTTTAAATGCAAATAAACCTGAAGTGTTGTCAGTGAGTCTGTTCCTTGAGAAATGAATGTGTCAGTACCAAACACAGGACCACTGTGTGTGTGTAGATCCACATCTGTAAGAGTTGATTAAAAGATGCAGCATGTCTGCTGAGATCAGGGAGAGCTTGCACGAATCCTAACTGCAGAGTGAGCTTTCTGTTCTCCAAAGCATAGGTGAGAATTGCACTGTGGGGTGAAAGGAGACCATTCTGCTCTGGTGGGGACAGGTCACGCAGTGCAATGTTCTCATCTTCAGGAAGGGAGGCAGAAAAAGGGCCAGAACTGTGTGAAGGACCCGCACAGTCCTGGCTGGTGGTCAGGCTTTGTGGAAGGCAGTTTCACTGCAGTGCCTGCTCCTCCAGTTGCCCGGTAAGTGCAAGAAATAAGGCTCCAAAGCATGGGAGATTGTGATGAAGAGGGTTTTGGCTTCTTCTCCCAGGAAACAAATAGGACGTGAGGAAATGGCCACAAGTTGTACCAGAGGAGGTTTAGGTTAGACATAAGGAAGAAGTTTTTCTCTCAGAGGTCAGGCACTGGAATGGCTGCCCAGGGAGGTGGTGGAGTTGCCGTCCCTGGCAGTGTTCAAGAGGCGCCTGGATGAGGAGCTGCGAGATACGGGTTAGTGCTTGTGGTAGCAGTGGGTAGCAGTGGTGATGGGAGGACGGTTGGACTAGCTATCTTGTAGGTCGTTCCTATGATTTTGTGATCAAGTCAACATAGGTTCTGCTGGTCGTGACTTAATGTTATTTGGGCTGTGTGTTGAGCGGAGAGGGAGAAGGCGGCTAACGGGCCCTGTGAGAACAGTGAGTGCCCGCACCTCCCTCCCGGCCCTGGGTACGCGCACCCAACTCCCACCGGCCCGCCGCCATTTCGCGCCCCGTCAGGCGGCGCTGCGCACAGAGCATGCGCGGCGGCGGAGGCCGGGGCCGGGGGGCGAGGCACGGGAGAGGTGTCGGGGGGGAGGGGGAGGTGCCGCGCATGCGCGCTGTGTGCAGACGCAGCCTTGATATAGGGGCGGGGGCGCGAGCGCCGCATTGCAGGCGGGCGCAGGACCATGGCGCGGCGACTGCTGACCCTCCTCAGCCTCCTGGCGGCCGGTAAGCAGCTCTTCTTCGGCGTGTGTATGGGCTAGCACCTCCCGGGGCCCTCCTTGCGCTGACTCGGGCGGTTGCAGGCCGCGCCGTGTGGGGGGTAGGAGGACGCGGGCACGGAGGGGGTCCCGGGGGAGCGGCCTTCGGCGGGGTCTTATCTTCATCCCTTCGGGGGTAGGTCAGCGTTAATGCTCTTTCAAATAGCCCTCTGGGGTCTCCTGCGAGAAAGGGAAGGGCCCGGTGCCGAGCGTGTTGCGGGGCTGAGAACGGAGCGGCCTGTCCGGCGCTGGGCTGGAGGTCAGTGCGTGTGTTCGGTGCCTGGCTGGAGGCAGGCGGTGATGCACTCGTGAGCGGAGGGGCGTGATCCGTGGTTCTGCAGGGAATCCACGGGGTGAAGGTCTGTTACAGCACTGCCCCGATTCGCTCGTTTTGTTTGTTTGGTTTTTTTTTGGCAGGTTTTCCTTTAAGGTAGGTTGAAACATACTGCCTGCCTGCTTGCTTCTGAGTTTAACTTGTCGCATTTGACCAGCTCATTAAAAGCTATAGCAGTACCGTGCTGACAGGCTGCAGTAAACCGTGCCGAAGAGAGATTGCACAACTGTGTGCTGCTGTTATACCTAACAGTAAGCAAGTATTGCCCTTCCTTGTGTGCGTGATTTGGTGGAAAACGGGCAAGAAAGCCAATGTTGCTGTCTCACTCTGCTTGTTTATCTTCTGGATGGTTTAACCCGGTTGGCTCTGTGCTGGGTTACCTGCCACCCAGTCCCATTTTAGTGGGGCTGTTCCTGAATCACCACAATCGTTTTTCCCCATGCTTTAAAAGTGGAAAGCCTTGAAAGTGTTCAGCCAAGGTTGCTGTTAGCGTATTTAGGGAAATTGTAATGAGAAACCAGTTTAGCAATGAGAGTTAACCTAGTCTGCTTCTTAAGGGCATGTGAATGCAGGTAGGCACAGCAGAGGACTTGTTAGGCCTGTTTTTCTGTAGGAAGTCACTGTTTTAACAGAAATAAACACATCTCTTTTCATTGAAGTGCTGCTATGATTGCTAATTGACTCACCTACAAGAGCACAGTAAAGATTTTTTTCTGACATCTTGGCTGTGACAACCTAGAAGGCCAGTTTTATGCAACGAGTTAGGTAATTAGCCATATAAAAATCTCCCTACCCTTGCTGTATCCTAATGGAGTTACTTGGCAGGCTTACAGCATGGCTGGTAGGCCATCGGGGTTTTTGGTTGACCTATTTACGACTGCTCCTGTGCATCTTCCCTGGGGAGGCTCTCAGGAATTAAAGCTAGGTGTAAAGGTTGATGTTTTCCTACACTCTTTGGTTATTGCTGTCAGAGAGAGATTAGTTTCTCTTAAAATACGTACATAAATCCTTTTAAGTTCACGTTTATGTAAAACCTGGTACAATCTAAATTGGGAGTAGGAAGTTAAAAGTTTGAGCAGGCAATTGAAGCAGCACTTTGCTCTGTGCTGTGGGTGAAATCGGCCAAATGATGAAGGTGCCTTGTTGTAAAACACATGTTCTCCCTGTTTTGTGGGATGACTGGTGGGGAGTGCTGTGGGTGCGAGGTATCAGAGGGCTGTCATGTAACCAGGCTGTGCTGCTGTAATCATGTGACTTGCGTGTGAACCTGGCCTTGGATGATCAGTGTCCCTGCTGTTTGCAGAAGAGGCAGAAATAGAAGTAGGCACTCTTGGTTGCCTCTGGAGGAGCTGAACAAGCTGTTCTGCATATTCACAGCTACTCCAAGTGAAATAAATGCGTGCTTCTGCAGAAATTTGTCCATCTGATGACCTCAATTTGTGCTATGAGTCCTATAAATGTCCTATAGCTATAAGTGCTATAAACGCAGCGGTTCTGGGAGTCTCTAAAAGCTGAGACGTCATAGGGAGTGGAAAATAAGGCAGAATGGAAGCTTGTCAGCAAAGCTGGAAGCATTTCTGTCAGGTGATGGTGATGTCACCTGGGGCTGTGGGAGGTTGGGCTCTGCTCATGTAGCAGTCTTTGTCTGTAGTGAATCTGCTGCTAAGGCTGCAGGCTGAAAGGGATACTTCTCTGGTCCTTGAAGTGCGTGCATGTGTTTTTGAGGGGATGCTTGTGTATTGGTCACAGAGCAATGTTTAGTTTCAGATAGCAGTAATGTTACTGAAGAGGTTTACACTTGTTTTCCCTGTTTTCTAGACTTTGTACTCCTGTAAAAGTTTGTATATAGAGAGATTTTCTTACAGATGCCCTTCTGTTTTCTGAAGTCTTGGATGTTTCTGGGCTTCAGCTGCCCTATGCCAGGACTGTAGGGTAACCTGTGACCAAGAACTTTGGCTTCTCTCTGCTAGGTGTGGTTCTAGCTGTAGTTAGGAGGTGGTGTGACTATGCTTACCTAGTGAAAGGGAAGTCCTCAGTACAGAATTTCTGCGGAAACTTGCCTGAAATCCCCTTTTTCCCAACCCAAGGAACCCCGGAGCAAAACAGAAGGAAGGGAGATAAAGTATGTATGTTAAAAACTTCAGGTGTATTTATATGGTAAAAAAAAAAAAAAATACTGCTGCAGGGAAAACTGCTTCCCATAATCTCATGAGAATATCCTGGTGTCCTGTCTGGGACAGCTTTCCCTTGATGACTGCCAGATGCTCTTGAACATCCAAGTATCTTTCCTAGCTTCTGTCTTAAGAAAATTTCAGGCAGAAGTTGCATGTTTACTCTGCAACCTGTTATCTCCTACAGCCTTAAAGGAACACTGACAATTTATTGGAATGGTAAAGCTAATTGTACTGTCTTGGCTGATGGCGTTCTCTGTTATCTTTAACTTTGTCGTGATTGCCTGTATGGACAGAAACTGCTCCTCCTACCATGTTTGCTTTTTTTGGTGCTAGAAGCAAGGGAGTGCCTGAGCTACAATGGTGTTTTACAGCTACCGAAGTGGGAGGGCACTCCCTACCCTGAGGAAAAACCCAATCCTGCCTTGAACTCAAGACTTGTTTCTGGTGGATTGCTGGAGTTCCTGGTATTTCAGGCTTGCTATTGGTTCAGTAGATGCTGGCCTGGAAGACTGTGATACTAAGGAACATCTTAGTTCCTTAGTACTGATAGAACTGATAACACCTAACCATGTTTCGTGTTCAACCTGCAAATTTGTCCACGCTCTCTCAAGTACTGTGGTCACTTGACTGCCTCATTAATCCAGAAGCAAAGCACACCTTTGGCATGAGTTATAAATGTGGGATGTGGTTACAACTTGTGAAACGTTCCTTAAACTCACTGACTGTCCAAAGAGCTGTGGAGCACCTAACCCTTCCAATGACTCCCTGTTGGGGTCATTCCTTGACTTGTTGACACTTTGTAAGATTTGACTAAGAGAGGTTGATCCCACTTGACTTGAGCTTGAACGCACTTTGTTCTTGCAGTTCCCAAGAGAAATGGAGTAAATGTAGTTAACAACCACACACACAGTGGAGAGATGGGTGCGTTCCCTTGGTCTTCAGGCATTTCTGGATTATAGAAGTCTCTTTTATTTAAGCATTGCCAAGGGGGGTAGCCTGGCACATCTCCATGTTAACATACTCGAGCAAATCAGATTGGCAGCAAGGTGTAAGAGTTGGTAGAACCCCAGAACTATTTTCCACATATGACTTTGGGGCGTCAAGGTAAATGATGACTCAACTCTTTTCTTACCAGTTGCAGGTTAATTTGTCCATGGAAATGCTGCTTACGCTGTACTTCTCCTAGCAGTCTGGTTTGGAGGCAGCTTGAATCTTCAAGCTGAGTTACTGATAGTTTCCTAGCTTATCCCCTGGCTCTCTAGGAACTCTAGCCTGGCCCATAGAGAATCTCTGCACAGAAGCTTATATAACGTGTTAACTTGTAAGAGCAGTCACGAAAGTCTCATTAGTAGATTCAGTGCAGCTTTGGAGAAGATTGCTTAGGACCTTTTTCTGTGCATCTCAGAGTAATTCAGGCTGGTTCTCAGTGAAAGAAATATAACACATACTTGAAGGAAGGGAAGGTTATTGTCAGTATGTATTTATCTCACCATTTTTCCAGTAGCTGCCCTTGCAGAATGGTAATGCAGCCATCGTAAGCTTCCTTCTGGATTCCTGTTTGTTTAACAGGAGTGAAGAACTCAACTGTACTTCAGTATTCTGTAAACTTGTCAAAAGGAAAAGGCAGTGATGTCTGAGAGGGTTATTGCCTGTACTTGACTCACCTCTTTGTTAGTTTGTCCCATCACAGATACTAGCACTGAGGAGAGCGGCGATAGTTGGCACATGCCGCTCTGAAAAAGTGTCTCACTGAAGTAAGTAGGGCAGTACCTTTGTGGGAGCAGGGTACAAGTTTCCCTGTAGCTTCCCAGTCCTTAAACTGGCTTTTGTGTGAGCTCCTTGGCAGGCCCCATGTGAGGTACAGTAACTGCTGCTTTTTGGACTGTGTTAGTGATATTCTAGCAGAGTTAGGTTACTGACCTGAGCCTTCAAGAAAGGATTGCTGCTGCTTTTCAGCTTTTGGAGAGTCTTGGTACATTGTTGGGCTTAAGGCTGTGTTTCTGAGGCAACGCTGTTTCTGGGAGACAGCTTCTGTTGTTTGTCAGGAATGAGCATCAGAGAGGGCAGCATGCGTATGAAGCTCTCATCTTTGGGATGGAGAAGCTGCAACGGTCCTGGGGTGCCTGCAGACTGTCAGCTTGGCTGCAGGTCTGAAAGCTCAAGTCTTTTACAAGTGAAAGCCCCTTAATTTGGTACGGGGGCTGCATTTTCACCTCCCCTTCTCCTTCCCCTTCAATTTTCTCTTATTGTTTAATTTAGTTGCGCAGTGGCCGTTTGCCTTCTAAATTGGAAGAAGCCAGCTGGAAAAGGGAGGAACCAGTGAAGGGGATGATTTCTGAAACACTCTGGCCTTCACAGATAAGCTTGTGTGGTGCTCTAAAAACAGTGGCCTGTAACAACTTCATGGAAGTGGGGGGCAGGGTTGGATGGGCATGGCAGCTAATCTACGGAGAAAGGAGACATCTATTTAAAAATGGATGACCTCAAGTAGATGAAGAACAATGTGTAAAATAAAGGGATGCCAGAGATAACTAAGAAGGTAATCCCATTGAGTTTATCCAGCAAGCATTAGGAGTTGTGTGAGGTAACTGACTGTGCTTTGTTTTCTCCTGGGTTGCTGCAGGCATCACGTGTCAGTGCAGAGGCTGTTGGGGGAGAAGGCAAGGGAACTGTTCTGTTGGGAGCTAGCACACAGACTGGAACATTTGCTTTGGTTGTGAATATATGAGGGGAAGAAAAATGCTAGCTCAGAGATATGAGAACAGGCTAAAAGCAAAAGTTGTGGGAGTGTTAAAAGACTTCCATCTGTTTTCTGAATCTGGAAGAGCCATGTAGGTCTGCTGGCATACTGTCTTGCTGCAGGAGGGAAGGCTTTAAATACTGGTGGTGTGGTATTTCTTCTGTCCTGGAGCTGGTATGGATCCTGCAGTGTGATAGGCATGTTAAAGTAGAAAGCCAAACAAAAATTGGAAGTTGGTTAAGAGCTGGATTGAACCAGAACGAGTTGCTGTGGGATTGCCTGGGTTTGGGCTTTGAACGGGCTATTAGATTGAGAGTTTGAGAAACTGCTTTTTATAACTCTTGTAGTTTAGTATTTCAGTTTAGTTTTTTAGCTTTGCAGTATGTTTCAAACAGGGGTAAGGGGGTAATTTTCTTTTGAAGTACAGAACAAAAGGCATAGGTTAATTCTTTACAAGTAAATAGTTGAAAGTCCTTAGTTCCTCTGTTTAAAGTCAAGGTCGCTTGATTTTAGCCAGGCTTTACTCTTCCTTGCAGAGCTTCTTCCCACTGTTCACTAACCTGTATCTGAAAGGGATGAATTGCTTTCCTTGGCCTTGCTGCTTGTCCTCCAGCCAAGAGCTGACAGCTATTTGACTTTCCAGTCTGACTTTGAAACTAAAGTCTTGCTGGTGATTCCAGATGGATGGTGCGTGGAGAGTGTGCTGTGTGTTACAACAGGCCCTCTGTGAGCATTTGGCTGACCACCCACATTTACAAGTTTAGAAGTCTTACAAGCAGTCCTAGGGTGCAGTTTTGCTGAAAAATGATGTGCAATCTTAGCCTTTTCCTGGGGGGAGAACGTGGCAAACTTCTTGCTCTTGTGTAGAGGTTTTAAGTACGCCAGGCACATTCTTCTTAAAGTAAATGGGTCACTCCTCTGTGAAATCCAGCGTAAACAGGCTTTGGAGAGGAACAGCTGAAAAGGCTGTGGACTGTCACCCATAAAGCACTGTGTATTTGGCTCTACTTGATGTGTGCTGGCTATGTACCTAGCAGATGTGTTGGTAACTCAGCTGTGAAGCTGATCCTCTAATTGCTCAGAACGGAGATGTGAGAAGCAGAAATGTGATTATTTGCTTGTCATAACCTCACTAGAAGCTTTGTAGCTTAATTTGTGCTTCTTAGTGGTCAGTGTAGTTTTACAGCATTTTGTGATGTGTAAACAGCACTGATGTAGAAATAATGGCTCCTGAATAGCACCTATCCAGCTGATAGGTTTGAACAGGCTTCTAACAGCCCTACAAAAAATGACAGCAGTGCTCTTTAGGGTAACCATGGCTGGTTCCATAGGAGTGTGCCTGCTGTGGGATTTCAGGAGCTGTTTCTTCATTGGTTACTGCAGCCTGGAAGATTGAGCTGACCTACAGGCAAGATGGGTTGAGAAAACTGGGTGAAGCTGAGTGTCTGCTCCAGTGGCATTTGCAAACCAGCATAGTAAACAATTAAAATACTTAAAATTAGCTAGGAAGTGAGCTTGATGATCTTGCCTTATTACTACTAGTCCAGGTTTCTTACGTGTCTTTAGGGGAGCTGCCTGAAGATCAGCTGCTTTCCTAGAGTTGGCTGTGCTGTTGGTGTTTGGGACTCATCCTGACATCTCAGAATAGAAATTACTGGACTGAAATCTGCTTAAAAGTATTAGTAAACTGAAGTGGCGTAATGGAAAGGGCATAATTACACAGTGCAGCACTGAACTGTTTACGCTGAAGTGGAAATCATTCTAATGTGCAACTGTGAAAGCACGATTCTCTCTTGGCAGCTGTGGCCAGCCCTGTTTTGTGGCAGAAGGACTGTGTGAAGGGTCCAGAAGTCTGGTGTCAAAGTCTTCGCACAGCATCGCAGTGTGGAGCGGTGAAGCACTGCCAGCAGAATGTCTGGAGCAAGCCTACTGTAGTAAGTATCAACTGCTGAGGTGCCTGCCCAGGGTAGTTTGGGTAGCTGGTTTCCATATGCTGAAGATTTTCAGGTCTGATTGCGGTTAAGTGCTACATCAGACCGTGGTTGCTGTGAGTTAATTTGGGTGCCAGATAAGGGTTGCTTTCCATTTTGTGGCCTTGCGCAACTTGTCTGCTGACTTCTCATGTGACCTGTTGCACAGTGCAGCACGTGGAACGGAGCTAGTGGGTTTCAGACTTGATCCTCTTCATTTAGGCGATTCATAATTCATAGGGCCCTTTGTATTCTGAGCCACACCAAGCTGGTAGGTTTAGTTTAAAAAATAACAGCTGTGTGATTGCTTGGGTCTTTCTCACAGTATGATGTTCCACAAAAGATACAGCTTGTGCTAAATTAGGAAAGCCCTGGCAGTGAATAAGTGTACAGTTGTTATATGTGGTATGGCTCTTAAAGTGGTGCTAAATGTGAGTGCTGCTTTAATGGATACAGCTGTAGCTTGTGGTGTTGTTTCACAGCTTTCTAAGGCAAAGGCCATTTGTACATAGGTACATCCAACCCACTTTGCCTACATGTGTGCCTAAATGTGTTTCAGCTTGTGAAAAAGTAAGGAAAGGAGGAATGTTAGAATGGTTAAGTGTAATTAAAATGAATGAACCTGCCTTAAAAGTTCCTATGCTTCTAGTATGTGTGAACTTAAGTAATTTCTTATGCTTTTGTGTTTTGCTCTATCCTTTGACTGCAAGTTTGTATTCTCTACTCTGTTCCAAGTTTACTTGACACAAAATAATTAATGTGAATCTGATTAAAAATTACTATATTTGTCCCTGATCTTTGGAAATTCAGACTTTTCAAATAGAAAGGTAAAACAGGTTCAGGAGATGACACCTCAGGTCAACATACTTTACCTTTCAAATGTGCTGGGGCTGGGTGAGGTAATAGTGATGACAAACCTGCTTCTTCAGAACTGAAGAAACTGGTGTTGGACATGCTCAGAATGGCCTTGCTCTGTTTTGAAGTGTCTCTGCTTCCACCTTAGTTCCAGCCAATACCTCTTCTTTAATTTAAAATATGGATGTGGTGCTCATTCTTTGCATTCTTATTTGCAAACTGCATTTACAGGCACTTAATTCTGTCTCCAGTTAACTCTTATTTTTCTCTCCCTAGAACAGCATCCCCTGTGATTTATGCAAGGAACTTGTAACGGTGGTTGGCAAGGTTTTGAAGGACAATGGCACAGAGGTAAGCTGAGCTCTTCTCCTTGCTCCAAGGCACTTGTTCATTTCTTTGTCATAATAAAGTCTCAAGGTGAAGAGGTATAAGAATATTCTGCAAGAATTTTTCCCAATATGAATAGCAAGTGTTGAAAGGGGATGGATTACACAGAATATGGCTTTTAAACCATTTTTTCTGGTTTAGAGATTAGCAAATCCTAGAGCCTTCCCTAACACATCCCTGATTGTCTATAGATAGAATTGTTCTCGTGTTAGTGGGCCATTAATCTTGAAGGGTGTGATAATGTAGAAGTGGATGAGGAAAGCAAGTAAAGTGGGCTTTATTTTGGCTATGTGACTGCTTCCCTTTAGCTTTCATGAACTCAGAGAACTTAGTGAGGAAAAGATCACTGTCGTGCTAGCTTGTAATTTCACTTCCTATTTAGTGTAAATGGCTTGTGGTAATAAGGGCATGTTGTATGGGCCTTGTAGGATGTATTTCATGTTTTCTCTTTGGTAGAGTTTCATTGAAGGTCCAAGACTGGGCAAAAAGCTGTAATGTAAAATCTTATTCTAATTTGGCTTGCTGGCTGCCTAGATCTACCTGAGTCCAAGGGCCGTCTTTAGGCCTCATAAAATGCATTTTGGGAGTGGAAAGAGCTTTTGATATGTAGGTTTAGCTAATCTATGGCTTGCCTTATCTTTTATTAGGATGAGATTCGCTCTTACTTGGAAAAGACATGCGAGTTTCTTCCTGACCAAGGCCTGGCCTCTGAGTGCAAAGAAATTGTGGACTCCTACCTACCAGTTATCATGGACATGATCAAAGAAGAATTTGTAAGTAAACAACAGTCTGTAACTGTTTGAATTGAAAACTGCTGTTGTTCATGTTTGAGTTTTCCATACAGGATGATGCATATGGTCCTTTGGTTCTGTATGGGTTACTTGTGTTGCACTTCTTTACATTGAAGACAACTTCCTTACTGGGAACTGTTTTCCTGCTTCAGCAGAACAGCTGTCTACTCTGAACATCATGTAACAGTGCAGTCATTCCAGTGCTTTATGTATCTATCTTATCTCCCCCAGGATAAACCTGAAGTTGTGTGTAGTGCCCTCTCACTGTGCCAGTCCCTTCAGAAGCATCTTGCAGCAATGAAACTTCAGAAGCAGCTTCAGTCCAATAAGATACCAGAGCTGGACTTCTCTGAACTGACATCTCCATTCATGGCTAATGTGCCTCTTCTCCTTTACCCTCAAGACAAACCCAAGCAGAAGTCTAAGGTAAGGGTTCAGTGCTACTACACTGTGAAGGAAAAGTGTCTGTTTGTGTAAGAATTCATTGGTGATTCTTGGTAAGGGATTTTCATCCTGGGCATAGATGTTCTTCACCTGAGTGAAGTCTCCTAGTGAATTTTGTGCTTCTGCATATACCTGTACAGCTATCTTTTCTTCCTTGTGGATTTAAAGCTGAGTAAGCTAATAGCTGCAGCCACTATGGACCATCTGTATTGGCTTGGATTAATAACTGCAGTCTAAGCAATTAAGTCTTGTGCTGGACTTTTCCTATCCAGGACCATAGTAGTCAGACAGGTCTTACTTGAAATCGTTTCTTCCAAGAAAGTGTTCAAAGGAAGAAGAGAGATTCCCCCACGTTCTGATTAGTCTCCTGGCTGTGCCCTTCAGAGAAAGTGTTTGTCTCTGAATCTGGAGGTGACAGACTGGATCAGAAGAGAATGAATAGCTGACAGAGGGTTGTAGATGAGATTATGAACTTGGGAGTAGAGGCTGTCTGATAATGAACTTAGATAGGGGCACTGAACAGCTGGGTGGATGTAAAACCTGCTCTTGTGGGTGGAGGAGGGAGATCTATGCCAAATTTAGAAAACTTCCCCCTGTCATCTAGTAACAAAACCAAGAGGTTCTGGTGATTGGATATCTTAGCTGTTATATCGAGTTTCAGAGCTGTGTGTACCTAATCTCCATCTAGTGGCTGGTGTACATACCGACAGGAATGTGTCTTTTCATGTGAGGTTGGGCTTTTAAGTATTCTGTATGGTATTAATTAAGGTTTATATATAGCTTAAAATAACTATTAAAGCTTAGTACCACACTTGAGAAGATTCAATGGCTATGTGAGGATGTGTCAACTTCTTTTCACTCTTGGTCCAGGGAACTGAGGATGTATGCCAGGACTGCATTCGGCTGGTTACTGATGTTCAGGAGGCTGTGAGGACAAATGCAACTTTTGTGAAGTCCTTAGTTGCTCATGCCAAGGAGGAATGTGACCGCCTTGGACCTGGAATGTCTGATATGGTAAGTTATCCTTCTGTTTAAAAAATTGTTTCTGAATGTAAACATAAAACATTCGACCGGTGCCTTAGCCTCCTCGGTTATTCTGTAATATAACCAAGGAGCATGTGTGACATTTGGTGCATGTTATGCTGTATAACAGTGGCTTAACATTGAAATATCAGCTTTTTGGTCCAGTAAGTAGTGGTGGGGGGGGGGGGGGTTAATGGGAGTGGAGGGGACAGAAAGAGGCTCAAGATGACTGAGAGGCTTTAAAGATGCGTTTCATAAAAATCATCTGTAAGCGTAATGGGGTCAGAGAAATACAGAGAGGTGCTTTTTCCCTGGGAGGCATGGAAGGACTCATTAGATAAGCAGGTATGTGGGCAATGATTGCGTAACCTGAAATGCCATCTTATGCTTGGGACAAGCTGTGAAAGATAACAGTGAAGGTATTAAGTAGAGCAGGTAAATTAATGCTTTAGGAAGTATTAGAAAATTTTAAGTTAGCCCTGCAGCTTAAGTGCCCTGAGAATGACAGCAAGGCTTTCTTTTCTCACTTCCTGCAGTGCAAGAGCTATATCTCTGAATATTCTGACTTGGCCATCCAGATGATGATGCACATGGTAAGATGGGTAAAATGTGATATTTGATCTCAGTTCACTTTTCTGCTATGTGTAGCTAGCTTATTTGGAAACAGGAAATGCTTTTTGTAGTAGAGATGGGTAGAGTCTGCTCTGTAAGTGTTGGTAGTAACACTTGGAATTTGGCATTTGATTGGATAATAACCTCACTCCCAGTTTGCTTCAGCCCTTTCCTCTTCTTCCGCAACTGCTTCAGTAGTGCAAAAGGCACACCAGAGATACAGAGGAAGATGCTTTATGTACATTATGCATGACTATCTCAGTCCTGTACTTACACCACTTTTCCCCTCAAATACTGTATACAAATAATGGTCTCTGTCACAGTTAGCGTTGCAAAATTGATTCAAGTAAGTGCTGGAGATAAGTGTATCTTGGGGGTTGTGCACTGTCACCCTCCATTTTCTTTGTGGAAAGAGTATGCAGTTTAAATGCTTGACAATTTTTTTTCTTAACTGTTATCTTTAATTTCTCCTATCTTCTTCTGTCTCCCATTTTCTTTGTCAACAGAAAGATCAGGTAGGTGAATAACTTGCCTGTGGTGGTAGCCTGCTTGTAGTTCACTTGCTACTCTTAAAGGGCTGGTAGTTCACTTCTTGCTCTATTAGCTGTGTACGTGGTGTGAGTGCACTCAGTTTTGACAGATACAAGGGATGCTTATGTGATGACAGCAGGGAAAGACTTCAGTCTTTCGCCAATTGATTGGTCTGTCTTCCAGCTCTGCATACCAGTCTGTAGTACCAAGATATCAACTTGGTTATGCTTTGGCTGGTAGAGCAGATGATGTGCTCGCTTTCATATGAGATAGAAGTGGGAAGAGCGAGCCAGCGGCTCTTGTTAGCTTCTGGTGTAATGTTTGGGCTCAAAAGGGCTTGAGTTTGGCTATCTTTGGGTCACCTTTGTGTTCTCTTTGTGACCTATCATATTAGATGCTCCGAATACACAAATCGAAGGGAAAGGTGCAGGAGGCCTTTAGGCTTCTGCTTCTTAGAGCTGTTTGGGCTTTCAATTTAACTGCTCCTGGGAGACCTTGTGTCTGTCATCTCTTTGAGAGAGAACACTGTGCGTGTGGATGTTGTTTTAACATTAATGTTAAGGAAATGCTTATAACGACGCATGAATCAAAGGGCTTGACTTAAAGGTACTGTCTGGAGTAGCCTGAAGCATCACTGTAAGTCTGAGATACTGCTTTTGCCTGTGCATGAGGTTATGGCGTGATGTTGAGTAAGCCTCTGCTGTAATAAGCTTGATGACTTGGCTAATTGGGTGGGTATGACCTTCTAGTTATCTGTAGGACTAAAGGTAACTTTTAAAAAATCTTAAATAGAATCAGGGGGAGGGGAAACTCAAGTTTTGCATGATTCTCTGAAAAGCCTTTCTCACCTTGTGTAGGTACAGTATGACCTCCTTACAGCAGTGTATTTGCCTCATGTTCGGGATCTGTTTCTGGATTTAGTAATGTCTTTGACATCTGAGACACTAGAAAGCCTTTTTAATGGCTTTGTCTTGTGCTCTTATGGCTGTGAGAAGAACGCTTTGAATGTAGATTTGCATATACTTAAAAAAAAAAAAAAGGGGTAGGGTTAGGCTTAGTTTTTAACATGGTTAACTTCTGTTCATTATAGGCTTATAATGTTCAATAATACAGGAATGTGTTTCTGTTTTCAAAATGTGATGGTACTGGATGCTTTAAAGAAGGTAGTTTGTGAAAGAGGAGGAATCCTTTCTTCAGAGCATTTCTTCCAGTTCTTGGGTGAACTTGTCAGCAAAATGAACCTTTTCTGTAACAACTTGCGGCTTTCAGGGGAGCAGCTTATGGATGCAGATCTAAGGGGGTGGTGGTGGTGACCTGTTTTGGTGTTGGTACATCTTAAGTCAACTCCTTTGAAGGGCTTGCATATAGCATATTAGCTCTTGGTAAATGGGTTTTTAAGTGGATGTGGCCTAACCTCCTCTTCTTTTAAGGGAGCTGCTAAATTTGGTTTGGTAGCTGTTCTGCCTGTAACCATACCAGATGCTTTGGCAATACTTAAGTAGTCCTGAAACCAGTAGTTGTGTTGGAGCCTTTTAATAAAGGTGTGTCTTGTGTTCTCTTGGCGCTCCCACAGGCTCCATAGAAAGGGGTGCATCTTCTAGACTTTTAAAAGTTACTACAACTCTCTTTCCAGCAACCAAAGGACATTTGTGCCATGGTTGGATTCTGTCCTTCTGTGAAATCTGTTCCCCTTCAGACTCTGGTGCCAGCTCAAGTGGTTCATGAAGTGAAAATGGAAACTGTGGAGGTAAGATGGATGACTTTGTACTCAAAAGCTTTGCTACCCTTTTTTGCTTTACTGTAATGAACAAGGTGAAACAAAGTAAATGCTTGTATGTGCTCTGTAATCCAAGTCTCCCTGCATATAAAATCCTGGGCTGTGTTTTTGAGGATGGTCTGTAAAGTAGAAGGGAGCCGATGCATTTATTATCTTTCCACAGCCTTTAAGTTAAGCAATGAGATAAGTTTTTTTTACAGTCTCTTTTGCATACAGCTAACTTCTGATAAACAGTCTCCAAATAATTTCCCTCAAGTCCCTCTGTGTTTTTTTTTTTTTTAAGTCCCAAACAGGAGGATGCTTTCAATTCTAGTAAATTTTGTTCTGTTAATGTGTTTTAAGAAATACTTTTTGTTTCCCTTGACTCCAGTCACCATGGCAGTGCTTATTTTTGTTAGATTTAATGCTCTGCCTCATGCAACCTGAGAACTGTGGTCTTAAATAATCATACAAAATAAGTTTTCATACAAAAAAGCATTTTATAAAGACCTTTGAGGTTTTGGGGCTGTGCAAGACCTCTTGAATCTAGCTCAAACTGGCTAGCTAGGTAAAGGACTCAGTATGCCAGTCCTGAATGTAAGTGCTGTTGGACTGATCTTTTATGAATTGTACTGTCAAATGTGGTCTGGTGTTGATTTATTGTTTTGTATGAATGTTTATATTCTCAGAAAGCTGCAGTTCAAGAGAAGACTTTTTCTGTGTGTGAAATCTGTGAGACGATGGTGAAAGAAGTGACTGGCCTGTTGGAGAGCAACAAGACAGAGGTGTGTAAGTGATGAAAATGGTACCCCTGCCAAGGCTTTGGCTAAAATGGGCCTGTATTGTTACTGGTTTAGAGGGGGAAAGAAAGCTCAGCTTCATGAGAGCAAGAGTTTTCTCCTCCTTTGCTAGGACAGAGGAAGCAAATACGTTTGAACAGATGGACGTTTGTGTCTGTTATTTGCTACTCGTGCTTCCTTGTCCTCCAGGAGGAGATTGTGCATGAAATGGAGGTCGTCTGCTACCTGCTCCCAGCAAGTGTCAAAGATCAGTGTAAGGACTTCATAGAGGTCTATGGCCAGGCTTTGATTGACATGCTCCTGGAAGCGACAAATCCTGAGGCTGTGTGTGTTATGCTGAAATGCTGTGCAGCCAACAAGCTTCCGCAGCAGCCAGGTTGGTAAAGAGGACTTAGTATTGTTGCAGTATGAGCTAGTTAACCTGTGATTATATCCTCTGTGGATTCGTGCTATCATCCTTTGCTTAGTGCTGCCTCCTTTCTTCTGTTGGGGGAACTACCTAAGTGGTTTTTTTTCTTTCTCAGTTGTGGTGAAACCCGCAGGTGGCTTCTGTGATATCTGCAAGATGGTAGTAGCTTATGCAGACAAAGAACTCGAGAAGAATGCCACAACAACTGAGATTGAGGCTTTACTGGAAAAAGTCTGTCACTTCCTGCCAGAGTCTGTCAGTGATCAGGTAAAGCATCTGCATAGGGGCAGGCTAAAAAGCAATTCTGTGCACAGTCCAAGGCTGAAAATGAAATGTCAGCACATGCAGCTGGAACTGATTTGGTTCAGCCACCCAATCCTTAGGATTTTTCCTTCTCTACCCAGCACAAAGGCAGAGCAAGCTCTGACATTGTCTCACTCCAATTTGTAGGAGGGAGATGAGGTTCTTTTAATATCTGTATACCCGGTGTGAGATTAAGAAACAACAAATCAAATGTTGGTCTGACCAGATTATAAATCCTAATCAGGGAGATGGGGAAGGGAAAGAAGGCGATAGAAAAGATAGGAAAGATGTGAGAATCGCGTAAAGTGGGGATGGTCACCACCAGGATCCAGCAGCGGTCCCACTGCACAGCGTTTCAAAGGTGTGAGGCAAAAGCAGCAGGGGAGGAGAGCAGCAGCAGTGTGGCCGGCCTTGGGCAGCAAGCAGGTAGCGGGAAGAAGTCGCAGAGCCAATCCGTGGGGGGGGGGGGGTATGAAGGCAGCAGGCCTGATTTGGGCAGTCCTGGCTGTGTGGACAGCCTGCCTTCCGATCAGTGCAAGGTAAAGATGAACAGAAGAATGAAGCAGAGAACGTGGGAAAGCTGGAGTGTAGTAGTACCTCAGGGTGTTTCTTATAAGAATATGATCAGTGTGACTTGTGTCAGAGTTGGAGTAATCTCTTTCTGCAGAGACTGGAAGGACTTGGTGTGGGCAGACTAGTTTTTCACATTCCATATCCTTAGAGGGGTTGGCAGTCTGAATGGATGGAGACTTCCAAGGTCTTGACTGGCTGGCTGCTGTACTAATTTGTAGTCAATAAAGGTCTGCCTGGAAATCCTCTGAGAACAGTGGGTGGAGGCAGCTGAAGGGTTTTTTCCCTTCCTATCTCAACAAGGATCCTGTTAGGGGGATTAACAAAGTAACTGGATGTTAGCTGGTGTAATTCCAGTGAGATAGTAAAAGGCAGTGGCTGTTACACTGTTGCTGTCAAGGTTTACCTGGAAATGTTACTAGGTGGCTGCTGAGTGTCAACTGCTTATAAGTTTAGCAGGCATATTATATGCAGGATTGAAGTAGCCATGAAATAGCTGTTCCTGCTAACTGCTGTGAGGCTGTTTAATAGCTGTGGTTGGCTTATTAATTGGTGCCGTTAGTCTCTGCTGAGACTGCCAGTGTGTCTGTGCTTCAGAGTTGGCCTCTCCACTAGAGGGCTGACTGCTAGTGATGGGAAGCACTTCTGCAGTTGCCAGAGTGGATGGTTACTGCTTGGGTTAAAGAAGCTTAAGAGCCATCATTAGTGCATTGCTGTGATCCTGTTCAGGATGTTTGTCTTCAGCTTGAGCGTGCTTTCCCCGAGACGTTGGTAAGCTCCATGATCAGAGACTGAGCATTGCACATCAAAGCGTGTGTTGCTTTTTTGACTACTTTCTCATCGCAGCCCTTTTCCATACTCAATTGTGTCTACAGGCAGGTATGAACTAACCAAAAATTATTTTGTTTTGGGGTGAATGCCATGCTGAATCTTCTGATCTGCGGAGCTTGAGTCTCTAGCTTATTGGTTTAGAGTGTGTTATTGGAGTGGTTGGAGAAATAGATTATGGGTCGGCTTGCTAAAGACTCTATATTACTGTGATCTTTTTAAGGCCTTAACGGGAAAATCTCTCAACCTGTGCTTTGTTACAGTGTGTTCAGTTTGTGGAACAGTATGAACCTGTGGTTGTGCAACTCTTGGCAGAGATGATGGATCCCACTTTTGTTTGCACTGTGAGTATCGTGTTTAGTTCTATTCAGGATGGGCTCTGATACAGTCCTGCCTACTCTTCTCTATGCTTTTCAGCGTGTAGCAAGCAGAAACTCTGTTGGAATAAAAATTAGTGTGCTGAATGCTTTGAGCAAATTCACTTGTGCAAGGCCTTGGGCTTAATGAATGGACAGCTGTTTGACTGCCAGCCTTGTGTAAAGAAGGACAGAAGAAAAGAACTGCCAGTGGTTATCCACTGTTCAGGTTCAGTAACAAGCATGGTGTGTCCTGAATGGGATGAGAGGAAGTTAAATGACATTTGTTGAGAATGATCCCTTTCTAGAAGCTGTTTCACAATACTTAATATGAAAAAGTTGTAGTAACTTAATTTTTCCTAGTGTTACATTGCTGCTTTGAGTCTACTGATTCAGCTGCAACCATGACTGCAATTGTCAGCTGAGGACAGTGCTGTGTTTGCTCCTGAAGCTGCCTCAGCATTGCCTTTGGGCTCCTGCACTTGGTTAGGTAAAAGCTCAGACATAAGGCTGGAGTCTAAATGTTTTGGTGCTGATTCATACTGACTACTGCTGTTCTTTTCACAGAAATTAGGAGTCTGTGGAGCAGCTAAAAAGCCTCTCCTAGGGGATGATGCTTGTGTTTGGGGTCCAGGTTACTGGTGTAAAAACATGGAGACTGCTGCTCAGTGCAACGTACGTAAAACCTTGAATTTCCAATTGTTTTTAAGGAGGTTTTCAAAGACGAATTTGCCAGCTTCTGTAGCACACTAAGTGGGTGAATTCTTAGGTAGGTGCTGAGTTTCATTAGAGGTTCTTCCATAGCCCTTAGTTTTCTCAAAGCACGCTGTTCCTCCCTTATTCCTTCCTATTTATTACTGTGCAAGCATTTTGGAATCAGAGTCATGGATTTTCAACCCATGGCCTGGGTTGAGAAGGACTGCAATGATCATCCAGTTTCAACCCCCCTGTCACGTGCAGGGTCACCAACCACCAGACCAGGCTGTCCAGAGGCATATCCAGCCTGGCCTTGAATGCCTCCAGGGATGGGGCATCCACAACCTCCTTGGGCAACCTGTTCCAATGTGTCACCACCCTCTGAGTGGGGGAAAAACTTCCTCCTAATACCTAACCTAAACCTCTCCTGTCTCAGTTTAAAACCATTCTCCCTTGTCCTATCACTATACACCCTCACAAACAGACATACCTCCTCCTGTTTATAAGCTCTCTTCGAATATTGGAAGGCCACAGTGAAGTGTCCCTGGAGCCTTTTCTACTCCAGGCTAAACAAGCCCAATTCCCTCTACGTTTTTTCATAGGAGAATGAATAGGAATGCATAGTAAGCTGCAGTATGAGCTTTGTATTTTCTGTGTTCCAAGAGCCATAAAGCCTTGTCACAACCTGTGTTCAGGCTCTAAAAGTTGGCTTTCTGTTGTGGATTGATGCTTTCCCTGCCAGGCCTTAAAGACTGAGGATCGTTGTTTCTGACTGGGGGTTAAAAATACAGTTTATTGTAGTCCTCTATGGAACCACTTATTTTAAGAAATGTTTTTTGTTCCAAAATCTTAGTTCAGAGTAAGGTGTTAATTGTGTAAGTACGTACCCACTTGTCCTCTAACAGGCTTTTTTCCACTCACATATACCATTTTTTTTCCCTGCAGGCTGTTGATCACTGCAGACGTCACGTGTGGAACTAGAAGTATTTTCCAGTACTGAAAGTTTGCCATGGCTCATAAAAACGTGGACTGAGGCTGGAGAGCTGTATCTCAAATGTCCCTCCTCTCTGCCTCGTTAACAATTTGACCTTCAAGTTCCTTTATTGTAACTCTTCTGTAGCAGTGCTGCTGTTGAAGGATCAGATCTTCATTGTTGACTTAACAAAGATATTTCTGGCTGTACAGTTTAACTCATTATGCTCCTGAAAATAGTCGGTGTGTTGTAGATTTTAATTGGTAGGCTGAAGTTTTTTTTAGGTGCAGGGAAGAATGATGAAAGATGAAATGAGCCTCTTATCTTTTAATTTAAAAAAGAAAAGATAGTGACTAAACTTTTAAATATCTTTCTGTAGCCAGCTTTGGGAAGATGACATATGTTGTGTTTAACATCTGTCTGGAGTACTAGTTTTCTGCTTACTGTAGGGGAACCCTAAGGGATGATGTTGAATCCTGGAATTCCTTCAGCTGGAGTTTTCAAAGCTTTACAGATACAGGAAAGGGGACTTGATGTGCCCAGCGAACTTTCAAAGCAACCAGTATATAAAAAGGTTACATTTGCACTTGAGTGGTCTCACTTAAGACTTGTAGTGTTGTCATAGCCAGGGAAAACCCTCAATATTAGATTATGTTCTTTTTATTTCCTTGGACCACTCAGCTTCAACATGGGTGTTCTCTTGTCAAGCTCTGAACAGTTCAGTCTTTTCAAGCATGCTGACACACTTAAGGAATGCCTCCCCCCCCCTTTTTTTTTTCCCCCCTACTTGCTCACTGATTCTGCTTCATCTTACAGCTTGCTACATGCAGCCAGCCTGGTGCTAAGGAGGTAGAGCAAACTGACTCGATAGGAGATGAAGTGAAAAAGTCAGCAGGGGCTCCATGTATGTGAAAGCCTGTACAGTTTAGTGGGCAGAACGTGTGGGAGATGGTTTTACTGTAAAATGCTGTTTCGTTCCTTGCTTTCGGTTTTCTCTCGTGGCGTATTCCAGTAATCTTAAAGCTTCAGAGGTACTGTTAGGCTTGCAGGTAGTTCTCACTGCTGCCATTAATTCTCAGTGACATTTCTATTGGGAAATGCACCTGAGTTGCAAGTGGAGATGGCAGAGAGTGAGAATGCTGTTGCAGGTATTTTGCAGCTTTGCTGGCATGCCTGGCAGCCTTTCACAGTGGCGCAGCAGGAAAACATCACACTGAAATTATCTGAGCCTTTGAACAGAAGACTTTTAAGGCAGACTGCTACCCTGAAAACAAGTCAGGCCCTCGAGGTAGGGGCTTTCAGGATGAGAATCATGCTTATGTTGTTCAAGACAGACCTTTTACCGGCTTTATGTGCTAAATTCTGAGCAAGGTAACTCCTCAGAAGGCACAAGAGTAGCACTGGAGAGTCCTCTGGGAAGGAGAAGCTGGGCTGTGTGGAGCTTCGAAAACTCCAGTCCTGTTCAGAAAGTGCTGGCAACTGCTCCTCTTTGTGCAGCGCCTCAGGTGAGACGGGAGCTCTGCTAACAGGGCTTCAGGAGCAAGCAAACTCATTTTCATGGAGTTGAATTGAAAACCACTCAACTGCATCTTTTACTTACTACTTGTACACACTGAATGTCTGGGCAGTCTTGACAGATACTGAGACAGATTTATCTTTCCTGTTTGTGTACAGAACTCTGAAGCACTCCCTGCTTTAAAAAAAGTCCTCTAAAGGTGTACAATATCAGCAGCTTTCTATCTTGGCAGGCTTGTGCAGTGCTTCTAGTGGTGTATCCCAGCAGGGGTAAGTGTCCCAGGTAGATGATGGGCTCTCCTCAGCATGGCTGCCCCTGGAGAGGTGCAGGTCGTCACACTGCAGCATGCAGTATGGGATTGGATCTTTTAAAATGATTTTTTTTTTTTTTTCTTTTAGGGGGGTGGATTGACAATTGCTCTTATCAGCTGGCACGGTTGTAATTCCTGTGGGTTTTATTCCTGTGGGTTTTTTAGTAGTGGAGGACTCATGCTGGCAGCCTGTAGGGCAAGGTGAGCTGGGTGAAGTGCTGTGCTCTTGCTGGGAATCTCTTCAGTTTTTTCTCACTTCCTGTGGAATGTGGCACCTGACCTGCTTGAGTTACGTGTGTGGGGGGACATGCAGTTGCTTTCTAAAGAACATTGTCTTGATTTATTTTTTTTTTTTTTTTTTTTTTTGCACAAAAGCTTCTTTAATGAACAATAAAAACCTCTGTAAACTGGTAACTCCGTTGTTCCCTTGGTGTGTGCTCATTCCTGAAGGATCTTGTCAGCGTCCCTTTGCCTCAAAGGCAGAAGAGGGCATGTCCCAAAACGTCACCTGAAGCTTTTGCAGCAAGGCAGGGCGATGCCAGGAATCCTGAGGCTGAATGACAGGATTCAGGTTTGCATTGCAGCATGCATGTCCCATCAAGCCTTTTTATAAGGAGGGCAGCTGTGGGCTTGCCAGGGATTGCTGCTGCTCATCTCTTCCCTGGATGAGCGCAATGCCTGCTGTGAGGTAACACTGGGGTGTCGCAATTCCCACGCAAGGCCAGGAGGGAGTTCTTGCTGGAGCTGTTTCCGAGTCAGCACTGAAGCCTGCTATCATTTAGCGTGGCTTTCCTGTGTCTTCATTCCTTGTTTTTTATTTGATTGCAATATATTTCTTATAAATGCTTAATGACACCATTGATTCTTTTGAATAAACTTACTGGTCTCTAATACCTGTGCTAGCTTTGGGCAGTGGGTTCTGGGCTGTGAAATGAAGCCTGGTTGGTTCTGACCTCCTGGGAATACCTGCCTGACTCTGGTCCCTCCCTCTGCTTGCATACTGCTGCTCTGATTTTATAATCAGGGCATAAAGAGGGGTGTGGTAATTGCTGTGCGTAGGTGTCGGTTCTCACTACTTCTCCCAGCTGTTCCAAGATTCCTCAGTCTGGGAGAAGCACGGGAATAACCAGCACTGAGGACTGTCTTGGGAACAGCATGGCGAGCAAGTGGAGAGGCTGGGTGCTGATCCTCTCCGTGTGCTTGGGGTCGTACCAAGGTAAGGTCAGGCCTTGCACGTAGGGTGCTTTCCTCAGGAGAGCTCAGAAAATGCCTCTGAACCCCAGAACTATTCCAAGCTATCTTGAGCGTGTTCCTCCTTGGAAAGGATCAGAAAGGTTGAAATTCAATAGCATGCTTCCTTGTCCTCTGGTTTTGGGCACTCTTCAATGGGTTGAGCTCTGACTCCTGTTCATTTGGAATTGAACGTTCTGGTTTTTGCTCTGAATGGTAATTTTAAGGGCAGACAATGATTCCCGTAGGAGCCAGCAGAGCTGGTGTTTTTGTAGGGGCTCAAGGGTGTGGAGGAGATGAGATTGAAGAGGATGAGTCAATGTGGAATCTCAGCAGCTTGGCTGCTGCCCTCTGTGCTGGGCCTGGATGTGGATGTGTGCTGTGGGAGCCATTCCTTTTACTGTGAGGAGCCAGAATAGCACACGCAGCTGTCTGTTGGGTTGGGGGTAGAGAAGCAGGAAGCCCTTTCTGCTGAGCTTCCTAGCTGGGTCTTGGTGAGCTCTGGGTTACCAGGTGCAATGTTGGAGAGCTGCTGAAGCCCTCATCAGTAGAGCTTTGGGAGCAGATTCCCCCAGGCAGCAGAAGGCAGAGGGGTCTGTACCCAGTGGTACTTGCTGATGGGGGAGGGAAGAGGGTTGTAAGCACTTAGGAGAAAATTCCTTGGGGAAGCCACAGAGCTCTGTAGATGCAGGAAGGTGAACTTAAGACCTTTTGTGCACTTATTTTGGCCACCCTCCCATTGGGCTCCACAACCTGTGCTGTGCTGGCACTGTGGTGGAGTTGTGCCCACCGCATGGGACGTGCTGGGGGGGCATGGGCTGCTGGGAGCTTCCCTACCAGCAACAGGCCCAGCAGGAAAATTCACCTGTGTGCTCAGCATGTTGGAGGTAGCCTGCGGTGGGAGGGAGTGCAGCTCTCCCTTCCACATGCTCGCCAACTCCTCATTTCCTCGTTGCTGGTGGGAAAACCCTCCAGGAATGTTAACATCACCTCTTCTTGGCCAGATCCTTGGATGGTTTGGGGGAAAAAGCTGCATTTGGGGAGTGTGTTTCCTGGCTAGCAACTGGGGCGCAGGGCCCACGTGCCACCCCCAGGCTTGCACCACAACCGGTTCTCCGGGCTCAGCAGGCTCAGCTGTGGAACGAACGCTCCTCCGCGCCCTGCAACGTGCTCAAGGCACAGCGGTGATCCCATCCCTACATGTCCTTCAGAGGGCCATTCCCACCTGGGGACCATTTGTGTGGTTGTTCTCCAGCCTGATGCTGGTAGAGGTGCCCATGTCTGTGCGTCAGTCAGTTCGCGTCTGTTGGATTAGGTGGGGCTGTGTCTGTGGGTCAAGCTGGGCCATCCCAATGTGCACGCTCAGTGTTTTTGGGTTGTGTGGTGTGCGTGCAACCCCTTCCGTGCTTACTCAGCATCTCACAGGATGAGCTGGTGACCCAACATCCATGAAAACAGTGATTAAAATGGACAGCTGTCCGATCTGGGAGGATGTGGCAGGTAGAAATGCAATCTTGGGCCACTTCATGCTGAGGCTGTGCACCTCCCTTTCCTAACCCTGGCATCGTATTTCTGCGTGCAATCCTGTTTTCCTTAATCAAAGTAGCATCAAGAGGGAGAACTGGCTTAAAAAAATAAAGGGTGGATTTTGCTAGGGGAAAGCATCAGCGCTCCTTTTTTAGCTATGTAGATGTGTATATTGTAAATAGGTATTTTTATATATAGTAAGCTCAGAAACAGCCTCAGGTTGCAATGCTTTGTCTCTTTTCTTTTAAATGGGGTTGCCCCTTAGCTCTTGTCTGCCTTGCTGTTCCTGTTCAAAGACTGTTGCTGTACCTACATCAGCTGGTGCAGTGAGTGTGAGCCTGTGTGGGACTATTCCATGGGAACAGTCCCTGTCGGACCCACCCTGCCCTGGAGCAGCCCAGCAGCACTGCAGAGAGCTGTGCTAGCACTTTTGCTGCAGATGCAGCTTGTGGAGGGATGCTGCTTGCCCTGTCGTGCCTGCACAAAATGCATCCTGACATGTGGAGGTGGCAATTAAACACTGATGGTGGGAGGTGCTTATCAGGTGGCATTGCACCATGCCTGGCCTGAGTGAGAGCGATGCTGTCACCTCTGGATTATTCATTTTGCAAGATTTATGAGTGTTTTTTTATGGCGACGCCTTACCAGGTGTATTCAGCCTTCCAGGCTGTAGGTGCCTCACATTCTCTGTGATTTTAAGATGCTGTGATGTGCGCCTGTCCTTATTGAGGGCAATAAATGATGTTGCAAAAGGAGAAGGAGGCAGAGTTGGGGTTGTGTGAGCTTTGGGTGTCAGCAGCACATGGCAGAGATAAAATAATAGTAGATGATGGTATTATGAAAGCTGAGGCAAGTCAGGGCAGGAGGAATGAGCAGCATAGCATCGCTCCTTGCTGCCTTTGTAGCTGGGGATGGGATGGGATTGGGTGAAATGGGAAGCAAGGAGACGGATAGGATGGGAATGAGACAGAATGTGATGGTATGAAAGAGGGTGTGATGGAATGGAAAGAGATAAGTTAGGATGCAATGGGATGAGATGGAAGGGGATGGTATGAAGTGGGATGTAATGAGATGAGACAGGATAAGAAGAGGTGAGATTAAATGTGATAGGATGATTGAGATGTGATGGATAGGATGGAGTGGAATGGAATTGGATGAGGTGGGATGCAGTGAGATGGAATGGGATGAAAGGGGAAAGAGGGGGATGACAAGAGATGAAATATGATGGGATTTGATGTGATGGAACGGGCTAGAATGAGTTGGGATGAGAAGAGATGCAATGAAATGCGATGGGATGCAAGGAGATGGGATGGGAAGCTTGCATGAAGCAGGCTGGCAGTCCATGGATTGGGGGTTATGCCACCCTAGGGATCCATGTATGTGCCTGGGTGCTGATGTTTCCCTCTCCTTCCCTAGCTGGGGCCAGCCCCCTCCCTGAGTGTGATGAGCAGCCAGAGGAGTGGTGCCGTGATGTGGGGACAGCAGCCAAGTGCGGGGTGCTGGAGCTGTGCCGGCTCACTGTTTGGGACCAACCAGTAGGGGTAACTGCAACTGGGGGAATGCGTGGTATTGACCTGCCCATAATCCAGGGGTGGGAAGTGGGAAGATACAGAGGGTCTGGTGCTAAGACAGCATCCTGATCTGTTCTCTATCTCAGCAGAAAGGGATCCCATGCCACCTGTGCCAGGTGGTGGTGTCCATGATGGGCAAGATCCTGCAGGATAACTGCACTGAGGTGAGTTCTCACTGGGGGCAAGGGCTGCTGTCTCCCCATGTGTCTGCAGGGCCAGCCCTGAGCTGAGTGCTCCCCTTCTCCTCTAGGAAAAGCTGCGGCTCTTCTTGGATAAGAGATGTCAGTATCTGCCCTTCCAGGACTGGTCAGTCAAGTGCAAGAAGATGGTGGACACTGGTGTCCTCGTCCTGGCCCAACTGGGCAAGCAAGTGCTGGTAACAGCCTGGGGACCTCTGCAGCAGGGAAACCCCTTGAGATACACAATGTGGGGAGTATGATGGGGGAATACAACCCTGTAATGATGTGGAAGGCTGTAGACAATACGTCTGCAGGGAGAGGATGGAAATAGGAATGATGCTTTGGTGTGGGGATAAATGTTGATATGGTGATGGCCCCAGCCTGCTACCTCACTCCCACAGTCAGACCCAAAGGTGGTGTGTGGCACTATCAAGTTGTGTCAACCCCGGGGGGGCCTTGAAGGGGCCCTGAAGTTCCAGGAACAGCCACCAGCCCCCGCTGACCCCGCACAGGACTTGGCCCAGCTGGCTGTGCCCTTCATCAATGGTGTTCCGCTCCTGCTCCAGCCCCAGGACCTGCCTCATGGCCAGGTACTGATAACTGCCCCTCCCTTTATAGCCCATATACCAGTGCAGTTCTGGTGCTTTGGGTTAATGAGGGTCCTGGAGCAAAACTGTTTACGTTTGAAACTGAGTTGTGCTGCTATCATCCTGCAGGACACTGGGGACCTGTGCGAGGACTGCGCCCGGCTGGTGGCAGCTGTGCAGTTGGAGCTGAGCAACGGGGCCACCACTGCTCGCTCACTGATGGCCCGTGCCAAGGAGGAGTGTGAGGGCCTGGGACCCGTCCTGGCACAGCGGGTAATGTCACTGCACCAGGGACATCCTAGTGGCTGCTGGGGTTGGGAGGTGGCAGAAGGCAGTGGTGGTCACCATGCCCCATCTTGTTTGATATCTTTATTGACCTGGATGAGGGGATTGAGTGCACCCTCAGTAAGTCTGCAGATCACACTAAGTCGAGAGGAAGTGTCAACCTGCCTGGGGACAGGAAGGCCCTACAGAGTGGTCTGGGGAGGCTGGATTGCTGGGCTGAGGCCAATGGGATGAGGTTCAGTAAGGCTAAAGTCTGTGTCCTACACTTTGATCGTTGTAACCCCAGGCACTGCTAAAGGCTTGGGGCAGAGTGGCTGGAAAGCTGCATGGAAGAAAAGGAGGTGTTCCAGAGTTGGGGAGATGTGGCACTGAGGGATGTGGGCAGGAGGGGGTGGGCTGGGGTTGGGCTAAGTGACCTGAGAAGGCTTTTTTAACCTGGATGATTCTATAATCCTATGTTCTTCCTGCACAGTGCAATTACTACCTGGCCAAGTATGCGGACACAGCTGCCTGGATGCTCCGGCACTTGGTAAGCGGGAGAGCTGCTCTCCAGTGCTTCCTTTTGCTTCTACAACTTTCTAGATAGCTCTCACTGGTGCAATTCATTTTTTAATGATCGTTCTTGTATTTTTCTCTCCGCCCTCCACCTTCCCACCTCCAGCTGGCTGAGGTAAGCAAGATGCCCACTGGCCGCCCAGTAGGGCCCGCACAGGTCCATGGGCTGAATGTGAGCCGTGTCTCCGCAGGACCCGCGGGAGCTCTGCAGCATGCTGGAGCTCTGCCCCACAGCAGACCCAGGACCCCTGCACACGCCGCTCTCCGAGAAAATGGCCCAGCTCCTGGGCACGCTGCTCTCCAATACGGTATGGCCCCGGCCCCTCTGCCAGGAAGGGTGGATGGGGCGAATGCAACTTAGCCCTTTTCTCTCCCTCCCAGGAGGCCACGCCGCTGTGTGAGATGTGCGAGTTTGCTGTGCGGGCAGCTGAGAGCCTCCTGGAGAACAACATGACAGAGGTGAGCGGGGGCTGTGGGGGGCTGCGGGCAGCAAGGCGATTTCCCCGTGGCATCACACCCTCCCCACCCAACAGGAGCAGCTGGTGAACGACATTGAGAAGGTGTGCTACATGCTGCCGCACAGCGTCATCGGGCAGTGCAAGGACTTTGTGGATTCGTATGGCAAGGCGGTGGTCATCATGCTGCTGGAGGCCACTGACCCGCAGGCTGTGTGCACCATGCTGCATGTCTGTCCGCGCCAGGAGGCGGCCCGGGGGGCAGAGCTGGGGGCAGGCATGGGGGCAGCACTGGAGCCAGCTGCTGGAGCATTTTGCAACGTCTGCCAGATCTTCATCACTTACCTGGATAATGAGCTGCTGAAGAACGAGACGCTGACGGAACTGGGCGCTGTGCTGGAAAAGGGCTGTGAGCTGCTGCCCGGCCCGCTCACCAGCACGGTCAGTGGGGCTGTGCCTGGGGTGGTCCCTGATTCCCACCCCAACACCAGGCTCACCCCAACCCCTCTCTCCTGCAGTGCGAGGCGCTGGTGATGCAGTATGAGCCAGCAGCTGTGCGGCTCCTCGTGCAGATGATGGACCCTGACTTTGTCTGCACTGTGAGTGCAATCCCACAGGTTGTGGTGGGACTGATAGCTTTCAGGGCACAACCTCACTCCTCCCCTATTTCCTCCTTGGCAGAAAATCCGAGCTTGTGACTCAGAGCTGACCTCAGCCCCCTGTGCCCAGGGACCTGACTACTGGTGCATCAGCATGGCCACGGCCACCGAGTGTGACGTAAGTGACAGCAGCAATCCTCCTGCCCACTGCACACCCTGCAGCGGTGCAGCCCCCATCTGTCCCATCTCTCCCTGCAGGCTGTGGAACATTGCAGGCAGCATGTGTGGAACTAGGAGCATCTCCATCCTGGACCCTCCCTCCCTTGGGATGCAGCCACAGTACCAGGGATGGGGTGTCCCAGAGTTTCCCTGCTTGGCTCTGAGACACTCCAGTCCACTCTGCCTTCTTCTTTTCCACCCCCGGGGCTTGGATTTTTGGATCAGGTTAAGGGATTTTGTCTTGTTGTTGGGACTGTGAACTCAGCAGTAGGCTTGTTTCAACATCCCCCCCCCCTTATGCTATCCGCTGAGTGAAAACCTTTCACATCCCACCCAGAACCGACACCAAAGACATGATCAGAGCAACTCCATGGACTGGGATGGGCTCTGCTGCTGCAGTGCTGGTCCCAGTTTGCTGGTGCTCTCTCACCATGGGTCCCACGTGATTTTTGGCAAGACCTTCGCTAGACTCAGTCCCAACTGGGGCAGCTTTTTAATTTTATTTTTTTCCCATGGTCACCAGTTAAAGAAACAAAGCAGATTCCATGTGCCTGGCTTTGCATGACTTCTGCAGTAGATGAATGTTGCAGGGGAAAGGAGAAGACATAGGCTGGGTTAGAAACATGCATGTGTTTTTATATATATATATAAATATATTACATATGTTTATATATACACATATCTGTTATGTGTGTGTATACATACATGTTTTTGTGTGCATGTATATACACATATAAATACATATATTTATGTATATGTAGATAGAAAGACACTGCCTTCACCCTGCTGCTGTGTGAGGATGGGCATAGCCTGCAGAAGGATGCAAACCCAGCACTGCAGGGCCAGGATGTGGGGTTCCCTTGCTGCAGGGAGGCATGGGCTGGTATCGCCAGCCCCGGGCATGGGATGCAACATGGGGTCACCTTCAATCCACTGGCACAGGAGCCTCCTGGAATATATATATATATATAGTGTGGGCATCCCATGAACACACAAATGAGTGAGTTTGGGATTTCCTTCCCAGCAACCATCTCTTGCAGGGGATCCTGATGCCAAAGTGTGGTGATGAGGCAGTGGTGTGCTGGCTTGTCCCCACTACACCACCAATAAACACCTCCATCAACCTGGCTCTTGTCTCCCTTCTCTTCTATGCACCATGGTGATGCTTGTGCAGTGTCATGTTTCTCCCTAAAAACCAGGCTGTAAGCGTGGGTGGAGGGATAAATTAAGGGAATTAAAGGGCTTTATTTACAAGAGGTGGCTGTAGGATAGTGACCGTGTTTGCAGGGCCAGAAGGAAGAACGACAGCTTAACCAAAGCCATAAGGAGTGTATTTCTGATTCCTGTAACAGACCATTCCCAAAACTCTCCACAAGGTAATGGTTGGAAACAACCCCCAGATGAACAAACCCGAGAGCCAAAGAGAGGGGGAGGACAAGGGGAAGAGGATACACACAAACACTCAACAGCCAGAAGCCCGCTATTGTCAGTCTCTCTCTTTTGATCACATCGTAACACATTTTGGTAAAGCCAGCAAAATGGAGAAATGTCTTCGGTTGGGTCTTTCCCTGCTGGAAAGGTGACAACAAGCAGTAATGCTGGGTGGCTTCAGGCCATCTGTGCTCGCCCAGCCCCATGACCACAGTTGAGGTGCAACGGGCTTTGGTCCCCCAGTTTGTGTGGGGGGATGCCTTGCTGTGGCTGTGCTGTTTTCGGGTTGCCTTCACCCCCAGCCTTATAACGCTTGAGTTCTTTGCATTCACTCAGCATTATTAAAAAAAAAAAAAAAAGTTAGTTTTTTAATAAAAAAATGAATTATTTAATGATTCAATGACACGCAAGGAAGGGCAGATCAGTCCTGAGAGCCCTCTCCCAGGACCCAGCTCTACAAGGCTGCTGGGTTGAATTGTAGGGACAGATGGAAAGGGGACTGAGTGCCGGTCTCAGTACCCACTGCCCCCAGCTCTGTGCTTGTCCCCTGCCATCCCGGGCTGGCCTGGGTGGATGCTGCTGGTCATAGCTCAGTGATCTCCAGTGGGCTCTCCATGATCACCTCCCGCATCTTGTGCAGGGGGGTGGATTTGGCTGACTCGGTGCGGGCATTGTGGTCGTAAGCCCCACAGTCGGCAGTCAGAGTCTCCAGCGAGCGCCCCAGCACCTTCTGGTCATCTTCAGGGAGGCTGTTGAGGTCAGAGGCCAGCAGCGTACCTGTACTGCCATGCACCACGTGGATGCCATCAGGGCCTTTCAGTTCTACTGGCTGCTTGTGCCGAAAGCGCAGGCTGCCCTGGCTGGGGCAGCGCTCCTCGTCCTCCTCCAGATCCTTCTGGATGAGCTGCAAAACCCCACCAAGATGTCACCAGGTGTCCTAACTCCCTTCTGGGGAGTTACAACTCAGAATCATAAACACTGGAAGCACCACTTAGATCATCTAGTTTAGCTGTCAGCCCATCACCACTATAGCACTAAATCATGATGCTCAATATAACATCTCCCCTTTTCTTGATCATGACCAGGGACAGTGACTCCACTGCCTCCCTGTGCAGCCTGTATCAGTGCATCACTGCTCTGGGAAGAAGAGACCCAAACCTCCTCTTTCTTCACAAGGAGCTCCACAATTGATCTCCCCTTGCTCATTTTGGGGAGAAGTTTTCTGTGCATCTGAATATTGCAAAGCTAGCCTTGGGCTTCAGAAGGCCCTGGCACTGGGTTGTGGGGTCAGGAGGACACACTGCATCCCAAAGGGCACAGCAAGCATCTCCCCATGCCCACACACACCCCCTCTACCTCTGTGACCGAGGAGCGGTCCCCCTGACTGGAGGTGGCCTTATGCACCATCCGCTGGGCAAAGAGCCTTTTCAAGCGCATGTAATCATCCAGGACCACCTTCAGGAGAGATCCCTGGGTGGAGGAGGAGAGAGGATGAGTTATGCAAGGGAGAGAACTGTTTGTTGGAGGAAAGCTGGCCCCACGCTGGTGTTTCTCGCAGAAAAAAAAATCCCCTTCTGCTGTAGCACCTGGCAGGAGGAAGCAATGTTGGATCCACGGTGGGGATGCTCACCTTGATGGGTCCCTCGCGCATGATCTGCCCCAGCTTGGCAATGTTGTCGTACTCCTGGATGGCGGCTCGCAGGTAGCGGTCATCCTCAGGCTTCACAGCTGAGGGCTCTCTGCCGAAGGTGCCCTGCAGGAGGAGAGCACGGCTTTGGTGTCAGCATGGGAATGGGCATAGAAATGGGTGGGCAGGGCCAGGGCTGCGTCTCACATGGGTCCTGGCTGGGCTGTTCCAGAGGTCAGTGATCTCACTCAGGTTCTCTGGAAGGTCATCTTCATGCTCCGCTTGTGCCGCCAGTTCCATGGTCCGGCAGAAGGGGTCGAGCCACACGGGGTTGGCCCTGCCTCGGGAGGGGAAGAGTGCTCAGCCCAAGGGAGAGCAAAAAGAGGGCAGGCAGAAAATGCCCCAAATACTGTGCCCAGCTGAATCCCTCCATAAAGCAGAGGATTCTCTACCGCCAGTTCATCCCTGGCTGTAACATATGGGTACTCCATTGAGAGCATCCTATGATGTATGAGGAAGCAGAGATAGGAGAACTCACCCGTCAAAGGAGTACTTGTTGGTGTTTGGCATGTCCATGATGTCCATGAAGCCTCTATTGCCTGCAAAAGGCAGGGGTAGAGGCTACCCAGCAGCTCAGCTGCTTACGAGCAGCAAAAAGCTATGGGCATGGGACAATTTCTTTACAAGGGGAATTCAGTGACAAAAAAGGCACTGGTGGCAGGAAGACCACTTTGTGATGGGGCTGATGGGAGGGAGCCTGGATGAGGAGAAAGCTTCCTACCACCACACCTCCATATCTAGCACCATGCATGCCAGCCAGGCACCCTACTGAGCCTTGCAGATGGAAACCCCCAGCACTGCTCACCTGTGGAGCCCGCCACAATGGCTTTCAGCTTCCTTTTGTGCCTGCGAGAGAAAAGAATACAGCAAATTAGCAGAAAATCAGAAAGATGTCTGGAAGGAGCAGAACGTGCAGGTTATTGGAAGTCAGGCACTACTCACACGGTGCGGTAATACCAGTTCATGAGGATGAAGAGCATGGCAGCCAGGAAGAGCAGGACAGCCAGCACAATGATCGCCATCTGGGAGAGACAGAGGGGTAGGGGCAAAATGAAAGTAATTTATTAAAATAATATATAAATAATATAAAAATATAATTAATATATAAAATAAGAGTATTATGTACGATATATATAATATTAGAACAATAATATTAGTATTACAGTAAAAAATAAAAAGTGTCGCTACATGGGAGGAAGGAGCTTCACCTGCAGAGCTGAGAGGTCGTCCGGGGCACGGGCAGTGATGGCAGGCTGTACATCCAGCACATTATAGTTCCTGAAGAGGTTCCTCAGCTGCTCCTTGTTCTCATCAATCATCTGAATCACCCTGGGGACAGAAGAGTGCTTGGGCCTCTTGATCTGTAAGGCTCAGCATGAGCTCTGACCAATGGCTAACGTACCGCTCCACATCCAGGATGCGGTTGGTCTCTCTGTTCACCACATGGATCAGCAGCTCTGTCTGTGCAAAGTTCACCCGGCCTTTCTTGTCCACATGGAACTGAGGAGAGACAGCAAGGTCTGCAATGCTGTAAGGGTGTCTCCTCAGGGAGCATCTCCTGAGGCATGCTTATGTGTCATTGCCCACATTCATGCAGGGACAGCCCTGTCCTCAGCTAGCAGTGCTCGAGATGTGTCCACAGCCAGATTGCTGGGCACTTGACTGGTGGTGGAGTAGCCACATTGCTCCACAGCAACCAAGGCCAGGGTTGGTCCTCCACTTCCAGACCCTGAGAACCTCTGTATCTACATGTGGGAGGTGACCTGCCCCTCAAAATAACCTGGAGAACTGATGGTTACCTGCACGTCATCAGTGTTAACGATGGCACCCGTGATGTTGGAAAGCAGACTGATGAACTCCTCCTCAAACTGCCTGACCTTATCGGGGATCTCATTGATGATAATTTTGACTCTCTGGTCATCCCGCAGGATGTAGATCCCCACAATGGCTGTGTCATTGTGGCCCACCAGGTCAGAGGCCATGATGTCCACCACAAAGTAGCCAGGATTATAGGCCGTGAAGAGATCAAAGGTTCTTAGGATGCCATCAAGAGTACCTGGGAAAAGGACATCCACAAGTCCAAGGTTAGTGCAGCCACTTCAAAATGCTCACCTGAGGTCTCCATCAAGGAACATTGCAAACCAGGGCTTGGCAGGTGACATAGAGAAGCTCTTGCAAGCTAGAGCCTACATTGTGAGTGGAAGAAAGAGGATGGAGGAACAGCCATGCTGCCTAGTGACTATGGCTATGGAGGACATCTTTGACCATGGAATCATCTGGCCCTGCACTCCTGCAGTATCCAGGCTACGCACCAATGCTGAAGATGTTGGCCACCTCCTCAGAATCATTGGAGTGCTGCTTGATGTAGCGGATCCCCAGGATGCTGTACAGGACTAGGCTGTTGTTGCCCACATCAGCGTCCACGGCCAAGACCTTGATCAGCTCTGATCCCACCTTGGCATCTGTGGCCACGCCTTTGAGAGGGAGATAGAACAGAGATCTGGATCTGTGCTGCATTGCTTTTCCATCCCCTCATTGCTGGGATCCCCTCCCAGACACCAGCAGTCCTTACCTGCTGTGTACTCCGACTTGGTGAACTGGGGGGACTGGTCATTGATGTCATCCAAGAAGATCCGCACCTCCTGAAGAGTCAGATCTGTGCTGAGGTCCCAGGGCTGTGCTCTGCCTGCATGCTGGCCCCGGGGTGGGGACCAGTTCCTCTGGCTGGATGCTTTAACGATGATGGAGTAGTAGGGCTCCTTCTCGCGGTCCAGGTCGCGCAGGACTTGGAGCTTCCCCTCCCGGCTCAACTGGAAGTTGCTCTCTTGGTTCCCAGCTGCATGCAGAAAGAGGAGCTGAGTCACTTGCCTTTTGGCTCACCATGTACTTTACCATGTTAGAAATACCGTGAGCAGCCCAGGGGAGCTATGCAAACCCTTGTAGAGCATGCAGGTGGGCGTGGGGTGCTCAGACCAGAACAGATGCAGAGTGACTCTAGGGATGATAGCTTAGGACATCATCCTTGTTTGGCCATGCTGTGCCCCCATCTCACCTGCTATGAAGTAGTAGACGATGGCATTGGAGCCCTCATCTGCATCCACTGCACCAGTGACATTGCCCACCACGGTGCCAGGCTGCGAGTGCTCAGGAACGGAGAGTGCCTGGTACTGGGGACTGTCTCTCTGCCGAAGCCCAGGAGAAGGTAGGGAAGGCTTATTGTGGTGTATGAGCCTTGAGTGCTCCCCGCCTCACCCCCCTTTTTTTTTTTTCTTTCCCTTTTAAAGGCTAGAAGTGTCCAAACTCCATTGTGCTTCCCAGTGCAGTGATGCCCAGCAGTGCACATGCAGCCCCATCCCAGCACCCTCTTTGCCCTCCTTGATGCCTTACAGGTGGCCTGATGAAGATAGGCTCATTGTCATCAATGTCATCGAGCGCGACCTGGAGGGGCTGCATCGTCTCATAGGTTGGCTGGCCCTGGTCAGAGGCCACAATGATCAGCTAGGGAGAGAAATAAAGTGCTGTTCTGGGCAAAGGCAAGCAGAGTGAAGGGACATTGCCAAGGCAGTGGTAGAGGGGTGGCTGGGTGGCAGAGGGAATTTAACAGGGAACTGGGTGATGGCCCACCACCACCATGTCCTCCAGGACGCAACCTTCTGGTGGCCACCTCTTGACCGTACCACATCCCTCTTGCATCCTCTGATATCATTTGATAACCATGTGATTCCTGCTAAGGTGGTAGTGGGAAATTTCCACTACAGGGGCAGATGTGACCATCCCTGGTCATGGCCTGCACCCTACAGCCCATCCTATGGACCAGTCCAGTGTGTTACCACCTCACTCACATTGTACACTGCTTGCTTCTCCCGGTCCAACCGCATGGCCGTCTGGATCAGCCCACTGACAGCGTCGATGCTGAAATACTCCCAGTCCTTGTTCCCTGCCCCAGTTTTCAGGAGGCTATACAGTACTGCCCCATTGAGACCCTCATCCTTGTCAGTGGCATAGACCTCGTAGACGTTGGAGCGCAGAGGGATCTCCTGTTGGCACATGGGCAGCACCTCAGCCCCCAAATTGCAAGCCAGCCCCCAAACTGCAAGCCAGCCCCCTGCTCCATCAGCCCTTCCAAATCCCATTGTACTGGCTCATTTTGCCCAAAACAGCCTGGGGCTTGCAACACCCATGGCACCTCCTGCACCTTGCAATGCACTGCTCATGTATCCTGGGGGTCACCATCCCAGCTGTTCCTGTGTCCAATGCTGGAGCTGTGCAGCCCACACTGACAGCTTCAAAGGGGAAATGTGGAATTCTGATTTTTTACGGAATAGCTGCAACTCTGGGTACTGGTTGGAGCCAAGCCTGGCCCATGTTTATAGCATGTTCAGCATGCAGTGACTGGCTATTTCCCTATTTTGTACACTGCCAGGGTTTCTGTTTCCCAGGATGTCCCTCTGGGAACCAGCTCTGCTCAGAGGCAGGTCTAACATCCAGAGATGACCTCCTCATCCCAGGAAACCCTTCCAGTTTTAACCAAAAGCAAGTGCCAACCCAACTTCTTGCCATGTGTTAAATCAAGGTCTTCTATCACCCCTGGTGGGCATGGAGAGTGTTTTTGTTCACCAGAAAGGCTGTGTGCCATGGTGTGCCACCTCTCTCTGCCTATCTCCCACCCCTCAAGCCCCAGATGTACCTCCTTGATGTGCAGAATGGTGCCATTGGGTGGGCGGACAAAGACAGGGCGGTTGTCGTTGATGTCAATGACCTCGATGTGAAGCATGGTGGTCCCCCAGAGTGGGGGACGACCTTTGTCTGTGGCCACCACAGTCAGGTTGAATCTCTCATAGGACTGCAAGCGCCGCCAGGATGTGATAAGGCCAGAGTCCTTATTGATTTTGAAGGCGTCTGGGGACAAGGAAAACACACCTCAGGTTCAGGAAACTTGACACTAAATAAACAAGGAGTGGTATACTTCAGAAATCTGTCCCCCATATGAAGCACATCCCTTGCCAGTGGAAAATCCCTATGATGGGGTGATGGAGCAGAGCTGTCTGTCTGAGCCTAGGGTGCCACCTGGCTGCTGAATTCTCATACCTGGGCAGCATCAAGGAGGCCACCCTGCTGTGTTTCAGTGCTGCTCAGGGATTACTGGATTTCAGGCATCATCTCTATCCACCTGCAAAACCTTAACCCTTATTGGCCCCTACAGCTCCTCACCATAACCCTATATGTCCCCCATCCACAGCGAGAAGCCAGCCTCCTGTGGCACCTACCTGCTCCAGGACCCTCAATGCTATAGGTCACCACACCGTTGTCCCCCTCATCCAGGTCCGTTGCGGTCATGGTGATCACTGATGTACCTGCTGGCTCATTCTCGTAGACGCTGGTGCTGAACTGGCTCTTGCTAAACTGTGGTCTGAAGTCATTGATGTCCAGGACGGTGATCAGTACCTTCGACAAAGCCCAGCCCACTGGGTCACATGAGGATGGAGACCCTGCCATGACTGCCACCGGAGCACGGTGCCCTTCCTGCTATTTGTCTCACTCTACTGGCCCAAACCTGTCCCCAGCAATGGAGACAAACACAGCCAGGGCGCCCATTCACTCCATGACCGTATGGAGCACTTCCAGACAGTAGCATCCACCTCCCCTGCCCCTCCTGCCCCACGCACTCCCATGGATGCTTGGTGCCCATAGTGTAAAGTCCCCCGCACTGTTAATCCCACAGCCCCATGTCCTGGGATCCTCTGCTCTTCTTTCAGGCTCATTCCTCCCTAGAGCTGGTGGTGACCTACCTGCACAGAGTTCTCCCGACGGTTACTGGAGATGTCCCCAGGGTTGTCCCTAGCCACAGCTGTCAGCGTGTAGTGGTCCTTCTTCTCCCGGTCCAGGGCTGACAGGATGTAGATGTCACCCTGCAGCACACAGAGACCTTCAGGAGTGCCTTATCTGGCAGAGCTGGTACTTGACAAGGGACAGACAGTGAGGTGCAGGAGCAAGGCTGCCCTTGGGGCCACAGGGTGGCATCTTCTCAGCCTGCCTGCTCTTTTTCTCCCTCTGTTCTAGCTTTAACTGGCTCCTTACCGTTTCGGGATTTATCCCAAACTTGCCCTCTCCATCCCTTAGGCTGTACTGGATGAGAGCAAAGCGCCCAGAATCCGCATCTGTGGCCTTGACCCTCAGGATGACCGTACCCAACGGCACGTCCTCAAAGACAGCTTTCTGCAAGTAAAGGGAGCAGGGAGGGCTGGTTGCTGCACTGTCTGCCATTTTTGTAAGAAAAGACTGTTAATGACTAGCTAATCCACCAAGGCAATACTCAGGTGAATGCACCGCTTCCCAGCTCTGCACAGATTTGGACCCAGCTCACCTGGTAGGACGGCTGGCTGAAGATGGGGTTGTTGTCATTGACGTCCACTATCTGGAGGTACACAGGGATCTCGGCAGATCTGCGGGGAGAGCCGTTGTCGGAAGCTCGGACAGTGAAGTTCAGCCACTGCACCTCCTCGTAGTCCACTGTCCTGTTGGCCACGACCTTCCCTAATGGATAGCAGACCCTGAAATGAGAAACCTGCCCCCAGGTCCCCTCCTGACAGCCTTTTCTGCACATAGAACATGGCTCAGTAGTGATGATGGAATAAAGGAATCTCTTCTGCTATAAGTCAGAAGAGAATTAATTAAAGAAACCTTTCTATAGTCTAGCTACCATAGTAAGCCAGAAATCAGACAGCGCTTCTATGGAGCTCCCTATCTACTTGGTTAGATTTGGTCCTCAGTTGCCAAATCCTGGCCAAATTTCTCATAGAATTACTACAGCTTGTTCCTTTTAGGATTGGGCTGTGTCAAGAGGCTTCAGATACTCCACCTCTTCCCTGCTTTTCTCGCAGGGGTTGTGGGATGCACACCTTCCCAGACTACCAACCTGCCGACTGATCTTCGAGGCAGGCATAGCCTTCTGGGGACAGGTCCAGCAGCTCATAGGTGATCTGCCCATTGGCCCCTTTGTCTGGATCCACTGCTGAGATGGAGATGAGTGTGGTGCCTTGTGTGGCTCCCTCCAGGATCCGCTCGGTGAAATAGGTGACCCCGAACGGACGGAAGCGTGGCGTGTTGTCATTGACATCCAAGACGTTAACTGTCAGTTTGGCTGGGGACAAAATGGGGGAGAGAAGAGAGAAAAGGAGAAGTGAGAAAGAGAAGGGAAAGAAGGATGGAATGGTCCTAAAGAACATGAAACTCCAGGAAAGCCAACTAAACTGAACTGGATCATCAAGAGAAATGGCTATCTTCAGCTGCGACCCTAGCTGGCTGTGGGACATACTTCAGCCCTAAGCTGGTCTGTGTGGCTGGCTGTGGGATGGTGGCCAAGGGCCATGAGGTCATACTGGTGCCTAGGAAAGGCAACATGTGGCCCTGTGCTGCCTAGTTACCCCCATGGCAAGGGATCATGCTTACCATTGGGCACGCTGACTGAGCGGTCAATGACTTCACTGGCATTGTCATGGACAGAGATGGTGACCTCGTAGGTGGCCACAAGTTCCCGGTTGAGGGGGGTTTTGATCTTCACAGCTCCTGGAAACCCCAAGAGGTTTGGGTTAGAGGCTGTACCTGCACTTTGTTGAGGACCCTAGGCAGACTGATGGGCACCAGCCAACTGTTACTCCCTCCTGTGTGTTCACACGTTTACCTCTCCATGGCTGAGCAGGGAAAGCACTTGATAACTATGTGAGGAGATGACTTCACTCTCTGTACTGTTCATCACGTGCCATCCTGCCTGCTCCACTCGGCCCAGATAGCTGGGTCTCCCTCTTCTCTACCAAAGATTTAGCTTGTGCAGACAAAAGGGATTTGGGAGCAACTTCTGCTGCATCACTGCATGACTGTCATTCACCTTCATGCAACATCAAGGCACTTTTAATAGTCTTTCCCCACCTCCTTTCCTCCAAGTGATTTTTTCTTTCCCATATCAGCTCCATGCTTCCAAAACACTCCTGGGGGAAGGCTCCTGGCCCTCCTGCCCTTGAGGCTGGTACCACTTACTCCATTCCCCCCATCCCAGCCCCCTTCTGTGAGGGTGCCCGCATCCGGTCTGCAAAGGCTGAGCAGCCACCGCCTGCCTGCCTGGCCACCTGCAATGATAATGGGTGAGATGGAAGGATGGCATGGAGGGAGAAACAGGTGTGGACACAGAGACAAACCTGGTGAGCCAAGAGCTGGAAAAAGGAAAGAAAAGGGTTAGATAAGCTGGAATAGCAGAGCAGGGAGGCAGGAGTTGAGCATCATCGCCCCATGCCTTGAACACCTACCTCCAGGCACAGAAGAAGAAGCAGAAGAGAGAAGAGGGATCCATGCTGCCCGCACCACCCTTCCCGCTCTCCTACCTGTCCTAAAATCCACCGTGAATGCTTCCTGCTGGTCGGGCACCAGTGCATCTGTGTCATCACGGGCCACAATCTCCAGCAGGTAGTACTCCAGGCGTGGATGGAGGTCCCGGTCAATGGCGGTCACCTCGGCCACCACGGTTCCAGGGATGGCCGATTCAGGCACGCTGACTGTCTGGATGGGATTGATGAATTCAGGCCGGCAGTCATTGACATCATCAATGAGGATGCTGATGGTGGCAGTGCCTGAGAGAGCCGGTGTGCCCTGGTCCACGGCCACTACTGTCAGCCGATAGGCATCCCGCTCCTCCCGGTCAATGCTGAGGTTGGCCACACGGATCACCCCCGTGGTGGCATCAATCAGGAACCTGTCCTGGCCTCCGCCCTCGATCCTGTAATCCAGTTGCTTGTTGAGGCCACTGTCTGCATCTGTGGCTGTCACCTGGAGGATGGAAAAGCCTGGAAAGGGGGAATGCAGCCCACTAAGCTAAGGGATGGAGGGCAGCAGCAATCAGTCCCATTCCCAAGGAAAATGCTACCAAGCAATGTTGGCAGCCCTAGCTCCCAAACTGCTTCTTCAATCCCAACTCAGTCAACTCTATAGTCAGTTGCTGGCTTCACACAGTCTTTTGGATCACCCTTATGTCCCTGCTCTCCACCCTCACCTGGGGGGCTGTTTTCCCTCAGCCGAGCTGTGATGGACACTGGCTGGAAGACAGGGCGGTTGTCATTGTCATCCAGGATGGTCACTGTGAGGCTAGCGGTGCTGTTCAGCCCCCCAGTGTCAACGGCCACCAGCGTGAAGTCCAGCAGTGGGTCCAGCAAAGCTTCACGGTCTATCACACTACCAGGCTTCACTGAAACAACACCTGGAGGAGCAGAAAAGTCTGGTGACAGACCCCACTTCTGGCTGGTGGCCCTGGGCTGGGGACAGTGGTCTGCCACATCACCTCACCTGTCCTATTGTTGATAATGAAGAGGTCCAGGGATGTTGCCAAGAGCTGGTAGGTCACCATAGCATTACTGCCCTGGTCACCATCCAAAGCTAGGATGGGTCCATTGAGAATGGTGACTGGAGTTCCTGGATGGGACAACAAAGGTTAGAAAGGGTGGCAGGCCCCACAGAGTCCCCCACCCCCTTCCCACCCTGGTGATGCATGAGAGACAGCAATGAATGAATGGAGGAGGTGACAGAGCGAGGCCTTGTGGGGCGTAAGGGGGTGGCTGCTGCAGCCCTGCAGACCGGCATGTGGGGCCCAGACATGGCAGCGGGATATCCTGCTGAAAGCAAACAGACAGACATCCATCAGATCAGCTTCTATGTGCTGTGGGATGGGGGCTCCTGGGGGGTGTCCAAACCCTTTGCCTGGGAGCAGCTAGGAGCTAGGTGGGAGATGCGTCTTGGAGCAGGGAGTGATTTAAAAGGCAGAAAAGAAGAAAAACATAAAAATAAGAGGGACATTCTTAGCACTTGGGCTGAAAACTGTCCATCTGGACAGGCTGGACTGTTTCATCTTCATCCCATGAAGCAAGACAGCTCTAGGTGCTGGTGATGGAGAGATGGCACCCTGTCCCCTATAACACCCACTGGCTGCCCACAGGGCTGAATTTGGACAGTGTTGCTCTCTGCTGTTGATCAGTTCCTAAACAGGGCTGATTCACTGCAAACTTGCATCTTGCCTGTGCCAGAAAGGGTTTCCACTTGCTGCATAGACAAAAGCTGTGGTCTCCTGCAGGCTGACCTCCCCTCACACTCAGCATCCCCTTCCCACTGACCTTTGGCCTCACCCTGCGTGGTGGCACCATTGGAGCACAGCCCGTGGTGCCTCCTCCATGGTGGCCAGGAGGAACTTCCCCTTGCCCGGCCCCCCAAGGAGTGAGGACAGACCTACCCGGGGGTGAGTTCTCCATCACCTCGGCCTGGTAGGAGCTCTGGGTGAAGAGAGGATGGTTGTCATTTTCATCCGCTATGGAAATGACCAGCAGGTCAAAATCCTAAAGGTTTTGAAAGGAAAATGGGGACAAAAGGGTGATGACCGCACGGTCCTTTCAACAAGATCACCACCCACTTCTCCTACAGAATTGTGTTCCCCAGAATTGGAGCCCTGTGCAACCATGCTCCCCAGATTACCCAGGAGACTCTACAGGGATACCCATCCCAGAGCCGGGAATCCCTTCTTAGCCCACACTCTCAAAGCATGGTGTTTGGGATATCCAGACAGATGTCACTGTGGTTGTTCAGCTCCCCAGCCCAAATCTGGCCCTCCATTCATGATGTCTACTGCTATTGCATGGAGTCAACACAAAATATCAGATTTGCTCCAAAAAACCTACTGGCCTCATTCTCAGTTGGTGGGGTAATGCAGCCCCCCCCTCCTTGTGCCCCCTGGATGCTTTCAAAGGATAAGAACACTGTTGGAAATGCTCCCCGTTTTCTGGTCATGGCAGGAGCCCCTTCTCCCATGCCCTGCCTCCTACACAGCTGGAGGTCTGGCAGTGTCTGTAATTACCCGCCTGGCATTGCGGATGTTCTCAGGGTTGTCCTTCACCGTGATGGTCAGCCTGTACTCTGCTACCCGCTCCCTGTCCAAGGGGCGGTTTACGTAGATGATGCCGGTCTACCAAGAAAAAAGGAGGAAATAGGTACAAAGGGTATGAGGTGGGCTTCACCTGCTGGACAAAGCATCCTATGGAATGCATAGACCAGAGCAGTCCTGCCTGGTGCCATGAAGTTCTTGGGGACCCACCAGCCAGTAGAGCCCCATGTCTCTACACAGCCCCACTTTGGTGTCCAGTGCACCCGTGACCCATAGATCTTCACCTTCCTTAGCTCTGGAGAGCCCTACACCCTTCCCAGGGTGCAAGACAGCCCATGGGGGCAAAGGAGGGAGCTGTGCCCACCCTACAACCCCTGGTGCCCAACCCCTCAGTGGGGCGTACGGTGCTGTTGATGTAGAAGGCACTCTCTTTGTTGCCAGCAGTTATGTCGAAGGTAAGGAGGGCATTCGGGCCCTGGTCTGCGTCCTGGGCGAGGATGCGTGTGACGAAGCTGGAGACCGGGGCGTGCTCACTGAGGGTGATGTTCATTGGCAGGTTGAGGAGCACGGGGTCGTTGTCATTGACGTCCAGCACACGCACACCCACAAGCATCTGCAGGGGCAGAGAAGAGGTACAGGCTCTGATAGGGAGCACTTATGTCTATTCCTCCCATCTCCTTCCAGCAGGAAGGAGTTGGGGACACAAGATGGTGGCTTGCTGGTCACTGCGGGTCCCTGTGGACTCACCGTGGAGCTGAGTGGGGGCACACCCCGGTCCCGGGCGGAGATAGTGAGGTTGTAGAAGGGGATGTTCTCACGGTCCAGCTCAGCATCCTTCCGCACCCGCAGCTCCCCCTCCACTGGGGAGATCACAAACTCCCCTGCCAGAGATGGCAGGGCCATGGCTTGCACTGTGCCACCCAAGGGAACAGGGGACATGCATCCTGGTTCTGAGGTTGGCTCTGGGCACAGGGAGGGGTGTGCTTTGTGGGCTTGGGGACAGTCCCATTGCCAGGGGAACAGGGTAGCAGGGTCTATCCCAGGACCCAACGTCCACGCCAGGAGAGGAGGAGCTGGGTAAGAGGACTGAATGGCAGAAGAAAGGTGCTCACAGTCCTTTCTGAAGATGCCAAAAGCCCTCCAAGCACCTGTTTGTGACTGGGCAGGGGGCCTGCATGGCATGGATGGGCCCAAAGCCAAGGAGCCGCTTCTCAGTTGTTCTGGAGATGTTTTGCAGCCAGGGTCAGCTGGTAGATGGGACTGGGCTCTGCCTTCCAGAAAGCCTTGGCTGCCATCACCAGCCACTTTGGGGGTAGTGAGGGGGGTGGTGACAGCTGTAGCTACATCCCCTCAGCTGCCACACAGCCGGAGACACTCGCAGCTGCTCTGCCATCTGCTCTGGGGCTGCAGCTTTGCCATGAGTTACAGGGACATTCAGACCGCAACGCATCCTGCAATGCTGCTCTATGCTTACATTTCTCTGTTTCTCTTTCTGTGCTATTTATTTTGTAGCATTTGTCGTTCAGCAGATTCCTCCCTTCATCCCCTCTCCCCCAAGTTGGGCTTGCACAAGACCAGGCCCCCATCCTTGGCCATTAACAGGTTAAATTTCCTGTTGCTCAAAACAGGATTTCCTGGTGTCGAAAGGCAGAATTTGCAGAAGCAGCCAGCTGGGAGGATGGCTTTTCTGAAAGGCTTCCGCCTGCACTCTGCAACTCCTCCACCCACCCCCCCTCCCTGCCTGGTGGCAAGGCTCTGCTTCAAAAAACCACAAAATAAAGCAAAAAAGGAAGGCGAGCCCATCCTTTCCATAAGCGTGGGCTGCATCCCATGTTCCCCTGTAGAGCAGGGCAAGAGGGATGGGGCCGTACCACTGCCTCTAGCACAAAATTTAGGAGCTAGCACCCCACATCCCTGCTCACCCAGAGGGTCCCCAGCGATGATGCTGTACTCCACCTGCCCACCGGGCCCCGAGTCCCCATCGTGGGCCAGGAAGGTCCAGATGCGGGGGCCAGGCTGTCCCTCTGTCACATCGAAGGGGCCTTCGTAGGGCCATGGGAAGGTGGGACAGTTGTCATTTATGTCATTGAGATTCACCAGCACCTGCAGGAGAGGGAAGAGGGTGAGAGGGTTGGGAGAGGGGACTGACCCTGTGCCCACTGGTGGATGGGGCTACCGGTGGAAAACTCCACATTCACACCCTGACAACTCCAAGTTGGATTGAAAACATGAGAGAAACATGCTTGTCCACAAAAGAAATGAGTTCACAGAGAGCTGTTCTCTGCAGGCAGCTGCTCTCTGGTGCGCTGAAAGGCTTTCTCACTCCTTTTCCTCCTGGACAATCAAGGGCTTCACCTCTCATGATGAGCAAATAAGAAAAAATTTGCAGATTGCATGCTTATTCAAACACAAAACAACACCAACGCAGTTGGCTTACCATCCCTTTCCATGACACATTTAGCTGGCTGGACATCAGTGAGCCTACAGTCTCAAAAAAGCATCAGCAGTTTCGGGACATAGTAGAGCATGGCTGAGCTTGGGTCTTTCAGGCATTTGGCCTTTTAACTGAGTCACCATCCACAAAACTTGTTTATATATCTGTATTTCATTATATCGCAGAGAGAGTTAAGCCCTTCTGGGCACTTGCATGGCAGAGAATGCCTGTCTGAGGAGAGAGTCTCTGGTGGCTGGTGAAAGGCTGAGCTTATGGAGCACTAGAAGAGGCTCCTCCTTCTAGCTGGCCATATGGGTTTTATGGATGGCTATGAAGAAGATGCTAAACAGGAGATGCTTTTTGATCTCCTGGATTGAGGGTCATAAGGTTTGTCAGATGGACATTTGGTACTGGCTAAATCTAATCCTTGAGGACTATATCTGAGTGCCTGCTCCGTTTCCTAGCAGCAGAGAAAACAAATACTGGCATGCCTTATCAGGGAGATGGATTTCCCATCACTTGTGATCCAAAATAATCACTAAATCTTCTTCTAAAAACTCTGCTTTCAAAAATGTACTGGCAGAGCTATGTGGGCGGCATGCGGAGGATGTTTCCTCTCCTGTCTAGCCCTGGTCCTTGTTGCTGATAGAGCTTCCAAATTCATGTCTCACTGTGGTCAAGGGAAAGCTCTGCCTTTGCCTGCAGCACTCCAAGAGCTGCTACCTCTCCTGTCCTGTCCTGCAGGTTCCAAAATCACTTTGGACATGGACAACACCATAGAAAAATCAAAATCACATTTTGATTTCATCCACAGAAGTAATCAGTGTGTTCAATTTGTGCAAAACATGTGCTTTGGAACTGCTAGCCTATCCTCCCTTCCCCGAGCAGAACCTGATGATCTTGGAGCAGAACACAAAGTTTAGGACATTGCAAGAAAAAGGAATGAAATGCTCTCAGTAACCTCCCTACACGGAATGAAACAGGAATTTGGAAAGCAGATGAATAATGGTGGCTGAGCCCAACCTTGAGCACTCTGTTTTGCAACCCCAAGACGAAACAGCAACTGGGCCAACTGGGAAGAGTGCCTGATGAGCACTAGGAAGGAGATGTGAAACCACTCGTGAGAGGATATAATGCTACAGCGGGGTGGAAAGTACCACGATAATAGCCGGATGGCAAAGTCTTTGGCTACAGCAAAGGAGAACAAGCCCAAATGCGGCAGACACAGAAATGAAGGAAAAGAGCTGCTTACCTTTGGAAGGCCTCAGGTAGGCAGGGATCTCCAGCAAGAGATGCCCTCACTTCCACTGCCACCCCTTAAATGAGGTCTGGGAAGGGGTGGATCGTGACTCCACCCCTTTTGGTCACTCAGGTGCACTGCTGGATTGGCCCTGCCTTCCCCAGGTGCTCAATCACTGTTTCAGGCCATGATTTAGCATTTATGCTATGGAGGAGAACTCCTGGACCCCAAAGACACTACAGTGTCGCAATCCTACCGTGGTGGTTGATGTCAGCCGGCGTGAGGCGATGGGGCACTGGTCAGTGGCAGTGACCACCAAGGTGTAGCGCCCGTGGCTGATCTCGTAGTCCAGCTCCTTCAGGGTGCGGATCTGTCCCTGCAAGGCAAGGGGACAGCAGCTGGGAGTGAAGATCACAGGAGGAGGGTATGGCTGAGCTGCGGACAGCATCCTAGATAGCATCCTGACTGACCATGGTGCTGTTGATGTGGAAAGTGCCCAAGATATTGCCTTCAGTGATAGCGTATGTCACCGTGCCATTGGGCCCTTCGTCCCGGTCCAGGGCCTGCACGGTGACGAGTGTGGCGTTGAGAGTGGCAGGGCCCTCATCCAACGTCACCTCATACTGCTGCTGCTGGAACACTGGAGCATTGTCATTCTCGTCCAGGATGGTGACGAACACCGTGGTGGTGGCCTGTGGTACATGGGGACAGCATGTTAAGGCCCGTGGTGAGCAAAGCTTGACCTGCCTGGGTCATTGAGCAATGTGCGGTTAGCCCTGCCGAGAGCTGCAAGCAGGATGCATGAAGCATTGCCCTAAACCAAAGTGATGTGGGGCTGCAGGAACACCTCCAGCACAAGGCAACATTTAGTAGTGGTTAGGAGTTAGGTACAGAGTTAAAGCATGCATATATTAAATCCCAACCTTGTTTCAAGCACAACACATCTCAGTAACATCTCAGTTTCTCCTGCTTTTTCCCATTGCTGCTAACTCCAGGCAGAAGCCCGTGGCAGAGGAAAAGCCAGACACTGAACCCCACTGTGCCTTGCTGTCTGTGAGTAGGTCTTAGCAGGTTCCCACTGTGACACTGGGGACACCTTGGTCACGATTACTAAGGTGGAAAATACGCAGAACTGCTTCTGCTATGGCTTAGAGGAAGAACAAAAATGAGCATCTCAGACAACCCATGTCCTCTGGTCATGTCACCCATGGACACACAGCTGGGAGTAGGGAGGTGAGTAGAGTATACATAAGAGTATGCCACCATGCCTAATGGCTCAGATGGTGGTAGGACCCCTCCAGCAGAGTCTTGGGATGGATGAGAAATTTTTTTGGAAGGGGATGAGGAGCAAATGAGATGTTTCTGGGCAGCAGGATGGCTGGGGTCTGCCCTACCAATGCCAACTGCTCCACTTGTCCTGTTGGGGTGGGACTTGGGACACTGATTCCAGGACAGAGGTTTGCACACAAGATCTGCCCATACTGCAGCCAGCCTGGCTGCAACTCCCTCTGAGGTCACGACTGTCACAAAAAAACCCTCCAAACACCTTCACCCAATGACAATTTCTTCTCTATCAGACAAGGGTTACATTTCTGATAAAAGCTTTGTGGAAGCATCTACTGTAAAGCCACAACCACATCGCACCCTCCTCACCAAGATGCTTGCAGCAGTGTGGTGCTCAGGATGTTCACAAGTGATGCTCTGGAGAGGATGTGCTATGGGGTATGGCATCTCCCTGAGTTGCCCTTTTTTCCCCCCTCCTGCTCATCCCTTCTACAGCACCAGCCTGGTCAAGCCGTTGGCTACCTGCCCACCCCTCTCACGGCAGAGAAACAAACTCCAAGCGAGGTGTGCGTTCTGCTGAAGTGAATAGGGCAGGACTGGGCACCGCTCTGTGCCCCATCTGGCCTCCTGGGGGTGCTCGCACTTCTTCTCTCCCCGGCTAGAACGAAATTTCCTGCGTGCACGGCTCAGGCGGGCGCGGCGGGGCTGCGCTGCGCTGCTCCGGGGCTGTGCGGCGATGGAGGACCCCCGAGGAGCGCCGCTGAAGCTGCTGCTGGGGCTGCTCTCCTTCCTCGCCTCCCACGGTAAGCCACGCTCCTTCTCCTCTTCTCCAGCACCGCGGGCTGCCCTACCGGGGTGAGGGACTGGGGGGTTCTTAACTTCCTCGGGGTTTTGGGGCAGAGGGGATAAGCGCTGCCTCCAGACGCGGAGTTTCAGGCGATGGGAAAACGGGGCCATGGGGCAGTGGCTGTTGTAAACCTTTGCTCGCCAGCTGTTTGTTTTTCATCCTTCTTCCTTCACTGTGACGGGACGCGTGCAGCATGAAGGCAGCCCCCCGCCGGCACCCCGAGCTCAGCCGGGCCGGGAAGCAATGCACGCAGGCAGTGTGTTGGAGCTGCTCTCTGCACAGATGCTCCGCTCTGCTGTAATCGCCGTGCAGCATTTGTGCATGCACGCAAGGGATGTGCCAAGTGGCTCCGTACTGGGCTCGCCTTCTCCTTCTATCTCAGAACAACACACGTTTCTGCTGGCACATCCCCAGAAAGAAATGGTGCCCAGCTGCAAAGGCTGGCTGCTGGCTGCAGAGGTGTGCTTAAAAACAAGGGAGAAGGCACATTTGTTTTTTGCACCCAGCCACAGCTTTCCTACATCTGGGGTGTGCTATGGGCAATACTGAAAGGACACATCTGGGGCTGGGGAAGGAGCTCCGGCAGGGCTGTGGACGCAGCTCCGGCAGGGCTGTGGACGCAGAGGTTTGTCTGCTCTTGGTGCTTCTTTCTGCCCTCTTTATACAACCTTGGATGCTCAGTGTTAGCGCAGCACCAAAAGAATGGAGCTTCTTGCAACAGCATGCCCGCCAAAACTTTCCACAGCCCAGCTAATGCTAGCTGGGCTGGATTGAGAAGTGGAGCTCTTGGAGACATTCAGCTCCTACACAGTTTTAGGATGGTAGCACCATGGATGATGCCTCGGATCAGCCCCTCTCCTCCATGGGGAAGGCAGAATCCCAATTTCCAAACTCATAACCCAAGCAGAAACCTGGTGCTGTGGCCCCGTCCCTGGTCTGGGGCTGAGCTGTGACCTGCAGCAGCTGGGGGCAGGCAAGGAAGCTGGTGGTTTGCCACGTGCCACCACTGAAGTTTTGCTTTGAGTTTTTCTGGGAAAGAAAACAAAAGGGCAAAGCCACACAGGTTTGCATTGGCAGCAGGTCAAAGCAGCTCCCTGATGCTGTCCCTGGGATGGACACCACATATCAGGGACTGCCCCCCAGCTCCCATGTACATGTCTGCCATGTCCCATGTATGGCTCCATGGGACATAAGGGCCAAGAACACTGCTTTTTTTCCTGCATCCTCTTTCTTTCTTTCCTTATTCCTCCTTGCTGCAAAGACCTGTTCCAAGGTAGGTGCAGCCCTGTGCTCAGCCAGCTGAGAGCTTCAAAGCAAAATGACAGCATGATGACAACAGCCTCGTGGCATGGCTGCATGAGACTACTTGGTACAAATGCTCTCACTTAACATTTTGCCATGGGGAAGCACTGAGTTTCCATCCCAATTGCTCCCAGCATCCCTGGACCACTTTTGCTGGGCATGGACCTCCAAAGCAACCCAGTGCCTAGATAATCCCTTTGCCACCAGGGCAAAACACAACTAGGGCACAGGCTCCCAAACCAAGCCAGTGGGGATGAGAGGGACGGCCGCTCTTTTTTTTGGGAAAACAAAGGCTGTGGCAGACACTTCCTCCAATAGAGCCCCAACTTCCCTTCTCCGGGCTCCTGGGGCCGTGTTGTGAATGGGGCACTTCCCGTGGTGCAGGTAGCATGGCCTCCTTGGAGGTGCCTTTGTGCCGATGGCAGGCTGTGGGGCTCGCTGTGGGGCACATGGCTTAAGTGGGGTAGGAGCAGCACATGGAGCATTTTCACTTTCGATCTCTCAGCACGGTGATGGTAGAAGCCCTGTATTGCGGAAGATGCTCAGTTGGGATGGAGGTGATGGAAGCTCTGTCTCAGCTGGAGGGTGACCTGTGGGACACTCGGCACACCCGCGGCTTCTTGCAGCCTGCTCAATATAGCAAGTGAAAAAACCTCGAAGCAAAACGGCGCAGTGATGGAACAACAGGATGTTATTGAGATGCAAGAGCATGCTGTCCTAATGCCCTCTTCTCTAAACATCCCTGAGAACCTCAAAAAAAAAAAACCAAAACCCACTCTCCAGCCCCTCACGTGCCCCTGGCTGAGCAAGGGAGGAATTTCTGTGAGCAGTTTTGGTTTCAGGCTCCTTGCAGCAGCCAGTTCCCCTTCTGCTCTGCAGCACTGAAAAACAAGCAGGGTGGGACCCTCTTCCCGCCTCTTCTCAGGGGCATGGCCTCCTCCTATATCTTTTCTCTCTCTCTTTTTTTTTTTTTTTTGTTTTGTTTGTTTTCTTCTCCTTTTTCTTTTTTTTCTCCTACTATTTTCTTTTTTCTTTTCCCCCTATTAACCAGCTGTCGACACAAGCTATGGGGAAACAGGAGCAGCAGAGTGCGATGCAACCAGACCAAGATACTCGTATTTCCTCATTTGCCAGCCATATCCCCTCCCCCGCTTCCCCTCCGCCTCCCTTTGCACCCTTTGCAGGGCTCCTCTGCCCCTTAGCCCAGACCTCCACCTGCTGCCCCACAGTGTGCTCCCCACCTGAGCTGTGCCCCACAACCTTCAGGCCACCTGCTGCTGTTAGAGGATGCTCAGTGCTTACTTTCAAGTATGCTTGGAGCTAGAGAAGAAGGGCAGGTTCTGTTTCCCATCTCCCCCCTTTTTAGGATATTCAGCATCTTCCCAAGCCTCAAATCTCGTATCACAGGAGAGAAGGACTCCTGGCCATCACTGTGCCATAGCAGATGCCCACACTCGGGTCCCTGTGGGTGATGCCCCTTGCATCCTCACGGTGACCCTGTTCTCCTGCTGGCAGGAGGGACAGCGGCGTTCCTGGTGACAGCCCCATACACGCTCTGCGTCTGCCCTGAGGGCCAGAATGTCACCCTGAGCTGCCAACTGAGTGGACCACTCACCGACCACCACGACCTGATCTTCAAAACCTGGTACTTCAGCAACAACGGTGACCAGAGCTGCTCTGAGAAGCGACACATTCGCAACCTGACTGAGAAGGAGCTGCGCCACGATTCTGGCCGGCACCACGGCACCTCTGCCAACAGCACTGCAAGATTCCCCCATGGATCACCAGGTGGTCACCGTGGCGTGGAGTTCGTCCCTGACCATCATGGGGCTTTCCACATTGTGGTGATGAACCTGACAATGCAGGACAGCGGGAATTACTGCTGCTATGCCATGGAGACACGGCGGGAGCACGGGAAGGTCCATACCCTGCATGTAGCTCACGGCTTCGTAGAGCTCCAGATCCAGAGGGGTGAGCAGGGATGCAGAGGCATGGGATGCCCCAGGTGGCGTGCACTGGGGTATGGGAGCTGGAGAGCAGCAGATGTCAAAGGGTTGAAGGAGGGATGGGGAGCATAGAAACAACCCAATTGGAAAAAAGAAGGAAAAATATACCAGTGGAAGCAGGAAGACACAATTAGAAGTGTGTTACATAGTTTCAGTGATCTTCTTTGACCTTTTGCAGGAGAAAAGGAAAACAAATCCTAGTATAAGAGGCTGTGGGGCCAGGCAAAGGAGCCGCTGGCGCTGTTCTGGCTCTGGTCTGGCTTTCGGGAAGGGCTGGCTCCTGGCGTGGGGATGGATCTCGTGATGCCACTGCTTTGAAGGAGTGGTGATGCAGTGGCACAGGCTGCCCAGGGAGGTGGGGGAGTGACTGTCCTGGAGGTGTTGCAGAGCCATGGAGATATGGCACTGAGGGATGTGGGTGATGGACAGGTGGGGGTGGGCTGAATGAGCTGAGAAGGCTTTTCCAACCTGAATGATTCTGTGATTCCATTTATCTGATTTTCTCAAGCTCATTGGGCAAAGGGAAGCTGGTAGATGCTACCTGAAGTAGCTCCTGAGGTCTTATGTAGTTTGGTCTTCTCCTTCGTAGGCAGAGGAGCACTTCAGAACTGCACCTTTCACACTGCTACCAGCAAAGGTAAATGAAGAAAGAGAACACCTCTTCCCTATGCAGTGCATGCTCTCCCAGCTCACATGCTGTCTGAGGGCTGGGTGCTCGCTCCAGGCATGCAGCAACCCAGGTACACCCATCCTGCAGCCCTCAGAGCTGGTGCAGCTGTGCAGTCACTCTGTCTGCCCCTCTTGCTGGTTGATAAATCCATTTTGCTAAAACTGGTGTGAGATCCAACCCTTACTCTGGTGCTCTGCTATTGCAGATATCACAGCCGCTGCGCTGGCAACGGGTGCCTGCATCGTGGGCATCCTCTGCCTGCCCCTCATCTTGCTCCTGATTTACAAGCAGCGGCAAGCAGTCAGCCACAGACGTACGTACATCTGGGTGCTCCCCATCCAGGGACCAGGGGGACCCATTCTGGGACACCATGGGGCATGTAGTTTTGCTCATTAAGCCACTGGGCAGTGAAAGGGCTCCAATGGAAGCCCTTGGAGAAGTGGCTTTTGCAGCAGCAGTGGAGCAATGCCAGCATGAGAACAGGAACCATGCTTTCAACATCCATCCTCAGCCATGATGAAACGAGCACAGCCAACCCACAATATTGCAAAATACACACCCACAGAAGGGTGTGCAGGGGGGAGGCAAAGTCCCAGAGCTTGATGCTAGGAGTGGGGGGGGGTTGCTGGAACACTTGGGCAGGGGGCTGGCACAGGATGGGTATGATGCTGGGTGCAGGCAGGTGATGCTGATGCTGTTTTGCCTTTGGCAGGTGCTCACGAGCTGGTCCGAATGGAGAGGTAAGCATGTGCTTTCCCATATCCCCAGCACCCCAAAAACCACCCTGTCCTGCTCAGCCTCCTATTGGGGTGCAGCTGAGGTCAAACCCCCTCTGTCACTTCCTGTGCCCTGAGCCACCAGTGTGAAACAGGACCCTGAAATACAAATGCAGATCACCTGTGGCAGAATGCTGCCAAAGCAGTGTAACCTCAGCTCCCTCCCAGATTTACAAAAAGGACATCTTTCAGAGAAGGGAATAGATGAGAATGAAACTTTTCAGCGAAAGTAGGATCTTAGTGGCTCCATCATCCCACACAGCCAGGTGCTTCCACAAAGAACCACAGCCCCCTAGCCAGAGCATCAGAGCTGGCTGTCAGCTCTAAGGCAGGGCTGGGGGGATTTTAGTCATGCAATGCTCGCACAGGGATCCATCAGCTGCACCCTGCCAGGCCTTGCAGGAGGGCAATAAAATGAGTGTCTGTATCCTCTGGCCCCTCTCCACACAACTGTGCCTCTGTGCTCCGCGCCCTCCCCGCACAGAGCATCCTCAGTTCAAAGAGATGCACGCTGTCAGTGCAGAAAGCAACGTGCTGGAAGGCTTTGCAATAAGGAGACCCTGTAGCATCCCTCACTCCCTCTCTTCTCCTGCAGCAGTGCCCAGGGCATTGAGAACCCTGTCTTCGAGGCGCTCCCTGTGAGCAGTGCTGAGCAGCGGCCCCGACCCCAGCTCTCCTACCTGGGTGGACGGCAGCTCTCTGAGTCCGGCCGGCACCTGCTGTCCGAGCCCAGCACCCCGCTGTCCCCACCAGGCCCTGGGGAGTGCTTCTTTCCCACTCTGGGTGAGTATCCTCACATCTACTCTGTTTGCGGCTGCTGTGGGAACGCATGGATGACTGCCCTGCTGAATGCTTGGTGCACTAATACCTGCTGCCTGCCCCCTTTTCCAGACCCTGTTCCTGATTCACCAAATTCCTTAAAAGCCTGAAGAGCCCCATGGCCAATGCAACGGAGGAGGGCACTGTGTTGTGGTTGTGCAGGAGGGGATGCGGCCAGAGCGGGCAGCAACTCCCACCCAACCACCCCCAGCAGGAAAATTGAAAATAAATAGAATAAAGACCTCCACACCTTCCTCTCCCCAGTGCCTGGACAGCAGCTGCTGGTTTTCCCTCACATTACAAGGAGGAACACTGCGGAGAGGACAATGGAAAGAGCCTGATCTCGGTTGTCATTATGCACCAGACAATAGAAAAGGGGAGGATGCCAATACAACCAAACAACAGCAAAGTGCCTTAAAAAAATCAAGTCAAGCCCAGGAGTCTTGCCCGTTTCTCCTGTCCCAGTGACCTCTCTTGCTTGGGCTTTGGGTTTTACTGCCTATTTTCGTGGCAAAGAGCACAGAGAGGGACGATTGTGCGCAGCCTGTATGGAGGATGTATGCTACTGACATTTCATTGTGGATCTCACCTTGTGCCTAAATCCCAGAGGATGGAAGGAAGAGCAGCTCTGGGCCCCAGGAGCTGCATCTCCAGCTCCTCCTGCCTGCTTCCCCCAGTACTTAACTTATTGTCAGGGGCTCCACATGCGTGGTGCTCACCCATCCTGCTCGCTTGGACAGCATATCCTTTCCAGGAGCATATGGTAAAGTAGTCGAAGCACCGCAAGACAAAACAGAGGCACTGGCCAACTTTACACGAAGGGTTTCTTTGCAAAACAGGAAGGGGAGAGGCTCACTCCTGCCGCAGCCCTCCTGCCCCACTGCTTGCTGGCACAGCCTGCAGCCAGAGGGCTGCTTGTGCTGTGATTCTGTACTCAGCTTCAGAGCAGTAGGATTCATCTTTCTGTTTGTGCCATTATCAGTGCTGATTAAAATGTAAAAAAAAAGGATTTTTTTTTTTTTTTAAGCTAGTGAGTTAGATAGGTTGTCTGCAGAGTGCTGGTGGATTTTCCAGCTCTGCATGCAGCTGCACTGGTATCACCTTCACTGCAAAACTGAGCAGTCCTAGGGCACTAAAACAGCTGGAGCCATGCAAGAAAAACCTGTCTATGCACAGCATTCGTAATGCAGAAGGCTGTCCAGCCTCAGTGGCACAAAGCCATCAAGGAAAGACTGTGCCTTTATGAGGAGGAAGGTTTAACCCACAGTCCGGCTTAAGAAAAAGACACAAAGAGGCATGCAAGCCACTGGGCGGGTAGAAGTGTGAGGATTTGCAAGCTGTAACCTGTGCTGCTGCTTGCAGCAAGCTTCCTCCAAATGTAGAGCAGGGCTTTGCAGCCGGCATGCTGCCAGAAGATGCGTGAGATGGGGAGAGATAAGGGCGAGGTGGAGGCGAGGAGAGATGGCAGCGAGGTCATGCTGTGCTGGGAGCAATGTATACTTGCATATGGGTGTTCGCTCATGCATCTTGCTGGTTCAGCATCCTGAGACAATTCTCTGTTTTGGTGTGAGCCGGTGGGCAGGACAACCCCTGCTTGCCCATGGGGATGCTTGGAGTTTTCAGCTGAGATATGAAAGAGCTCAGAACTTCTGCTTAAACCACTTCAGAGCAGAGTTGGGGGTATGAAACACAGCGCATGAGACACAATCGAGGGCATGTGCTGAAAGCAGTGATGAGGCGGCACCTTTGAAAACACCTCAAAGCAACCAGAAAGGGTCCAAGGCATCACATGTGCCAAGGATGGACTCCAAAGCACAACCTGAAGCAACACGCTAACGTATGGCCAAACCGTCAAAGCATCACCACAGAACTTCGCATCCACCCGTCCTGTATCCATCCCCATGCAGCATCCCGGTGCTCAGCCCCCAAACCCGCACCCCAGCGGCTCACCGACAGTGAGGGGTTGCCCTCGTCCTCCACAGTGACCAGCAGGCAGTAGGAGCTCTGCCGCTCACGGTCTGGTGGGGAGGGCCGTGTAGCGATCTCGCCGGTGACTCGGTCCATGCGGAAGGTGAGATCCTCGTTCCCGCGGGTGATGTAGTAGGACAGGACGCTGTTGAGGCCGGCATCCCGGTCGGTGGCGCGCACCTGGACCACTGCCGTGCCTCCACCGACGTTCTGCAGGAGTACACACAAAGAGGCACGATATGACATAGAAAAGACATCATTCATGATATTGGTAACATCATTCTAATATAAAGTGGGATTTCCCAGGCAGTGTGCTGCTCTAGGCTCCAAACTCCATCCCGGCACCCAGCAAAGCAGAGGCTGTACACCTCGGCCAGCGTGTTGGGATGAAGCCCTTGAGTTTCCTGCTGCAGACAGCCATGCATTTGGCACTATCTGGGCTCTTTAAGTGTAAAACCTGAAGGTGGAGGCTGTGTAATGCACTCAGAGCTCAGCTAATTATTTCTAGATGGACCCATTACAGGAGAAATCAAAAGAGAAATTCTGTTCTTCGACCAGCTTCAACCATGCATTACAGAGATAAGGAAATCCTAACAGGGCAATAATGTTAATGCGAAACTATTCATCACGAGCAGCACTCCCACGCATCCGAGTGTCACTGACTATCACTTATATTTCATTTTTCACCCTCAAATGGAGAACCCATGGCCCAGGAATTAAACCTGCAGGAAATAAGTTGTCTTTTTTTTCATGCCTGATTGTGTTTTATTGCTTAATTATCCAGCTCCCTCAGAGCCGCCTCACCTCGGGTGCTTACCTCACTCACGCTCACATTGTAGCCAAAGGGGCTATCGATGACGGGCGGGTTGTCGTTGACGTCAAGGATGGTGACCCGCAGGGTGTGCTCTTTCCTCCGGGGGGGCACGCCACCATCCGAAGCTTGGATCTGTGGTGGTAGGCAATTTTTCTCCAAAATGCCATTTCTAAGCACAAAGGGCAGGGGAGCATGGCAGGGCTCAGCTCACCTGCAGGGTGTAGTGATCCAGCAGCTCCCGGTCCAGCGGCCGAGCCACAAGCACCTCTCCATAGGTGTTGTTAGTGGTGCGGATCTCAAATGCCTGCCCCACATTCCCTGCTGTCAGTGAGAATGTCACCTGGAAGCGGCCAGCAGACAGAGGAAAATCATCAGCAGGTGATGTGACTCGGAGATCCCCTACGGGAATAAACCCAGCAGCACCTTGGGATGTCTCAGAGCATCTTCAAAGGCGTAGTGTGGTGTGTGTCAGGGGTATTCAGCCACCCCAAAGCAAACTCCCCCGGCCTCACCCACAGCCTTCATGCAATGCTTGGCATGAAGGGGACACAGGGCAGGGGAAGGGGCTGGAGTGGTGCTGGGGGAGGATGCACTGTCTCACCTGCCCATTGCTGCCTGCGTCAGGGTCACGAGCCAGGACCACAGCCACCCTCCTGCCCACCGTGCTGTCCTCTGGAACGCTGACGGATGAATCGGAGGTGATGTCGAACTGTGGGCTGTTGTCATTCTCATCCAGGACCGTGATGGTCACCTGTGGGCATGGCAGAAGTGAGACCTCCGGTAAGACCCCCAGAAAGCCCTCAGTCCTTGCACCTCCATCCCCCAAAAGTGCCAGCAAAACATGTGGGGTCTTGTCCCCATGGGGGACATGGGGGAATGCACACAGATACTGCAGGCTAGAGGTGTGGGTTCACCCTTGGCAGTAGAGCAGAGGAAACCCAGAGAGATCATGCTTTCGAGCTTGCTGGATTTTCCATCCTGGAGGCGACAAGGGAGTGGGCTACTTTAGCCACCATTAATTGGAGGAAATGCTCTCATCGCCTTTTGCAATTGAAGATCTGCATGAGTGGGAGAGGAAGAGCAGTTCTGTTCCCGGGACTCTATTTATGGCTTCCTTCGGCCACAGGTGTGGCGGGGCTGAATGGAGCTGCTGTGGTTGTTGGTGAATCAGATTCAGGGAGAGCCTGGTGAATTCTGCAGCTGCTCCTCTGCAGATGCCACCTGCAGCTTGGTACTTGGGACAGGTCCTGCCACTGACAGTGATGGTGGTGTGGCACATGTGCTTACCTTCTGTGGGAGGAGAAGCAGAGAAAACAACAAAAAAACAAGTTAGTAGGATATGGAGCATCCCAGCCCACCAGGGCAGGGTCTCCCCTCACCACCTCTTTCCTCCAGCACTGCCTTCAGAGGCAGCAGGTGCCCCAAGATATGGGGTCTTGGAATGCAGAGCATGCCTCCAGCTCTGAAACTCCTGTGGGGCCCACCTGGCCCAAACCAGCACACTTTTATCCCTGCCCACAGAGCCACCCTCTGCGGCAGGGAGATGCAAATCGCCCCACTCAGCTGCCCCTGAAACTGCCAAATATAACACTGCCCTTCAGCACTGCAAAGTATTTCAAGCTCCCCCAACCAAGTTTTACCTACCTGAGAACCAGTGTATTTTGGTAAGTGATCTGTAAAGTCTACAGGGCTGTGTTTTAATGTCTTTTGTTTTGTTTTCTTTTGTTTTGTTTTATGTGTTATGAGAAGTCTGATCCTGTGACACACAGAAGCTAAAACTCAGCTGTCTGTGCTTATGCAAATGCAGGATTTCCCCCATATCTGGGTTTTCAGAACCTGTTTTTTGGGCTGGAAATGGGTCTGCCAGACCCAGCAGATCTTGCACAAAAAGAGCCAACATGATTACAGAATTATGAAAAACCTGTGTGATAACCTGGCCAAGGGAGGGGAGAGGAGCCACTCACCACCGTGGAGTCGACCTTTGGCCCTCCGTCATCGGCCACCACCGTCAAGGTGTAGAAATCTCCCTTCTCCCGATCCACTTGGCCTTTCACCGTGATCACCCCCTGCCAATGGCCAAGCGTCATGTCCCCCCAGCAGCCCCAAGGCACTGGGGACAGCCCAGCCCAAAGGACAGCACCGCGCCTGCTTACAGTGATGCCGTTGATTTTGAAGAGAGAGAGCGCCTGGGCGTTGGTGTTGGGATCAAACTTGTAGGTGATCTGGTTGAGGTTGTCGATGGAGCGGGCCTGGACACGGAGCACCTCGGATCCCAGCGGGATGTTCTCCATGATGACAGCCTCATAGCTGCTGTTGGAGAATTGCACGGCCTCATCCAGCTCATTCAGCAGGCTGACGTACACGCTGCAGAAGCCCTGGTTGTTGGGTGGAGCCTGGTCTGTGGCTGAGACATTCATCAGGTAGCTCGTCTTGGTCTCATAGTCCAGGTAGTCGATGGTGGTGATGAGACCTGTGCTCTCATCAATCTCAAACTTCCCTTCGGCGCCCGACAGGATTTGGTAGCTGACCAAGCCGCCGTTCCCTGGGGAAGAGCACAACCATGGCACTCAGCATCCCAATGAGGCAGGACACCGAGCCCAGCCCACAGGGCTGCAGCCCAGCCAGACCCTACCTGTGTCCCTGTCCGTGGCCCGCACCACGGCCACTGAGGTGCCAATGCCAGCCGTCTCGCGCAGCCCCAGGCGGTTGTACTGCCGCTGGGTGAACACTGGCACCTCGTCATTCACATCCTCCACGTACACGATCACCTGCAGGCCCCGAGAACATGAGAGAGAACTCAGCCAATGGGAATGGCTGCTGGCTGCTGTTTTGATGGCCTGAACCCCCCGAGCTTTCGCAGAGGAATGCAAACGTGGGTCATGAATTGGGAGGAGCACTAAATCCCTGTATTCCTTTCCTCCTGTGGTGGAACCCATCCTCTGCAGTCCCAAGAGGACAGCAGCAGCATGGCAGCAGCTAACAGCACTGAAAACTCGTCTCAGATCACAAATATGTTCCCAAGATGTCTCATTGCTGCTAACGCTTGTCATCTGTTTGCATGTACAAGGATGGCCTTGCATGCATGGAGGACCTGGAGCACATCCAGAGAAGGGCAGTGAAGCTGTGAGAGATCCGGAGCATGTGTCTTATGGGGAGCAGCTGAGAGAGCTGGAATGGGTCAGCCTGGAGAAGAGGAGGTGCAGGGGAGACCTCATCCCACTCTAAAGCTCCTGAAAGGAGGTGGTGATGAGGTGGGGGTTGGCTTCTGCTCCCAGGTAACAGTGATAGGATGAGAGGTGACAGCCTCAGGTTGTGCCAGGGGAGGTTCAGGTTGGATATTAGGACACATTTATCCTCCAAAAGAGCACTGATACCTGAGAGGGCTTTTCCAATCTGAATGATTCTAAATGCATTTTCTGGCATTCATCTGCTGCACTGGAGCAGTGTTATGAGGGATCCATCCTTCCCTGGTGACAGGCAGGTACAGCTCAGTCTTACTCCCTCTTTGGGATCCTCAGCCCCAAATCTCACTGCTGGAAACCCTGCAGTGTGGGAGTACCGATGGCTCCATGTGAACTGTGCAAACCTCACAGCCCGCGGGTCAGGCTGTATTTTCCCACCTTCCCCCAGGGACAGCCTTTCTTTTCCTGCTTTCCTATAGGGGCTGTGGGCACATAACACTCTGCTGGAGCCCCCCAACAGATTGGTAGTTCTAAAAATAAAGGCGATGGGACTGGAGGGATGGGGTGGCAGATCAGGGTTCATGGGAAACCCTCCTGAAGGAAGGAAGTTGCTGTATCACTGCTGAAGATGATTACATTAGTCCTCTCTTAATTAAATAGATGCTTGACTGTGTGGTTTTCAGCATGCAGCCTGAGCGCACCCAAATGTCACAGGAAAAAAAGAAAAAACAAAAAACCCAAACCCTCTTCTTCTCCACCCACAGAGACTTTCCGTCAGCGTTTCCAGGTCTCTTGGGCTTCCTGCACGCCTGCCTCTGCTCAGCGAGGGCTGGAAATTACAGCTGTCTGATGCAGCATCCCTACAAGCTGCCTTATTCCGGGCACGTACCCGCACGGAGCTCCTCATGGGGCCATGCTCTGTGTTGTAGGCTTCCACCTCCAGGACGTGAGAGGAGTTCTGTTCACGGTCCAGGGGCCGCACACCACGCATCAGCAGCCCGCTGCTGGGGTTGATCCGAAAGTTGTTGTGCTCATTCCCTGGGGGTGAGGAAGGCAGAGTGGTCATGAAGGTGGTGCCAGCCTCCGGAGTGGAGTGCCCATGTGAACCTGGCCTTACCCTTAACGATCCTGTACCACACTCTCCCATTCACGCCCTCGTCTGCATCTGTAGCTTTCACCTTCATGAGGAAAGAAAAGCAGAGGTGAAGCTTGCAGATCCTTCCACCCTGCCCAGCTGTCATCTGCGAGGCGAAGCAGGTTACCCTGCCCTCATCATCTCTGCATTACAAGCTGAGAGTCCAAATAGGAGTTTGCTTCTTCCTGAGTGCACTGGGTGGCCTATCCAGCTGAGCAGCTCTGGGCTACTATGCACTGTGCAAGTGACATGGAGCTCCTGGGAAACCTAGCACAACGGTCCCCTCTGGTGTCCCCATGCGACAGTGCAGCTCTCTGCCCAAGGATATGCTTCCCCATAGGGATCCGAGCCACCCCCAGATGAGTGAAAAAATCCCTGAAGAAATTACCCTAATGAACCTCAAGTCACTAAGTCAAACAGTGTGTGCTTAGCAAATGCCAGAATGAGGGCAGCTTTGGTCACCCTGCTACAGCAAGGGCCTCCTCCTAGGGACAGTTGGGTCCATCAGGGTACCCGGGGTCATGGGTACCACCATGGCCCCAGATGCGTGAGCCTAGGGTGCAGCTCTCAACTTCTGGGCCACACAGCTCTCGTGCCATTTGCTGGCCGTGGTTTCGTCCTGCGTCACACAGCCAGTGAGCGATGCTTCTCTGCTCTGACGCAGTATCTTGCTTTCCACGCTGCTCACCTCCACCTCATAGTTTCCGATCAGCAATTAAAAACATTTAGCTAGTGCCTTTGGAAACCTTTTTTTTTGCACATTTGACCTGGCTGCTGCCTACCCAAGCCTTCCTACCCTGGGATGGGGACGACACAAGCAGACCCACAGCTCTCTCAGAACCAACTCAGAGGGCGGTAAGCGCACTGGCACCTACTGGCTGTGGGTGCTCCATCCCTGGAGGTGCCCAAGATGATGGATGGAGCCCTGATCTGGTGGGGGCAACCAATCCATGGCAGGAATTGGGGCCAGATGGGATTTGAGGTCCCTTCCAATTCGATCCTGGAAACCCCTGCCCTCAGTTCCTTCTGGGAGACAGCCACCCAAGGGGCCTCACAAGCACAAGTGCTTTTCTCATCTTATGAATAAGCGGAGTGAATTTCTTACTTAAGTCCCATGAGGCTCCCTGTCCTTGCTTTTTTCTCCCTGACACTCTCACCATGCATTCACAGGGAACAGACTGGTGTTGAGAAGTCACGTGCCTGCACGATGCTGCTGGCGGCTGGGATGTCCTCAGGTACACTAGCTTCATAGCTGCTCTGAAGGAAGATGGGCCGGTTATCATTGACATCCAGGACAGTGACATAAACGGTGGCGGTCCCAGTGCGGCGGTTCCCGGTGGGGCCGTTGTCTGTGGGGGAGAAAGCAGGGCTGGGGTTTGGTCATCCCTGGCTCTTCACACAGGGGGGTGAGGGGCTAGAGGTGGGGGGTAAGCATGGGGCAGCATCCCTTCTGCATCAACACAGAACCTGTAGGGCTGTGATCCCAAAATTTCTGAGCAGGCTACTTTTTTTTTCTGCTCAGGAGGGACGTCGAAGCCTTCTGCAGGCAGGCACATCACTTTAAAGCTCTAGGGATGATGGACAAGATGCATTTGGTGCCCTCTGCCTATGCCAGGTGGTTTGGGATGAATTGGCAACCACTGAGCAGAAGCCCAGCAGCATGGAAGCAATGCTGCAGTGCTGGGACGGATTGGGAAAGGAAAGCCCTGGGATGGGACCAGCCAAGGGGTGAAGTGGCTGTCCACAAAAGCAGCTGTGGGATGCCCAAATCAAACACAGGCAGCTCAAAGCTTTCACAGAAACAGGGAGGAGCTCTCACCGATGGCCTCCAGGATCAGTGCATATGATGCCACCGTCTCCCTGTCCAGGCTCACGACTGTCCTGACCACCCCATCCCTGAAGCCGACGCTGAATTTGCCATCCTGGTTCCCACCTGCAGCAAAGGACAGGGACCAGAATGTTGTTGTCACCAGTGCAGTTCCACGGATGAAAATCAACAGAGACCAGATGCAGCCCCTGGATATGTGGTGCTACGGGAGACCCTGAGATAAATTATGCAGATGCTGCATCTCGTGGGTTTAATGACAGGGTGTATTTAGGGCTAAGGGTTCCTGAATCCCAGCCCAGTGGGAGCCAAGAGGGGAGTTAGAGCAGGGCCGTGCAGCAGAGGGCGATACCACACAAGTTTTGGGATCGGCAGCACTGACGATGAGCACTGGCGAGACTCAAACAATCTTTCTCTCATCATGTTGGCATTGTGTCCCAAAAGCTGTACCTTTCCCAGAAGGTGTACCTGCTCCCTATGCTGATGGCCAGAATGGAAAGCATCCTTGGAAAAGACACCCAGATCCCCCTGCAAGGCAGTCTGGAAAAACACTGTCAGGATGGAAAGCTCCCCAGCTGAGTGAGATGGGGTCAGCAGCTGTACCTGTGATGAAGTAGCTGAGCTCAGCATTCAGTCCCACGTCGGCATCTGTGCAGTTGAGTCGGACCACTTTGAAGTCCCGGGCCACATTTTCAGGCAATGACACGTTGTAGATGGCTGGGAAGAAGGTGGGGCTCTCATCGTTCACATCCAGCACTGCAAGAGGGAATGGAGATGAGTGCCCCCAGGGCTGCCTCCTTCTGCTGCCCATCTCCCCAGAATACCCCTGGCTGTTCTGAGGACCCTGTAGAATCCCTTGCTGCCTATGGAAATTTAGACGTCTGGGGACTGGAGAGGACCTGATGTGCCCACCTTTAACAGTGAGGGTGCTGGTGGAGCTCTTGGAGGGTGTGCCAGCATCGCTGGCCACCACACGCAGGTAGTACTCAGCGATCCTCTCCCGGTCCAGCACGGTAGTGGAGATGATGAGCCCGCTGGTGCTGTTGATGAGGAAGTCCATACGGGGCATCCCCACCTGCATGCGATACGTCACCCACCCGTTGGCGCCCTCATCCAGGTCGATGGCCAGCACCTGATGTGGATAGGATGGAGGGAGGGGTAAGCACAGTGACTCCAATCATCTCCTGAGTGACAAAACCCCAAGCTCTGTTCCCAGAAACCTCAGGTTGAAACAACAGAGCTTCAAGTTATTCTCCTTGCGGGTACCATGCTGTGTGAAGACAACACAGGTTCCCATGGACATCTCCATTCATGGTGGAAATGATGACATTCTCCAGCACTGGTGGGATGAGCTCACCTGGAAAACAGAGGTGCCAGCAGGAAGACCCTCAGATATCTCAGCGACGAAGGGCAGGTTTTGGAAAGTGGGATCATTGTCATTCAGATCCAGCAGGTTGACAAACACTGTGGCACTGCTCGTGGCTCGCAGGGGTGGCCGCCCACCTGCAGGAATAGGATGGGGGCCAAGGTTAATGCCTACAGCCCCTTGGGAGAATGCATTGTCCCCAAGCAGAGAAAACTCTCCCTGGAAGCATGCAGGGTCTGGCCGTGCATGTGGCTGAAGACAGTAGCAGCATACATCTGTCCTTATACCTTTCCTTATGCCAGCTTGGATGGGATGTTACAGCACAAACTCAGGAAGGGGCAGAATTAAGACTAAATGTGCTTCCAGGACACCAGCTGGACAGTGGGGAATTTATCCTAATTAACCTTTTTTCTTTTCCTGAAAATGACTCTGTAAAATACTGTTCTCAGAAAATTAAAAAAAAAAAACAACACCCCAAAACATAATCACGTGACCAGCTCTGTTATCTCCCTTACCTGCTCAGCTGGCTTCCCTAGCTACTGATGGCGGCCTACAGCCATGACATTTTGCCAGCCCTACAAGCTCCACAGCCTCAGCTCTAAAAGCATCCCTAAACTACAATAGACCTATGAAGCCTAAGCATACATTGCATACAGGCAGCAGTACTGCTGTCCTCTTCCAGCCTCTGTAAGAGGAAGCTCATGCCCACCCTTTTCTGTGTGTGCCCAGTAAGGTGGTGGCCCCAGCTCTGCAGCATGCCTCAGGCTCAAGTGCCAGGTCTCAAAGACCAGCTGGCTCCACTCCCCGCATCAAACACTGATGTCCTCCCATGACTCCAGCTTACAGTCGGTGACCGACACCACAATCCTCCGCATCAGCTCAGCCTCCTGTGGGTTGGGGTTCTCACGGTCCAGCTGGACGCCGGAGGTGCGGATCTTGCCAGAGGTGCTGTTGAGGCTGTAGAACTTGTTGGGGGGGCGGATGCTGTACACCACCGTGCCGTTCTCCCCCAGGTCCGGATCTACAGCCACCACCTGAAATGGCAACAAATGGAGCTGAGAGACGGGAGTAAAAACAAGAATATCCCAGGTGGAGATTCACTGCTGTCTGTTATAGTGGCTGAGCCTCCACTGGTGGTGTTCTCCTCCCCTGGATATTTAGTGCTTCCTGTAATGTTTTTAATTACAGGGGGCATTTACATATACTCAAAGCCCAGAACAACTTCACTTGTATCTTCCCTGGCTCTTTCTGTTCCAGCTGAATTTCCATCCTATGGGTTGCACAGCAATTACTTTCCCAGCAACTAATTTGGATGGTGATGCAAGAGGACTTCTCAGCTTCTACAGAAGCTACCTGCCACTCTCTGGAGGAGAAGTGTGGGAGAAGCATGGTGGGACCCACACAGGTCCTCCAAAGTGGGGCTGGGGGCTGTGAGTCACTGCTGCAAACCTTGCCACCTCCTGCTCTCCTCTGAACCTTTCTTCCTTTTTGCGCCAGCTTTCTCTTGCAGCCTTCCCTGTTAAACAGTTTTGTGGATTCTCCTCACTTTCCTCTCATTTATTTTCTGTTTCGTGCCCGTCATTTTTCTCCCAGTGTGATGGAGTGCAAGCCTCTTGCTCTCCTTCTCTTTTATTTCACCAGCGGGATTTGAAAGGCTGTAAATCAATGTCTTTCAGAGAGGTCCTTGAAGGAGGTCGCAAGCGAGGCTAAGAAAAGGAGAACTTGGCCAAAACCCACACAATTGCTAAAACAATAAAGAATCCCAGTGGAGAGGAGGAACGCATGGGATGGGCAGCAAAGAGGAACCTTTTGAACCAACTTCTGTAAGGCTTACTGCAGGCATAAGGGGGGAAGGCTGGGCAGGTGGGAGGAGGCTGCCTGAAGCTGCCTCTCTGCACACGTACTGTGGTGACGTCTGAATTCGGGGGGGTCATTTCCACCAGGTTGATAAAGTAGGGCGCATCCTTCCAGGTGGGGTAGTTGTCATTGATGTCCAGCAGTGTGATGTTCACCTGCAGGAGAAAACAGGCTCAGCTGCTGGCAGGTCCATGTGAGGACCTGGGTGGATTTTTTTGTTCTAACTGCAATGGGTTGCAGAAATCCTTTTTTTTTTTTGGCCTTTCAGTGAAGCTACTGACAGAACATCCTCTCATCTGCAGCTCCAAACAGGAGCCCACCACCCCGCAAGCTGTGCATTTGCCTAGCCAGGGCTGCAACCTCTAGTTACAGCCTTCCTGGATCCCACACCTTCCAATGAACCTCAGTACCAATGACAGTTATTCTGGGGAGCTCTTTGGCACTACCACAGTACTTTGCTGTTGCATGGGACATCTCTTCTGCAGCCCAACAAAGCATCCCAGGAGAGAGAGGACCCAAAGGCATTAAACCTTCCAACCAACATTAGGCCACAGGAGATGGATCCTTGGCTTCTGGCCTCATATTTCCAAAGACTTCCATGAAAAGGTTTCAAACGATGGTATGCCAGTGAGGGGCGAGGCAAAGCCATTGCCAGGAGGATTCAATTTGCCTGCACCTCTGCTAGTACCTTCCAAGGAGCCCAAGAATCAAAAAGCAGTTGGAAATCCTTGATGCAGGCAGTGTGTGAATAGCAGTCATCAGGAACAGCTAAGTGCTCCAGCAAGCTCTCTGACCAAGTGTTTTCTTGAGAAGCACTAATAAAGGGAGCCATGCTGTGGGAGGAACGGGTACCTGCAGCTGTGCCCGTGCCAAGGGATGGACACACAAAGCACAGGAAGGTCAAGTGGCTCTGTGACAAATGGCTTGCTAGGAAAGGGAGCCTGATTTCCAGGTCCTCCCACTCTGAAGAGTCATTCTGCAGCGGGAAGCAGCCCGGAGTGATGGGCAGACACTACAGTGTGCTCCATGTGCCCTCCAAGCAAGGGGCCCTGGGGCCATGCTCACCATGGCAATGCCTGTCTTCTGATGGTGACCCACACCCCCATCCACTGCTCTAACAATGAGGATATATTCAGATTTGGCCTCCCGGTCCAGCAAGGATGTCGTCGTGATCTCTCCTGCAGACAAAAAGGATGAGAGAGATGAGGGAGGACATACGGTGACTTACCACCTGTAGCTTGGGGAACTGGTGAAAACAGAGTTACTTCAAATGGAGACTGATTCAGCTTCACATAGATGGCGGGGGTTTCCTGGAATGGGTCTACAGCCAGAAATGTAAGAAATAACCATGCTCTCCTACCCTTCAGGAGGCTGTAAGCTGCTTTGTTCCCCTGAACCTGCAAACTGTCTGTTTCTCACTCAGGGCCTGAGCTATAAGGTGTGCCTTGCTGTGTATGGAGGTGCTGTTGTGCCATGGGAAGAGCTCTTTCATGGGAAGAGCAAGAACTGGAGAGGAAAAACTAATCTAAGCAAGGAAAATTTGTAAGGCTAAAGGTCTTCTTAAAATATGTCTGACTCCAAACTCTCACGGCACCAACTAATCCCTGTACTGAAAAAATTAATCACAGGAAAAGTGGTTTAAGTGCACAGATGTTGTAATGATGGATGTCTCCTGTCCACAGACTTGCACCCAAAGGACAGCACATCCTCACAGAACAGGTACAGGGAGTTTGGATGTCTCACAGATAGGACTAGCTTCTCCACCACCCCAGGTTACACTATCATCCCTTTCCTCCCTTCCAAGCACCCATGTGCCTCTTTTCTTGCAGGTGCCATATGGAAAAGAGGAGGTTCTCTCTGCAGTATTTGCTGCTTTGTCAGCATTCCTGCCCTTAATGAACCAAAAAGATGTCAGCGAGGAAGGGCAGACAGCATCTCCTGAGCTAAAATAAGCCCTTGCAGTCAAACTGCCAGCCTTTCCTCAAGCATCACAACCTTCTGCTGGGGCCTCTCCCAAAAGTTTCACAGTGACCAACCTTGGGGACTGAAATTTGGTGACTCCCTTACATCGTGTTTTCCATAAGCAGGCTAAGGGGAAGGAGGAAGGAAGAGTGAAAGGGGAAAAACAATAGGGAAGAAAACTGGGGAAAAAAGGGACTAGACTGAATGGAAAAGAGTTAGTGTGTGGATGAAGGCTCACCTGAGCGAGCGTTGATCCGAAAATGAGAGGAGCCCTCCAGGGAGTAGATGATTGACTCCTGCCCATACTCCCTGGACCGGTCCAAGTCTGTGGCATTGAGGAACAGCACGGTAGCACCTTGCAGGGGCAGAAATGAGGGTTGGAGGAGGCACCTGCCCCACTGCTCATTGGCTCAAGGACTTGGCTCCTCGCCTCCCCAACAAACATTCGTGTACCCCAGGATAGCTGTGGGATCCCCAGGTGACTATGCGACCCCAGGGCCCTCCAGAATGGCTAGAGAAGAAGCTGTACCTGCCATGATGTCCTCCATGATGGCTATCACGTAGGAAGGCTTGCTGAAGGTGGGTGGGTTGTCATTCTCATCCTACAGCAAAAAGAAAGGCAAAAGGCTGGCTGAGACAAAGGCACTGTGGGTGAAGAGGTACAGTGCAGATACAGGCGCTTGTATCACACGGCCAACTCAAGGCAACAGTGTAAGGAAGGTGGGATTAGGGCTAAGGGTAGAGGGGGTCTAAACACCAAATCTAATAGCCCATAAAGGGAATGGTGGAGCAACCAGGACATTAAAGCACTGTGTGGATTTTGTCACTTTCCTGGGGCTGTTCCAGAGACATTTTCTTCATGGAGGCTGCTGATGGGCCAGTAGGCTCAGCTGCTCCTGCTGCCACCAAACTGGATATTCAAGGCAATTTCACGTGCCAGTGACGCCTATTGCACTGTAATTGAATTGCCATCCTCTGCTCCCATTTCGGGAAGCAAGTGGTCTGTAATCAGCTGGAGCATCACTCAGCATTCCCTGTGCCTTCTCCGAGGGCAATGTGGAAACTGCATTCATCCTCGTGGAGCATGGGGTGACTGTCACAGGGCAAAGCCAGTGGTGGGGGAGAAATGCCCAACCAGACCCCATGCACTCCATCATCAGCTTTACAGATTTCTGCAGACCCCCATCCTTTGCACGCTTCCTGTTGCTGGCTCATCGCCCCAGTGAGGACAGCAGTGGCAGTGAGCGCAGCGGCAGCTTATTAGCAGTGATATTTCCCTGGATCTCGGCGCCGCGCACTATTAGTTCTGACTCGGCAGCTCCGTCTACAAAGCGTATTGTCCCCTAATGGGAGATCTACAAGGCGAGTTTGACTTCTTTATTAAAAACCAACAAGCAAAGGAGGAAAAAAAATTGCCTCCCTCCCCACTAGCTCTTGTTCTGCCTTTTCATGTCTCTTTTTTCCCCGAAGTGCTGTTGTCAAACACCTCCTTCTCGTTTTCTTTCTATTGGAAAAGGCAGGTGTGTTCACACTGCTCAGTGGGGGCTGAGGTGATGCCCCAGCTCCACCTGCCATCTGTCCCCATCATCAGGTTCGCATTGTACTTACAAACACCTCGATGGTGACGGGGACAGTGCTGTTGAGTGGTGGGTTACCAGCGTCCTTGGCCATCACGGTCAAGTAGATGACCCCATTGGCTATCTGCTCATAGTCGAGGGGGTGATTCACACTTATCACTGAAAGGATGTAAGGTGGGAGGCTCAGCACAAAGTGGGGGACACCCTGTTGTCACCACCCAACTTGCTGTCCTCTTGTCATCTCTCTCAACAGCAGCGCTTACCTCCATATCCTTCTGACACCGTGATGTCAAAGTACTCGCGGAAGGCAGATGCCTGCACGATGCTGTAGGTGATCTGGTTGTTTGGAGGGGAGTCCTCATCAGATGCCTACATAGACAGAAGAGAAAGGTGAGCACAGATGCTGCACTGGCCAGGCAGGGAGTGGTGCTGAATGGGGACTTGGCCCCGGCTGTCCCTCACCCGGAGCCGGACCACCTGGGTGACAGAGGGCTCGTTCTCTCGCAGTGCCCCCAGGTATGCCTCCTTCTGGAAGGTGGGCACATTGTCATTGACATCCAGGACGTTGATCCTGATGCGCCCTGCTGTCTCCTCGCCGCCACCATCCCGTGCAATGACAGTCAGCGTGTAGCGCTGCATGGTCTCAAAGTCCAGTCGGGCTATCAGCAGGATCACACCTGTGTCCTTGTCCAGTGAAAAACTGGAGAGGGACAGGAAAGGGGTGAAAACCTCGGTGACCATGTGCTGGAGATGGTGAGATGTTAGTCTCCAAATTTTGGATAAGCACCCTTACCCCAGTGGTACAACCACACCTACCGATCGGGGTCATCGCTGAAGAAATAACTGACTTTCCCATAGCTGCCCACATCATTGTCAGTTGCCTGAAAAAAAATCAAAAGTTAGTTAACAAATAATGCTACTTCTGGGAATTGCACACACCAGTGAACCCATCACAACTCACAGAAAGCTTAATTTATATTCACACCTCGGGAAGTTTCATGCCTTCCCAGATGACGCGGCTTCAGGGTAGGCTGGTGGCTGCTCAGCCCAGCCCCTGCCCCTTCCAGGAGCACCCACAGAAGGCACTGCCTCCAGCAGCCCTCCAGAGCAGACAGGCAAGCCTCAGCCTCTTCTTCTCCCCCCTTTTACCTGCTCCTTCCCACCTACGTTGTTCACTGCTGTTGAATACCCAATGGATCCAGACTTGGACTGTTGGGGCTTGCCCAATTTCTGGGGGAATTTCTGACCAGCCACCTGCTGCAGATAGCATCCGTCCAGCAAGAGTGCTCAGTGCTATTCCCCAAAACATTATGCCTGCTGCCTTTCACTGCCATGCTGAGCTGACGTGGAAAGAGTGCATGAAGGCAGATGAGATTTTAAAGAAAACAGAGAAGAAAAGAGCTGTCTGCTGCGAGCAGCTCCATTTCCACAGGGGAGAGAAATCCTAATCAGAAAGCCACAAAATAGGCACAGGAGAAGAAGGATGACCTGGGAAGCCCAAATCCTGCAAGGCTTTGCCACTGGAAGGCTTTGCCTCCAGGCGAGGTATGCAAGGCACAGTTTGTCAGCTCCAGAGGAGTGAGACGAGATTTATGTATGTTTTAAAGTCTTTTCTCTAATGAATATATAAAATATGCATGAACGGAGGCAAGAAAAAATGACCAGAAAACTTTGTATTTAGATGAAGGAAGTGGAATAAGAGTCCAAAACTATATATTTTTTTTCTCTCCTCCCCCCCCCCCCCCCCCCCCCAGTATTTTCTAAATCAAGTCCTGTCCGGACTACTTAGACTCCAACCAGACTCTGAGAAGCAGGGTCAGAGACACATTTTACGTCCAGATACCATCAGAAGGCTGTATTTTAGGACTGGCACGGAGCACAACCTGCTCCTGAAATCCTCCTGATTTACTGATGGCCTTGGGTACCATCACCAGCAGAGCAGGAGTTTGAGTACACCCAACTGCCTCACCTCCCCATACCTTTCATGCCATGGTGTGAAAATTTGCCTGAATTCTTTCATTTTCTCCCCAGAAGCTTCTCAGCTGGTAAATCCCTGGTGCTTTGCCTCAGCCAAAGCATGTCCTGCTGGAGCCATCCTTTCAGACCTACCCATTCTGCTGATTTGCTTCTCCATAGCTAAGGTGTGCTTTAATTTTTATGCACTTTATGCTTTATGCACTCAGCAAAACTGAGCAAATCAGCCCAAAGCCACCCTACCCAGGACCAGGGTGTGTCTTTTTTCCAGACATCATTTTTGCTCCTGTAACCTAGGACCCATTAATCCCTAAACGCTTGGGACGAGAAAGGCATTTTCCATGCACCTGGGTTGGTGGTGATGAGATAATGATTTACAGGGAACCTGCCAGTGCCACAAAGCATGGGCAAAACTAATTCCCTTCATTTGGCCCCTTGCGATTGCACTTGTAAGTGCTTATTGCAGTGACAGACAACGCCGGGAAAGTGTAATTTTCTGCTGCCGGGCTAAAAAAATATAGGGAAGGAGGAAGGTGAAGAGAAGGTCAGCACGGAGCTGTGCGGTGCGAGAAGATCCAAAGCCCTGATGCCTTTGCGGGCTGATCCCAGTGCCACAGTGCCGATGCCCAGTGTTTCCAGTGCGTCAGTCCCCAACTGCAGGCAGGGAGAAGGAGAAAGAGAGGGAGGAGGAGAAGTATCTGGCTGGAAGTTTCCTGGGGCTCCACCTCAAGCAGCCATCAAACGGCTTTTGCAGCTGCTCGCCTCCTGCCCAGAATATTAAGAGGGGATTTGCCCACTGGAGCCTGCAAAGGGCAGGATGGAAGCACAGGTCTGTAGCTGTGCTTTTGTGAGCTGTCACCAGTGTGGTGCTCTTCTCCAAAATGCATTTAGGTGGCAAAACTCAGGGAGAATCTTGGGAAGAGGCAGCTGGGCTAACCTGAGAATCCATTCATTCCTTGAGCTGCAGGGATGCTGCTCTGTGTTGCTGCACAGCTCGTCAGCCCCAAGCACCGCTCTCCATCCTGCATGCAAGTATTCCCTCATCTCCCTTTTATCCCATGAGCATCCTTCCCACCTCCCAAGCAGGCAGTTCTGCTCTCCTGCGCGGATCTGCAGGAAAGGGCATGTCGTGCAATTTGTTCGGGAAACAATAGCAATGTTTGACATGTCATAAGGATTGATGGAGCAGAAATTTACATGGGAGAATTCATTTTTAAACAGCTCCATGGAGCCCCAGTGCTTTGCTTGTAATGGTTTCGACATTCATCATCCGCTGAGCCCCACTGAATGACTCCTTAAACTGCTTGAGATGAACTCTGCTTGCAGCAGCTCTGCGGGATGAGTGGGGCACACGCTCAGAGAAATAGCTGTACATATCTATTTGGGTCTCTACCCCAAAATCATCCCGATCAACTAAAACCTGCCTAAGGGTCGAGCAGTTGGGAGTGGCACGCCCCTCCCAGCTCTGGACGATTTGCACTGGGATGGCAGCGGGATGAGACAGGTATTGTTGGGCTGCTACGGTGGGTCACTGCTCCTCTGTTACCTTTGTTTCCCCCCTGCCCTTACTGAGGATCCAGGAAATAAAAATTGATGGGGAACAAATTGCTTTGGCCAGGAGCTCGCTGCTTAAAAGAGTCGTAGCAGGAAAGCAATTACCTGACATCAGAAAGCTGTCAGGGCAGCAAGTGACCGGCCGTGCTTCTTGCCTCCTGGCACAGGGACAGGGACTGGCATGGCACGTCCTCCTGCCCAATTCTGAAACCACTTGCTAAAGAACAAGCAACTCTTCTTCAAAGCAATCGTCAGATCCTGATTTTCCAGAGAAAAAGGGAAGAGAAACCATGCTCTGGCATATCCTGCACTGTGATGTGATTTGGGATGGGGAGGAGAGACAGATAACACACAGAGTTTCCATGAGAAGTAACCACCGGGCTGCAAAGCAGGATAAAGAGAACTGGTGGAAAACCTGCTTAATGCACAACTTCCCCAAGTGGAGACTGCTCTGGCAGCTGCTGTTTCCCCGGCCCGGTGGGAGGCAGCAATCAGGCAGCATTGCTGTGCCGCAGCCGTGATTAGGGCTGGGGGTGAGGAGAGGGAGATGCCCAGCTGCCCCGAGCAGGGCTTCAATTGACACTAACGACCCCAAAGGGCTCCAGGGGGAGAAAAATAGCCAATCAACCCCCCTGCGAACAGCAGAGCCTTCCCACCTCTCCTCCTGTCTCACTGATTGTGTTTTCTAACAGCAGCAGTGCCTCGTCGGCCAGGTTAACACTTGCCTGGGTGGCCGTCATTTAGTGTCCGGGGAGCACGGGTCGAGGTGACATCCTACAGCATCTCAGGGTGGAGACAGACCTTGGGCAAGGGGCTTAGTGCCATGTTTTGTGCCCCTGTCCCACTACAAAGTGGCACCAAGCCCAGCGCAGCACTAGGTCATGTACGGCAGAGCCAGGAGCAAGTCCTCCACTAATGAAGCATATCGATTTCATATTCACTTGTTGTCCACCTAAATGGCAAGCCGCACATCTGATAGATTAAATAACTGCGCAATTGCCTGGCTGACATCTCAATTGCTTTGCTGTTAGGTCCCTAATGAATTTTACAGCCCAGCAAAATGGAAGGAATTAAGGTCAAAGTCCAACGCAAAAAATATAAATACCCATTCCTCTCTAAAATGTTCCCAGGAGCTCTCCCAGTGCCTACAGCCCCATCTCACCCAGGGCTGATGAGCACAAGGGATGGGTGGAAGTCACCCCCACACTGGATGCATGATTGCTCCAAGAGCGAAGCGAAGCCACATACAGAGGGAATTCTGCTGTTTAGCCAGGGGCAGCAAGCCAAGAATACATGAACAAGAGGCAGAGGGATTGCAAGGGAGATGACCCTCAGTCAGCATGAAGAATGTTGTCCAGGGGCCATGGGCTGAACCCCAGGACACTAGTCCAGCTTCTATTGAGCAGCTTACAGATGCTTCTCAAGCATCCCTTAGAATCATAAAACCATAGGATCATAAGCTTGGAAAAGCTTTCTCAAGTCACCCAGTCTAAACCCACCTGTCCATTGCCTACATCTCTCAGTGCCACATCTCCAAGGCTCTGGAACACTTCTATGGACATAAACACCCCCATCTCCCTGGGCAGCCTGTGCCCATGCATCACCAGGGGATGCTATTTTGCTGCTTTGACTGTCCCCATTTGGGGCTGAGCTTTGGTTTTTGCCACCTCTGCACTTTGAAGCTGTGCATTTATCCTGACAGCTCCATCAGGCCACGGCGCGGCTGCAAGAGCTGCAATAAGTGTCTCTCTCCTCAGCTGTCATGATTCCTATTCCACCCCATTTCAGTCTCACGGATTGATATTTAGATTAAAGAGATAAACACAGCCAGAGAGCACTGGTCCCTGACAGAAAGACGAGGGCTTCAGATCCGTCAATCACACTGCTACCTGGAAACCCCCTCCTCCCTGCCCTGTATTTACAGAGCCAAATCGAGGAGAATATTTGAAAGGAACAAGGAGTGTGAGCAGGTTTACAAAAAAAAAAAAAAAAAAAAAAAAAAAGGGCAGGCAGGAAGAAGAAAAGCTGCTCATGTTTAACTTTCCAGGCAATTTGGAATTGCCTGCTTTGATTATTTAACTATTTATTGTTTGGTGCATTTGCAGCTTTCCTCTCTTCTCACAGATAAAGGATTCAATTTTCCTCCAAGCGACAGGGAAATTGGACATGATTTTGCTCTGTTTAAGCACAGCTGGAGCAGGAGAACACGGGGCTGAAGAATAACGGAATTGATTGGGATGCTAACGGGGAGGGATGGGGCTGACATTGCCTCTCTTTATCACCTAGCATCCTCACCACCGAAGCCACGCAAGCACTGCCCAAGGATTTCACCCTAAGCCAGCAGATCCCACCTATCACCAGGCCTGCCTCAAAGGCTTCACAGTGCAGGTGGTGCCCCAAAATGGGACCATGCCAGCCCAGCTCCAGAGCCCAGAGGATGGAAGGGGCACAGGGCAGTCTCGCTGCTGATTGAGAAGGCGATTTGCATGTTAAATAGGTGCATACTGATGCCCAGGGTGGGAAAACCATGCTATTACTTTCGTGTCGACTGGTGTTCACAGCTGGGTGGAAAGAAGGGGAGGAAAAGCAGGGTGGGATCGATTTTCCCATCCCTGATGCGAGGCCAAAGAGAGATCGAAGCGGCAGCGGCAAACTGACAGCTGGGTGGTGAAGGAGAGAAACTTTGCCAAGCAAATTAAAGGTTGCTTTAATGAGGAGAGTAATGGAAGGTTAATTAGTACATTTACTTCATTAGGCTCTTACTAACAAGGTTTCTCCTAGGGAAACATGGTGGCAAAGAGGGGCGAGCTCTGCAGGGTGTGGGGATGCTCTGGAGGGGCTGCAGCACATCCCTGGGGTAAAGGAGCAAAGTGGGGTCTGGGGGTGGGACTGCTTCTCACACTTCCCTGGAGAACTGCTTTTCTCCATGCCATTTGAGACAAATCAGTGGCATTGCCTTGGCTAATGTTTGTTTGGGCTTTAATGATTTCGGTTATCAATGCTTTCCAGAAGGACCGTATGCTGTAGATCTGTAGGATACGAGAGGCTTAAGGAGACCTCCTGCCCCTTAACTAACTCCTGCCCCCCACAGGGTCTCTGTCACATTCTCCAGCCCTGCAGTTCCAGCAAACAGAACAGCAGTTGATCATACAGCACACGCCTGCACACTCACAGGACTGGAGGTGAAGCTGAGCTCCCACTCCTCTCACTGGAGCCTTTAGGATCCCAAGGCAGACCCCATTTCCATAGCCGCCTCACCCCAAAACACTTCTAGCTGAATGCTCCACCTGGTGCCAGCCCCTCCCCATGACCCAGAAGAGCCCCACATGGGTCATCTCCAGCCCTAGTGCAGCATCAGATGGACACCCTGCCTGTCTCAGGACCACCAGCCCACTCCTTTGTATCAGGAGCCACCACCAGCTGCTGGCAGTGCTTGGCGAGGGGGGCTGTGCACCCCGGTTAGTTCAGGGTGCAGCATATGCTCTCAGTGCCTCTTGTTCCTGGAGGGCATGAAGTTATATACCGGCTGCCTGCTTGCTCAAGAAGTGTGAAATTCTCTCTCTGACCTTTTCAGTTACGTTATTAAAAGGTTTCATGGCCAGTTGTTTCAGAAAAAAAAATAATATTTCAATATCTGCTGGTATCTGGGGCAGAGCTTTAAGGCGAAGAAGCTCGGGGAGCTCTCCCAGCACCCTGCCCCTACCCCTCAGGGATGTGGGGCCATTCCAGATGTTCTCCTACAAGCAAGAAGCTCCCTGCATCTGTATGATAAATGCATCTCCTGGATGGGACTGAACAGATGGACAGATGGATGGATGGGCAGGGAGAGGAGAGGATGCGGAACGGAGAATGGAGAGCGGGCCAGAGTCTTAGAGGGTGGACAGGACTGCATAACATGGGAAAGGGGCTGGGTTGTGCCCAAGGACCTGCAGGGACACAGAGCTGACCCTGTACCTGCATGTCGCGTTGTTTTACAGCTGATTTACACGTGTAGCAGGCAATGTTTCTCTGCTGTCAGCAGCATTACGAGGTGAAATGCTGCAGAGACAAATGGCCATTTGTCACTGCAAATGAAGTCTGCTTCTGCCTTTTTTTCCTCCCTTTCTGTTTGCAGCTGGGTACCAGACCTGCACTGCGCAAAGGGGCACTTCCCAGTGCCTAACCCTGTGGGTAAATACCACACTGAGCAAGCAAAAATGGAAAGAAAAAAATGAAAGAAGGAATTTCATAGTTAGCAAACAGGCTTTCAGTGGCAGCATCCTCCCGTCCAGCATGCCTGCAGTGCATGGGACATTTTGGGAAGCCTGCAGGAAAGCCAAGCATCCTGCAGCAGGAGGGCTGTGAAAAGTTTGGGATCAGCTGGGAGGGCAAGCTGGGTTTCAGCACTAATTGCATCCATTCTGATTTATCACAGAGGATTCGACTCCGGGCAGTTCTGCGTGTGCTCTGAAATGCTGGCAGAGCTGGAAGTTGGGGAAAGAGGAGCGGCAGTAACAGCCTCATTGTTCAGTGCCTGACGGCCCAACTAGCTAAACATCTGCTTGAAATATTAATAACTGTCAGATGGGAACAGCTCGGGGGCTCTATGCAGTTTCACACCATCTGTTTGTAGAGTAAACACACTTACACACCGAGCCCTTTTGTCAGGGCTTTTCTTCTCTGGGTGGCATGCAGGAGCTGTGACTATAGAACAGCAGCAGCAATGCACCCAGTGCATCACACTGAGGATATTTCCCATTCCAGAAGAACACCAGCATCTCTATGGGTTTGATGGTTGGACTAGATGATCTTAGAATCGTAGAATCATTAAAGTTGGAAAAGACCACTATCTCCTCCTCCACATCTCCATCTTTAACCAACACATCTCATGCAGCTCTTCCCCTCTCTTTCCACCCTTAGCACAGCAGACCCCTATTTCCCTTGCCACACATGGGATTTGCAGCAGGGATGCTTCTACTCACATGGACCTGGAGCACAGTCGTGCCCACGGTGGCGTTCTCTGGAAGGCTGACATTGTAGAGGGCCTTGCTGAAGACCGGACGATTGTCGTTCTCGTTGATGAGGTTGATCTTCACACGTGCGAAGCCAACATGCTCTGGGATGCTCTCATTTGCAAAGAGCTGCATGGAGAGAACGGAACCTTAGAACTGTAGAATCACAATTCATGTTGGAAAAGTCCTCTCAGCTCACCCAGCCCAACCCCAGCCCACCCTCACGTGTCCATTGCCCACATCCCTCAGTGTGATATCTGCATCCCTGGAACACCCCCCAGGTAGCCCTGTGCCAGTGCATCACTGCTGTTTCCAACCCGAACCTTCTCTGGAACAACTTGAGACCATCACCTCTCCTCTTAATTGGAGCTTCTGTGAATTCCATTCTTTTCTTTTTAAATTTTTTTCATGCAGAAAACTACTCCCTCCTCCCGACCTCAACATTCTATGCCCCATCTCCCTGCCCTTCCTGCTCCCTTACCGAGAACTCGTAGCGGGGGATGGTTTCGAAGTCAAGTGGAACAGCCACACGGACACGGATGTCTGCCTTCCCCTGGATGGACGTGGGTGAGATGATGAAGTGGTTGGAGTTGTTGCCCACCAGGTAGACCTCAAACACACTGTTGGGGCCCTGGCAGTAGAAAGAGGATGGCTGGTTAGTTGCTTGCATAGCTCAGCACTGGCCTTAAGAATTCATTTGGGTTTTAAGATGTTTGCTGGACATGCAGCGCATGCAAATACTGCAAGTCTTCTTTTTATGTGCTTTCATAGAAGACCTCTGTGCATGTGAATGAAACGCATCCCTGGTATAAAACTGTCCAGGGCGAAGCCGGAAGGGAAATCCCTTTTAGCCTTTTGAGACTTAGGTACCACACTGCATCCCGCTCTGGGGTGTCACAGCACAGCTGCCTGTCCCTTTAGCCCCAGATGGGACTGTACACCCCTCTTCCATAGTCCCACTGGTAGAGCATACCTGCAACACTGCAGGACCCCTTATGGGATCCCCTTCCCCTTCCCACTGGTCAGCCCTACAGAGCGAGTCTAGGAGTTACTGTAGCCGAATTGCTAATTTTCCTCGAGTGACCTCCCTTCTAGCAAAAAAAAAGCAGCAATTAAATGCACGAAGGGGCACTAATAGCAAAAACTAGCTGACTGTGACCACCAAAAGCTGCTGGCACATGCAACATCCCCGCTGGCCCTTCTCCCCTCAACAGGGCAGCATTCCCCAGCACCCTGTGCAAGGTGCACTGCATCTCCTCCACGTGTCCCCTGCCTCTCTCAGGGTCCCTACGCAAAAGCACGTTCTGGTGACAGGGAGATGCAAGGGATTTTCTTGGAATCTGGCAAGGAGCAAGTTTGTTGGAGGCACGAGATAAAAGTTGAAACATCAAAAGAAATCCAAACACTTGCAGGGAGGGAGCTAGGTGGATTAATTCCGGCTGGGGAGGGAGATCAGGCTCCAGATACTGCCGTCCCTAATTACCAGCCACTCGAGTGCCTCAGTCTCCCCATGTGAGCTCTGGGGAAGGGGAGAACGCCTGCCTGTTGGGAAGGCTGCTGCCAGGTCTGCTTATACATTTATTCCACTATTTACTTTTTTTGGTTTCGGCCCCCATGCTGCTTTTCTTGCTCCTGGTTCCTGGAGTCTGCGAGCCCCCTGCGGATGGCTGAAAGCAAATCTGAATATTCAAATTGTTATCAGCTGCCCAGCAGAAGGGGCTGGCTCAGCCCATGCCGCCACTGGTGCCCCGCTCCAGAGATTTTTCCACACGTTTCTCAAATCCCTCACCCCCTTCCTCCCTGCCACCCAGAGAGAATAACAGGGCCAAGATGACTGCAAAGAGCAAAATAAGCACTGCTATCCCAAGCAGGCAAAGGTCCTCCAGGGCTGATGGCTACAGCGGCACAGGATGCTCAGATGTGGCACAGGATGCTCAGACACACAGCACTGATCTTCCTTTCCCCCACTTGACCTCTTTGTGGCCGTACTCAGCGCCGCACTGATGGAAATTTAACGCCAATTCAGCTAAAGACAATTGTAGCCGCTGTTGTGCATAATTATCACTTTGTTCCCCGTGTACTTGCTCCTCAGAGCGTGTAATAGTCGCATTCCTGCTGCCGTGGTGCTGGCATCAACCTGGTGTCAATACCTGGTTTTTGGGAGGTTGATCAGCCCCAAATACAGCCCTGTGCATGCATTCCCCCTCTTCTAGAATCAGGAGAATGCAGAAACACTGCCCTAGCTCAGGTGGTGTTCCCAGAACAGAAATCTTCTGTTTCTGCAGCAGCATCACTTCAGTTTGCCTCGCAGCTACCTTCCAGGCAGGGGCAGAAAGCCGAGGAGTGCTTAATATCATTCATTCCGACAAGTTTGCAAAGAAAGAAAAACGCTAAGAGTTCAGCAGGGGTGGATGAGGTGGAAAATAAGAAGGAAAAAAAATGAAATTCTTCAAATAAAATGCAATTAGTGCCTCTTTGTGTGGCTTGGCTACCTTGTGCCTCAGTTCTAGCTAGGCAGGGACAAGTAATGCTTAATCTTGCCTTTGAAAATATAAAGAGGGTGTTTCTCTCCACCCACTCTGAGGCATTTCACTTGAGCGCTCTGGATAGCCTCCCTCTGCTCGCTCCTAGCACCCACTGCTCTCCCAGAACCAAAAGCTCATCCAAAGGCTTTCTAGCCACAAACATTGGGACATCATGTTCCCTGCATCTCTTAGGATGCCCAGAGCAAAACTTTCCCCACCTCACATCATCCCAATACCTTCCCATCCCCTTCCCTGCATCCATCTGCCTGTCCCAAGCAGTGTTTCCTGCCCGCTGCCCAGGAACTGCTCCATCCCCAGATTATCTCCCAAATTCCACACACGCCTGCACAGACGGGATCAATCTGAGGCTGCCTTGCCTCCAGCTTATCTCTGCTCCAAATGATTGATTTTCCCTCTTTAAGGGTAATTTGCTGGTGAATTCCACGTATTGCAGAAACCCCTGTGAAATCTAATTCAGCCCGACTGGCAGCTGGCACTTTTGGGAGAGAATACTCAAGCGCCGTCAATTCCCCCCTACAATTCCTGGCTGCGTAGATCATATTTATAGCGTGTGTGTCTGTCATATGCATATATATGCTTGGGATGATTCATATATTGCACCTGCACACGCATGGGCACATACCGTACCCGCATGCAACTCTCTGATGCAGCTTTATGCACCAAATACCACATATTCCCATTGCCTGGAGATAGATATATATGTATATACTAAAAAAAAATACATATATATATATATATATGTATTTTCCTTTTCATGCATTTCCCATCTATTTTCCTTAATATGCTTATTTTTGAGGAACTTTAAAAATTATTTTTAAATGTCAGCCCATCATACTCGTGCTCTATACGGTCTCTGCCCTTTTCTTCCTCTTCATTCAACCGTGGCAAGGAAAATCAAGTGAAAGCCATGGTAGAGGAGCTGGTTTCTCTGGTGTGCTGCTTCTCTTAATACACTTCTATGGACCTTGCAGTGATGCTGGCACTGTTGAGCCTGGTCAGATCCCTTGCACAGGTGAAGGAAGCTACAACAGGGCATGCCCTGGGCAGTGCATGCTTACAGAAGCCCTGACTGCAGCTGGATAGCTTCAAAAACCCCACCCCAAGTATTCAGCCCACGTTTTCCAACAAAAAAAGGGGCAATCCAGGGTGTTAGCCTTCTGTCTCAGAACAACTTATTCATTCCTGCTGATCTATCACAACACAGGCGAGAGGAGAATCCAATACATTCATATGAATAGACACACATCTTCTGTAGCGTCCATTTCAACACAGGCTCAGCATAAACCCTGGGAGACTTGCACAGATTTTTATAAAGAGCTCTCAAATGGCTTTGGGAAAGGATTCAAGTGGTTTTCTCCCTGTCTGGCAGAGAGAGAAACTCAGTTGCAGAGAGGTTAATGCTTTTTTTTTTGGTTCACAGAAGGCTAGCTCCAGAACCACACAAACCCTGTGCACTACTTTCTCCTTCATTCAAGTGTTTTTGATGAGCCACAAAGAATACAAGAAGCAGAAGTGGTTGGGAAAAAAAAAAAAGAAAAAAGAAAAGAAAAGAAAAAAAAAAAAAGCCCAGCCCTCCTTCCGCTGCCCTGCTCAAGCCAATGCTGAGCCAGGCATGACCTTGAAGTAGAGAGCAACCAAGCCTGGGAGAGGGATGTCACCATCCCTATGACTTCTCCTAATTGCTCCTTCAGAAGGAAAATGTAACAGAGTAGAGCAGCAAGTTCTGAGGTTACTGAAAGCAAGTAGTAGCAGTGGCTACAAAATAAGAGAAAGAAACTGCTTACTTTCAGAAAGCCTGTAATACCCCCCCCCCCCCCCCCCCCCAACAGAGGCAGGGATCTCTACAAGATGAGTTACCCTCCCCTTCAACACCAACCCTTAAATGAGATCTGGGAAGGGGTGGATCCTGGCTCCATTCTTCCTGGTTATTCAGCTGCACTGCACGCACCTGAGATCCCCTGGGTTGGCCCTGCTTTCCCACCAGGTGCTCAATCACTGGCTCAAGCCATGACTTAGCATTTCCACTACAGATGATCACACTGGGTTGAGCGTCACATGGTTGCATTAAGCACTCATGTCTGGATACCATAGAATCATAAGAGCTGTAGGGATCTTTAAAGCCTATCTGATTCAACTCCCCTGCAATGAACAGGGACACCTACAGCTCCGTCAGGAGGTCAGAGCTCCTCACAGTCTGACCTGGGGTGTCTGCAGGTCTCAGGCACCACCACCTCTCAGGGCAACTTGGGCCAGTGCCTCACTGCACTTATTGTAAAAAACTTCTTTCTTATATCCAATCTAGATCTTGACTCTTTTAGTTTGAAACCATTTCCTCTTGTCCTGTCACAACAGATTCTTCTACAGAGTCTGTCCCCTTTTTTTTGATGCTGTCCTTCTCCATTCCTCCAGCAAGCTGGGAGCTTTCCAAGAATGGACTGGGAGGAATAGGCTTTGCCTTGGGGCACCCTATGTGCGTACACTGAGATGCGAAGCTCAGCCTCACTGCAGAAGAGCACTCCAATGCGAAGAGAAAATCAAGCACACGCTTTCAAGTACTGGCTTGTGTGCAATGTAAATACCTGCTGAAGTGCTTTGCTGAATTGGTTAATCTAACCTTTGCAAACAGCAATCATTTAAGCTGGTGTACAGTACACAAGAAGAAAGACAGACCCAAACCCCACAGTTCAAGAATGCCACGTGGCCCTGGTTACAAAACATCTTTGTGTTTAAGGGCCTGCAGCCCACACACAGCATTTTAAGGACAAGACCTGTACGACACCTCTTTACCAACCCTTTGAGACATGGTGAGCTTTCCTGCGCCTCTTACCAGTGGAAATAATAGTCAGAAGCAAGCTATGCTAACATGATGGTCTCCATGAGCGTGTGGAGTAAAAGCTCATCTGTACAAGAGATCCTCTCTCAGCAGTTTCAAAAATCTCACCAAATTCATTCAGGAAAATCACAGTAAGTCTAAGGCATGCACCAGGAGCCAAAAGAATGAAGCTATTTTTTGCTCACCCTATCAGGAATTCAAGGCTATTTTTTATTCTCCCATTTTAAAATTAGCCAGGCTGAGAGGCTGGAGAGAGTCCTCGAATGGGAGTGACTCCAGTAAAATGAGCTTTTAACAAGAAATAATGACAGATCCTTCATTCTTGTGACATAAACAGGAGCATTACAATGCCTCTCAAGCATGGATCTGCTGACATCTCTCAGAAAGCACAACAGTGGCTCTGTTCCCAAACTATACTCAGCATCTGTCATATTCATATCTTAATAATTGACATTTTCAAGAAAAAAATATCTTTTTATCTGCCTAATAGCTCCTCTGCCCCCTTTGGGCTGAGCTCAGGACTCCCAAGGGGTGACATCATGTCACGAGTGGATTGTTAACTGTGTGTCATAATCACTTTTTGTGAAAAAACAGGATTTTGTGTGGTTTACAGGGTTTGCCGAATCCCACTGGGGGCTGGAGCAGAGCATGTCCATCACTTCAACCAGCAAAGGCCACCGCTGCCTTCCAGACACAAATGCTAATTCACCGCTTCTTAGCAGATGCACGTTTCAATCAACCTACTGGGATTTCACATTTTATTTTAGGGAGTGAGGGAAGATCTAGATGCTGTATCCCTCTTTGATACCACTCGATTCACCTGAAGTGCCAGGACAAGTCCCATTGGGACTCTTAGGTCCCCCGGGAGCCCAACAGAAATTCTGTTTTCCTAAAAAGGGCTGGCAAAAGGAAGCCTTGCAGTGCCTGAGGGGAGCCCTCAGTAGCAGGCAAGGATCAGCATCCTGCACAATCCTATTTTCTGGCTCTCAGTGGCCTCAATGCATTAAAGCAGACTCCACGTCTGTGCTCCAGGGAGTGAGCTGCAATAAGAGCTGCAAAAAACAGGTACCAGAGTACAACCATGTACCTCATCACTGACCTTCATCCTTCCCCGCATCCCCCCCAAACAACCTGGATACTGCTTTACCAAGAATGCTATGAATCACCATCACCCATGTGTGGTAGGAGCTGGCTCACCTCATCCTTGTCCTGCACCTGGATGAAGAGGGGCAGTGCAAAGCCCACCTGGGCCAGCTCAGGGATGGCCACGCTGTACTCGGAGCTGTTGAACTCGGGCGCGTTGTCATTGACGTCAATGACCAGGATATTGAAGGTGGTGGTGACGGTGGCATTGGAGGGTGTGCGGTCATCATTTAGCTCGGTGCCCTGTGAGAGGAGACAACAGTGGGGCAGCCCATCTCCTTTCTCAGTGACAAGTGGTAGGACACAAGGAAACAGCCTCGAGTTGTGCCAGGGGAGGTTTAGATTGGATTTGGAGGAATTTCTTCACGGAGAGGGCGGGCAGGCTTTGGGACGGGAAGCTTGGGATGGTGGTGGAGTCCCCATCTTTGGAGGTATTTAAGGGACATGTGGACATGACACTAAGAGACGTGGGTTAGTGATGGGACTTGGTAGGTGAAGCTGATGGTTGGACTTTGTGATCTCAAGGTTTTCCAGCGTAAATCATCCTACAATCCTATCTGTGCTTTCTAAAGAATAAATGGTTTGTAAAGGGCAGAAGTAGCCACTGGGCAGACACCACAGTGAAAAACAAAGTAAATGGCTGTTCCTGAGACACTTAGTGGAAGGAAGAACTCTTCCTCACCCTTCATCTTCTCTGTGCTGCAGAACCTGACCAAAGTTTTGGAAGGTGTGCATACCCTGATAAGTCTCCCAGGTTTTTTCTCCCTCTGCTTTGCCAACAAAGCAGACTTTTAGAAATGTTTGGGTTGGAAAGGACCTGAAATGCCATCCATTTCCAACCCCCTGCCATGGGCAGTGACACCTCCTGCAAGCTCAGGCTGCCCAGATAGCCATACCCAACCTGGCCTTGGGCATTTCCAGGGACGGGGCATCCCCAACTTCTCTGGGCAGCCTGATCCACTTGGTCCTGCCTGAGCACCTTCCCATGCAGCTGACATGAACACACACAGATGCTGACCCAGCTCTTCTGCCACCTCTGCTTCAGATACAGTCCTTGCAGACCTACTCCCTTCCCGTAGTCCTCAAACTAAGGGAAGAGGCAATGGGAGACACAGCACTCTTGTTTCCTCCTCTGCCTTCTCCTGAGGTGCAAGCTAACCACAGAAGTACTGCTGAAGGCACAGGAAACTAGGGCAAGTCGGGAAAGCAAGATTAAGACCTTAAAATAGCTTTGGCAACATCTAAACACAGAGCTAGGTCATAACTCTGTATCGCACCTCTGTCTCAAGAATGACTTTAATTTTGCTTTCCGCAAAGGAAAGAGCACAGATTTTATTGCAGAGCTTGCAAACTGCCTTTCCCAGCAGTCCCTCCTCTTATCCCCTCTCTTTGCTATTCACTGCTTTTGCATTCCCAGCAGAATGGGCTGATCTCAGCCAGGAGCACCCAGCTGGGAGTGGGAGAGGCAGGGACATCACAGGGCCAGCCTGGTAGCAATCGGAGGACAGTGGGAAGTTTGTGGGGAGGAGAAATGAGGTCCAACAGCGCAATATCACATGGCTGGAAGCCTGGCATCATACAGTCAGGAAAGTGAGCAAGCTTTCATGTTCACAGACCTTTCCGAGACTAAACTAACATTTCTGTCCCTATTAAATACAGACAACACATGTATAATTTTTTCCCCCTTCTCTCAATTTCTACTGAGTTTAAACTATAAATCTCCAAACCAAGAGATACTAGAGATTGGTGCAGTTCTCTCCCTCATGCAGAAAGCCTCATGGTGTGACCTGCGTCTGAGATTGGGAGGAGGAATTTCTTGTTTGCCCCTAGCTGTGCCCACTGCACTTTCTGAAGCAAGCAGGCTGCTGCCCTCTCAATCAATGACCCTTCCTGCTATGCTGATTTTTCCCCAGCCCGGCCCAGCAGAATCTATACTCTTAAATGTGTTTCCAACCAGCTGCCCTGCTTGGTATTGATTTTAATTAAAGGGCTGTGAGCGGTGCTGAGGGCCTTGCTCAGGTGGGGCTGCAAGCCATGCTCCAGTGAGTTTTCTTGATGAGGCAACTTCTGGCATCGCTCCTTTGGCTGAATAGAACAGCAGGATGATCTAGCTGGAGGCCAGGCAAAGCACGAAAAATGGCTCCATGGAGGCAGACACGTTTCAGACCATCCTACAGGGGCTGTACCAAATCTCTTTGGCCAGCTAATGATGGCTTACAGCTGTGGATGCCCCCAGAAGCCCCAGTGCCAGGATTTGTACCTCCATCTGGTTGCTTTCCCATTCTGCTCCATGGGGGTTTCCAGCACCTCACCTTCACTGTCAGGATGAACCCAGAGCTGTAGAAGGGGTTCTCTCGGTCCAGTGGCCCATTCAGGGTCAGTGCTCCACTGATGTAGTCCAGAGCAAAGATGCTGTTGGTGTTGCCTGGTAAAACCAAGAGGAAGTGTAAGCACAGGGAGGACACGAGATTCTTTCCTGCTGGCGTCTGCATGACTGGACACAGTGCTTGGGTTCTGTGCAGTGCCTCAGTGTGCTTTAAATGGTTGTAAGTGGCCTCCTCCACAAACCTGCCCAGCTGGGAATGGTGCTTTCCTTGTAGGTGGACATCTCTAGTGCCTGGGAGAGTGCGGGAGTACACACTACAGGCTCTAGTCCTGTATTTATGCCCTTACATCTACTGTTAGCAGATGTGATGCCCTCAGGCAGCTGCCACATACTCTCCTATCTGAGCCAAATTTGGCCTCTGCACTTCTCCTTGCACTCACACCAGGTGCTTCCAGCGAGCAGCCTATTTGGCTCCTCCCCTGGAAACAGACACCAAGGGAGCACTGAGGTGACACTTGAGTCTCTCGGCCAGCAGATGCTGTAAGGATGAATTTCCTGCACTGGGGATACCCCTGTGACAGTCACAGGTTCTCTCTCTGCCCTCCAAACAAAAGCAAGCAGTTGGTGCTTGGAGCTCAGGATACCCGATGCTGGCCCACCACAATACCATGGTGGTTGCTAAATTAGTGATGAGCATGGAGATTACATGCTGGCACGCGGGCACCAGCACTGCTGCTCTCCACTCTCCTTCCCGGGCTGCCTCCTGAGAGCTGTAACAACTTTCTCCCCCATTTCTGCCCTTGACGCTCTTTTCCCTCCATCTGAAGTGGCCTACTGAGTGCCATCCAGCTTAATGAACCCATGCATGGCTTCTTACAGTACCAGCAGCAGCTCAGAGGGGTATGGAATCACAGATTCTTTAAGGTTGGACAAGCCCTTTCAGATCACCTAATCCAGCCATTCAGCCCATCCCTACCACTAAACCCTGTTGTTCCCGTTGCCTGCCTTGAAGGATGCTCCACAACATGCACCAAGTTGCCCTGCTAAGAATTTAAATGCTCCCTGATGCCATGTGGATGTGGTAGGTTTTATTTATCAGGGTGATCTTGATATGCTCCCCCTGATATAGACTGTAATAAAAATATGGTATCCACAGGCACTTTTGACAGCTAGAGGAATAAAGGAGTGATCTGACATTCTCCCAGGCTGCACATCAGAGATTCTGCTTTGGCTCAACTTCCCAACCACTGCTCACGGAGAAGATACACATCTGCTGCCCTCCAGGGTTTCCTTCTGTCTTCTCACAGAGAATTGCTGCCTTTGCAAAGGAGCCGGGGAAGGGAGCAAGGTGGCCCCATCCCCGTTCCTCTGCGGACATCCGAAATTTTGCTAGCAGTGCCTCTCTAAGCAGCCATTCGTTCCGCTTCCAGCCACGAGCCCTGCCAAAGAGCTCGTGCTGCCGAACAATGCGCCATCCCCAGAGGCATTTGCAAAAATCTCTAATCATCTTCACATTTCCTCCCTTTTCTCACAGCAGTGAGAGAAAGAAAGATAAAAATAGCCAATTTTGCCTTTCACTCCCCCCTGTCTTTCTCCTCAGCCCTCTATGGATAATTTCTCCCTGTTCCAGCTCCCCTCCCTTTCTCTATCAGCTTTCACCCATTTGCCCACCATACTGCTGCATGCCACAAGTCCCAGCATACCTGTGGTGGCCATGGGGACAGCAAGCCAGCAGAGCCTGTCCTATGTGGTGGTGACCTGATGCTATGGCTAATGTCCTGCTGCTTTTGTATCAGTGTTGAGACACGAGACGGAGGGCATAGAGGGGAGGGTGAATCTTTGCAGGGCTTTTCAGCTGAGCCCAGACCCTGGATAATCCTGTTTCTCAGATGACACGGATGGCACAGACTTTCCTGTCCCCACCATGAGCTCTGCACACTTGTTTAATGACATGGGCAGAGACAATTGTGGCTGCCTTAGCACTGAAGAAAAGTGACCCACTGAGCAATGCTCCTACTAACTGTCTTCCTCCATGGCTCCACCCCAAGCCCATGCCCAGAGTGGCTCTTCAGCACCAGTGATCCTGTGTGTGGCTCAGGAGCTGTGGGAGGGATGGGGACAGGGTGGATGGCTAGAGCACAGAGCAAGAGGAAAAGCAAAGCACCTGATGCTTGAAAATATCCCAAAAGACAAAGTAAAGGAAAAAACAACAATAAAAAGGAATATGCTTTGGGACAGAAATATGAATGTTGTTTAAGAGATATCAACCAGCACTGGAAATGTTGGTGTGGGTACAGAGGCAGCAGAAGCTCCTGTATCCCACGTGGCCAGGAAGGCAAGGAGCAGCTGGTGCAGGGTTAGGAGCAAAGAGATGGATGGCAGCAGCCCACCCCCAGTGCTCTTCCAGGCTCATTGAGGAGCGGACAGTGGCCCAGGCATCACCGCAAAGAAACACTGCTACAACGAGGGGTTTTATAGATGAGGGCCGTAATGTTTAATTGCCCTCAGCCAACTCTCTCTGTTTAAAAAGGCCATTAGAAATGGTGGCACGAGTCCAGGATTGAGGAGGAAAAAAAAAAAAGGGAAGAAAAGAAGATACTGGCATCTCCTCCTTCCTCCCTGTCCCTTTGGCCTTTGAGCATCGCTCACACCCACAGGAGGGGTGCAGCCATGCTGCCAACCTGGCCATGCGCGTCGACTCATGCCAGAGAGCATCCTGCTCGCAGCCAATGACTTTCACAAGCTGCAAAAGGGGAACCCATCTTACACATCACGCCCGGTAATTTATTAGTCCAAATGTGCTCTGTCAGGGCTCCTCAGCGCTGGAATAGATGCTGTTGGATGTGGTTCACAGAGTCAGCAACAGACACAGTTATCATCGTCTGAAGAGTCCATCAGCTGCCGCGACCACTCTTCACCTTGAGGTTTTGTCCCATGAAATAGGCAGGAGAGCACGACAAGGCCAGTGTCTTACCCCAGACTTGTCATTTATAAGATACTTAAGCTTGGACCACCACAACCAATGCTCTAAAGGAAAAAGAAAAGGAAGGAAGGACATTCCCATCCCTTTCTGACCTCTATATCTGCCTGGGCCCACCCTGCATTCACTGCGCACTGAGCACAAGGCAATGCTTGTAAATGTTGGTTCTGCTCAGTTTTGCACCTTCTTAGCAGCTATTGGTCTGGATTTCCAAGTCCGCTAAAGGCAGCAAGCAGTCATACAAGGAGAACATGAAACAGCACATTGATGTGTCCAGGACAACTCAACCAGATTTTAAGCTAAAACCCGCACCTTTGGGATCAACACCTTCCAGAAAACCTCTCATCCTACAGAACATCTCAGAACATCTTATTATCTCTAGCCCTGACGTGAAGAGAAAGAGCACAGGTTCATCTAGTGGTTACCAGCGCTTCAAAGATATATTAAATCACAGGCAGGTAAAAAGAAGATCCCTGCAATCAAACACAGACCATGTTTTATATTTACACATAAGTGGGAGTGCTTCAATTTCCAAATATCCACCATCCCCTCTGCACCTCAGTTATCCTTGGGTTGCGACAGAGCCAAAGCACAACACTAACTCAAGGAAACCCAAGGGTACGACTGCAGCCAACACCGCTTCTCTGAGCACTGTCAGGGTGGGAAAACAGCCGGTGATAAATAGCTTGGCGTCAGGTACTTTCCCACCCATCAGCATGCCCTCCTCCAGAGGTGCTCTGTGGTGATGGCTGCCTTTAAATCATGCTGCAAGGCCCTCCCAGCAGCTGTGATTTATGGGGACATCAACACCCCAGCAGTTCACCCAGCAATCCTGATGTGGGAAAAAGCCAGCACAGCCAAGCGTTGGGAATGTTAAAATCAGCAGGTTATATTTCCAAGGATTCTCCCTGCTGCCTGGTTTAAGGAAAATGGTTTACTTTGCCTTGTCTTTCTTTATTAATCGAGGTCAAAAGTAGGAGGGGTGGGACTTGACCTCCATGTGGAGCTTTGTTATGCCTTTGTGAAGGGAGGCATGTGGACAAGCCAGGTCTGTGTGAAACAAATCCTTAGCCCATGCTAATTTGGTAAAAAGATTCTTATTCCTTAGCAGCAAGAACAGAAGAAAGCCAGAGAATGGCTATCTTCAGACATGCCTCCCTCTTGCTTTTGTAACTCACACTTCTGTTACATCGAGCAAATAATGACTTTTAATTCCTGCTTCCCTCAGGATGCTCCAGCTTTAGGATGTGAGCACTTCATTGGCAATGGAACCAGCCTCCTTAAAGAATCAATTCTGGAAAAATGATGCTTCTGGGGAGCCCTGGGAACAGCTTCTCAGAACTCCCCTTCTCTCCTGTGGGGCTTCCTAAGTCCCACTAACGAGGTGTGGATTGCCCTCGTGCCCATCCATTGCAACACCAGAAATCTGACATCACTGGCAGACACTGCTCTTCCCTTGGCTTTAACCACTATGGTGATGCCCATTAGTGGCACAGCCCATTTAATATGTGATAAAAATCCTGCTCCTAGGAGAGCTCTGTCGCTCTCCCATCACCTGTTGGTGCCACCAGGAAATCAATCTGCCTCCCAGTCATGAGCTTCCCACAATGAACAGCCTTATCTGGAGCAGGTCATGGCACACAAGTCACCTGCTCACCTGGGACATGAAAGATGATGAGGCAGAGTCCCCAGCACAGAAGCTATCTCCATAAATCTGCCAAAAAGGAGCTGTGGATTACTGCCCGGGATTAATTCTCTGTCCTTCAAATGGAGCCCTGACCTCAGAGGCTGAGCATCATCAACCCACAGGTGACATGGCTCCCTGAGGCACCCCCACGGACCACTACCCAGACCAGTTCTCCTATCTGATCTCAGGTTAACAGCCTTTTAAGGCTGTGGCACAGTTAGATTTTCAGTCTTGTTTTATGTGGTTATGGTTAATCTTCTAGTTTTATTGTTGTGCTGTCACAGGAGGACCTTGTGCCTGGAGATGGCTGCGTAAATAAGGGCTCCCACACTATATCCCAAGCATGGCTGTGGCTGAGCAGGACAGCAGCAATTCCAAATTAATACCCATGACCCATCTCTGAAGCAAGCCAATACCTTCCACACCCATTCTGAAGGGTCGGTGGTTGCTTTGTAACTCTCCCTCTACTGTATATTCAAAGGAGATGCCAATATCAGGTTGTGTGAAAGCCCTGTGCCCTCAGGCGTGGCACCTTGTGCCACTGTCATGTGGGAGCATTGTTACTTCCCCCCATCGCAGCCCTCTCTAATTGCAGCCTCCATTGCCCATTTTCACTTTTGCTTACGGTTGGTTTCTAATTTAATTTGCGTCCTGCTTCCCATATGTTAGACTGCTATTTTTTTTTGCAAAATTGCCATAAAAATCTACCAGCTCAGGCACAAAATCTGCTCACTGACCTTTACCATCATGACTGAGGATAATGATAAATTAATTAGGCTTTACCTGCAGGCCAAAAAGCCATGTGCCTGGGGTGAGTGGGATTTTGGAGGTGCGCTAGCAGTCCGCTCCCACTGCTGGACCAGCACAGCATCGTCTTTCTTGAGCAAGATGGGCAAATGGTAGAGATTTTAAGAGAACATCTTAAATAGGGGTGAGATGGCACTCATGGCCTTACTGACTTTAGAAAAATCAGATTTGGTTTGCGACCAAGAGGCAGGGTGAGGGGGGAGTGATGCTGGCAATGATGGGAGATATCTCCCAACTAGTTCGTGCTGTCAGCTTGGGGAAAGCAAAATAAATAAATTCAAAGCAGCCTGAGCACCGCTGGCTTTGATGTGTTCTGCACGATGTTCTGATAGGGAGCGGCTCCCCGCTGGGCGGCACTGAGGCAGGATTAAGCTGCTAGTGTGTATGAAAAGATGGGGGCTGGCTCTGGGTACTGCTGTCTGTCTGTCTGTCTCCCACTCCCAGCAAAGTAGCAATGGGGCTATTCCATGGGAAAGCCAAAGAGGAGCATACACATAAATATTTCCCCAGTGGGAAAGGGCCTGGATAAGTTAAAAAAAAAAAAAAAAGAGTACCCCGCTGCTCTCTGCTCAGATTGATCCATGTGATCTGAGGGAATCGCTCCTTTAATTTGTGCTGGGGTGTATTAGAATAAATTGTAGAGGGAATTAGAGGAATAAATAATCCTTGCTTCTTCAAAGGCAGGCAGACCTGGGCGCTTGTAGCTGGGATCAGTGGACTTGAAAGCCAAGGTGAGATCACCTTGAACCTGGGTTCAATTAAGGGAGCATGTGAAGCAGCCCAGCTTTATGGGAGTGAAACAGGAAACTATTTCTATGCACAGAGCTGCCAGCCAGCCCCACTGCATGTGAGCAATCCCTCCAAATCAATGCCCACACACACTGGGGAGAACTTCTGAGCTTCAGAGCAGCCCTTGCAAGGTGTCCAACTTGTGTTCTGCTCCTGAGAACAACCAGGCCCACCCCAAAAGGCACCCCTCTCCTAATCCCAGCCATGACTTACCTGAGACGATGGTGTAGCCAATGCCACGGGGCCGGCCCTTGTCCTGGTCGATGGCCGTTATCATCCGCACTGTGGTACCCTGCAGGAAACAGAAACAATGTTAGGGCAGCAAAGCTCTGCTCACCCACCCTTGGAAAGGACCAGTAGCACTGAGCCTAAGGGAACTGCAAAGATTTTAACCTTTGATGGAGGAGGTTGGATGGGCACTGGCAACAGAGAGTTGCCCACAGGTTCCTGCAAGTCCACCAGCCTGCTTCTTAGCCCAGCAGCAAAATCCTTGAGGCCAAGAGCCCCCAAATCTGACCCACAAACCTTGTTTAGCTCCTGAAATAAAACTATCACACACCCTGTCAGCTCCAGAAGCTGTGTTTCCCCTGCCGCACTGCAGTGAGCCCATGTGAATACAAACACGGCCACATGCACATAATTAATGTAGTGTGAAAAAATTTACAACTCAGCTGCTCTTGTTTTCATTGGTTTATTAAACAGTGGAAAGAGAATTTTTTTTTTTTTTTTTTTTGCCCTCAAAGAAAATGTCAACAGAGATGTTTGCATATCTAACAAGGGAGCACAGCAGCAGGCAGCAGTGTTTCCCCACCATCCATCAGCTGAAGGCCACCATAGCAGAGTAGGGACCTGTTGTGTCCTCAGCTCTCAGCATCAGGCAGATCTGCCCCTCGAAACCTCTGAGGGCATTTCAATAGACTCCTTAAGTACATCCCTGCTGTTAACCCTGAACACGAGCTGTAAATCCCAGGGCACTGGCTTGTGAGCAGCACTCGGCTGGCAAACCTCAGCAGCTGCTGAGAGCCTCTAAATCATGGACAGTAATTGTCCTTCCCAAAGGAGCCTGAGGAAAGGGGGAAGCAAACCAGTGGGAAACAGAGCAAGGGATGTGGAATGGAGGGCAAGGCCATGTGGAGAAGAGGGGCAGAAAAAAAGGCAGAAGGAGACAGGGCTCCAGCAATGGCTAAGCATTAGCGAAGACCCAAAAGCCCCTCCTCTGGATGAGGTGTGCTTCACCAGTGACTGAGGAACACGTGCCGGAGTGGATCTGAGGTTCTTTTTGCTCCTAGATGCCATCTTTTGGGACAAAGGCAGGGACCTGATTGACTCTGGTGTCTGTTCACAGTCCAGCTGGCTTCTGTCTTTCCTGCCAACTCCTTCACAAGGGCTTCCAGCCGGCAGATCCCAGCTCCCAGAAACACAAGGATGATCCCTGAGCATTCACACCATGTTTAGGGTCAGTCTGGACCTTCTGTAGAAGAGAATGGAGCAGTGCCACACAGCAGGTGGAATGGCTGTTCATCTAGCTGGTGGTTGTGATTTGTTTTAAGGTGAACAGTAACAATGCGGCCTTGGAGCGTGATCACTCAGCATGGTCATTGGGAAAGGGTATTCTGGTTCAGTAAGAGATTAAATGAGATGTGGAGAAGGGAAGATGCAAAATTTGACCCTACATATCTCTTAGAAGCCACAACAGTCAGGAAGTGTCTTGCTCACCAAACACACAAAATGGAGCTAAACCCTCAGTCAATGCCATCACGTAATGGTAAAGATTGACTTCCCAGCAATAAACAAGACATCCAGCAAGGCTTCCATTTCCTCACAGAAATCCCAGGATACTCTCCAGGGCCGGGAGCTCTGCCCAGGGCTTGCCCCAGCAATTCATGGCATGAACCTCTGGCTCTTGGAGTCTCCCAAATATTTCTGGAACTTCTTAAAGCAAGTGGTGGGTATAAATTGGAACACTGGAGCAGAATAACTCTCTCCCTCTAGGGAAGGAGGCAGAAGATTTAGAAAAGTAATAACCTGGAAGAGACTACACTTGAAAAAAGGTAAAGAAAATAAAGAATGGCACATTATCCAAACAAAGTTTGAGAGTTTTTTGAAGAGGGGCAGGGGTAAATCAATCCTTTTTTAATAAAACCCTGAGCTTTTAATAAAGTGTTCACACTGATGGGCTGGAAATATTGTAAGAAAGAATTAACTCGGAGCTATTGAGACTCTAGGGCAAAAATAGCACTGATTCCATGTTATTTCTTTAACCCAAGGAGTTTTTGGAGAGGAGGGGGTGGTGCTGAAGAATTAAAACTGTTTTAATGATATTTTACATGGATGCATACCATGCTGTTGCAAGGGAACACACTTGCTGATCTCTAGACTAAGCACCAGTGGTCTTGCCCTTCCCTTGCCTTTGCAAGGCTCCATGTGGGAGCAAATTTTCAGGGGCATCAGCTCATCTCTTAGAGAATGGATTCCTCCTCTTTCACCCCAAAGTGAAGCTGCGAGGGCGCCTGGGCCAGGTATCAGCTGATGTCCAAGAGCAGCTCTCACTTCAGCATCTCTTCTCCAGCCTGTACTAACTTCTCTAGAGCATCAGCAATGCTATCCAGCTTACGCAGATGGTGTGATGATGGATGCATTAAAAGAGCCCAAGGATGAAAAACCAGCCTTGAGTGCTCTGGGAGAGACACCTTAGGCAGTTCAGGATGATAACCAGTTGCACAGAAGGAAGCACAACACCTCCAGAGATGGCAAAGCTTCTCCTTGCTGCATCCTCTTTCTCGGCCCTGAAAGACATTTTCCTCCCTTCTCATGCCTGAAGAAGTATGAACCCTGAGTGCTTCCAGTTATGCCACCAGATCCCAGTCTGGCAAAGAAATTGCAGCACTCCTCTCCCCTTTCCCCCTTTTCTTCTTCCTCTGTTGCAGCATTAGGAACTTGAAAGGCAAAGCACAGCACCAGGAGGAGCTGGTGGAGGGGGGAGCACCTCGGAAAGCTGCCACGGCAGATTTGGAGGCAAAAATCCTATTTCTCACTTCTTAATTCCAGTCAATTCCAGTCAAAGGGTTGATAGAGATCTGTTTGCAGTAATTTGCTGCAGTTTATCCACTCTTTTCACCTTCTATCGGCTCTTCACTGACGGGCTGGCTGACATGCTGTTGCTCGAGTGAGGAAATTAAAATTTGATGCAATAATCCCAAATAAGAAGGATTTTATTAGGTAATGTATACACTTTAGATTAGGTATTCTCACCCGATACATTGATAGAGGAGCACAGACATGCTGTGCACTGCAGATAAAAAGGAAGCAAGGGAGAGGGTGTGGAAAGAAGCCTCTTCCGTCCCCAGATCTGGGGCTGGAAGATGTCCTCAGTGTGGCAAACATCCCCACAAATGCACTACAGCTTTACAAAAGCACTATGGCTGTCAGCTTAAATCAGCTGCATGGCAGCCCATTCTGGGGCAGAAGCTGGCTGAGCCCAGCTGCCTCACCCAAATCTGCTGTTATCCTTTCCAGAATGGAGCCATTTGGCATACACTCCCTCATGTGATAAGGTGAGATGATGAGGAGGGCTCCCGTGGAGAAACTTGCCACCAGAAAATCCAAATGGAAACCCCAAGCAGACTATGTGCTTGTTTCAAATGCTGAGATGTCTCCTATGAAGGATGGGTCTTTGGTCCTGGTCCGGACCCTCCAAAGCAGTGGCCACACTCAGCAATGGGCCTCAATTCCAACTTCCCTCACCCCCAAGCAGTGGTGGAGAAAGTGATGGGAGAAGGTCAGCCAGCACGAGCTGTATTCATCACACTGTCCCTTTGGGAACCAAGGCTGTGAGATGGACCCAAACGCTGCTTTTGTTCCTTGCTTTTCTCAATGATGATGCGTATAGAAATGCTATATATGGCCAAGAGAAATTGGGTGGGGTAGTAAAGTTTCATTCATTTCCCATTTTGGATTCAGCAAAGAGTATTTGCTGCTTTGCCCACCATAAATATTGTACACCCCGGGAATAACTCTGGTGTACATTTGTTTAAATGGATTGTTTAGCTCCAGCTCAGCAAATGCCATTAAATTGAGTGAGATCTCCTTTCCTGAACACCAGGTCATTCCATGAAGGCGATGCAGTCCATACTTTTTGATACTCACAGCACTTCCATTTCTATAATTTCATCTAAGGCTATGTCGTCTCCCAGCAGTTAAGAGTGATCTAAGCAGTGTTTTCTTTTCCCTGTGGCTCATGTTGACCACAAACAGAAATACCAAACAGCACTGAACCTCATGAAGGTAATTCATAAAGCCATTTTTTGGCCATCTTTGGGTTGGCAGATGGGTAATGTGCTGTCTGATGGTGAGATTTTTGACAGTAAGACTCAGCCCTATTGATCCAGCACTCTCAGAGCAGTCAGAGCTAGAGTTTTGCTCCAAAGTGCATAAAAAGGCAGAAATTCAACTGAGATGGAGTCCACCCTGCCACAAAATGAAATGAGCCATCAGGTGTTTCAGATCCAGCACAACAGATCCCATGTGGGATGGATGTGTGGTTATGGAAGCCTAATGCTGTCTCATTCTAGGACAGAAGGTTTCACCATCCACATACAAAAACATTAGCCTTTGGTGAAGATATGGGATGTGGGAAGGTGGGTGTTGCTGACTAGGGCTGATGTTTTGGTTGACAGGAGTAGAAGTTGCCCAGCACGCTCCCCATAGGAGAAAGGCACTGCTGCACTTTGAGATGGAGAGATGTTTCCACAACCAGTGAGTTTGCTGACAAACTGAATTTCAGAAGAACTGAAATGATTGGATCAATTTGGTAAAACCTGGGGGAAAAGACTCAAAGTGCTGAAATGGCTGATCTTTCTGGCATTTTCAAAACTGCTTCGTTTCAGGAACATTTCCATTTTTCTTCAAGTTTTCTATTAGAAATGGCATGTGTGGATGCCAGGGGGAAAGGAGGTGAGTGTGTGCTAAGAACAACATAAAACCTTCTTAACATTTAAGAAAAAAACATTCAAGAAAATGTTTTACTTTGGTTTCATGCTTCCTAAAACCTCAAAATTTTGCCCTTATTGAGATGCCATTTGGACATTTTCTTGTGACTTGTTTCCCTAACAACGTAAACCAGTGGTGGAAGGACAGACCGACACTCCTGCAAAAGGGAGGTTTTCTTCCAGCAGCTTAGGGATACCTTGTGCTTTCCATCCTACACCCTGTCCCATCACCCCTTGATACTGGAGGGAAGCAGCCCTTACCGGAGGCGAGTTCTCATAGATGTTTGTGCTGTAGGGCAGGTTGATGAAAATGGGGTCCATGTCCTGCACATCTGTGATGGTGATGGCCAGGTTAGCCAGAGTGGATAGCGGCTTGTTCTTGTCTTGGTCCTTGAAAAACAAGGGCGAGAAAGGGTTTCTATTAGAACAACAGAACTCTTCCATAGCGTAAAGTCTCTCACAGTTGCGGCTGGTCAAAATCTGGGTAGTGTAGGCAATCACTTCTTTTTCAAGCAATCGCCTGGAATTATCAACCACTGCAACTCCCTCTGAGCTGAAATACAATATGCATTTCTTTCTGGAATTTGCCCCTTTAATATACAGCAAGCACCAATTTAATTTTCCATCATGCTTTGGATGGAAAAGAAGCAACATCTTGTTTAAAAAATACTTCAAAACATAAATTCCCTTGCAGTGCAGGTCCAAACTGAGGCACTTCTGCCTAGCAAGAGCTGGAGGGTCCTGATGCCTGCACCTGCTCTGGAGAGGAGGGGCAGTCAGCACATCCCATCAGGACACTTCAGGACCCACCAAGGCCAATGTCTCTGCACACTTGGAGCTCTATGTGCAGGACACGGCACAGCCCAACAGCCTCACTGCAGCTACTCCTGGCAGTGTCCTCATGTTTGAGTCTCATCCCATGGGTGTCTAAAAGCCACCCCAATATCCACAGCGCTTTGCTAGAAGGACAAGAACAGAACAGGCAGCGCACAAAGGAGGGAAATAAATCTCTCCTTAGCCCCTAATCAAGCACTGTGGTGAAAGGCAACCATTAGAGGTTACCACACACTTCTGCAAAATGGCTCTGAACAGCGCCAAGGACTGATTGCCAGAAGATTAATGTTAATTTAAACCGTATTCAACAACACAGCTTGTACATTATCCTCTTAACCTGCAGGCCTCAGCGTTTGTGGCCTGGATTGATGCTTATTTCTGACTCACACTCTGCTGTTATCATTATCAAGTTGAAGTTTTTCGTTTCTTCAGATAAAGCTTTTTTCCCTCCCCTTTGTCTCTTAAATTTTGGTTAAGCATTACAGAGAGCATAAAAAGCCAAGTGTGTCTCACATTCCCTTTCCAGTTTTGTATCCTTGCTGCCTCCAACCCAGGGGTGCAGGACACAGAAATGAATTTGGGGATGGGGAGTAAAGCAAAAACGGATGTGACCAATACACCTCTGTGCTGATACTGGCAAAGCACTGCCCAATGTGAGCCATTTACCAATTTTTCAGGCAGACACCATCAGATTCTAAGACTGGAGACAGTGGTGAGACAGTTAACTTCAAAGAATTTAATGTTTCTCAGCTGTGAAAGCAGTGAAACATTGCAGTGCTTACTGGGGGGAGATGGAGAACTCACTGCTGGAGTATTTAAAATAGTGAGATATATTTCATGAAAAAAGCACAACCTTTTGGAGAAGAAGGCCAGAACTCGCAGGGATGGGGCTGAAAGGCTGAGGTGTTTGCTTCAGGCCCTGCAGTCTGCGGATACCGTGAAGAGCAAAGGCAGTGCACAGCTCTCCCTGTCCCTCTGACACGTGGCTGTGCAGCAAGACAATGATCTTGATTAAATCACATGCTCCAAGAGCTCCAGCCAGCTGCCTGGAGGGGGCAGGAGGGATTCCTCCCCCCCCCCCCTTTTTCCTAAGCACACAGTTGGTCAGATAGATTGCAGGGCTGTGTCTCACCTTCCTCACTTGCAACAGAGCCACCACAGAGAGCTGCCTGCACAGTGCTTCTCAGCAGTTGCCTCCCTGTTGAGCTGCTGCCAGAGCTGACCCCAGCAAAGAAGACTTCCTTCCATGGCGGGGCATGAGTGTGACATTGTGGTTCCCTGGGAAAGTCTCTCCCATGAGTCCCCTCCTGGAACTGACTCTACCCATCAAAATTTTAACTTCTGAGGTTTGAACTCAGCTATAGCTGAGCGAGACTCGGCAGGTTCAATGCAGGTGAATCCAGCTGTAATAAGTCAGGATGCATGAGGAACGATAGCAGAGGATTTAATGGGCTCACCTGGTCTTAGATGCTGTGACATATGCTTGCTTTTCAATGTCATCAGCTGATTAGTGACCGTGGCTCTGAGCAAAGAAGCCTGGTTTTCTCAAACAGGGGAACTACTCTCTTTCATGCAAAAGCCTCTGATGTGTGAAAAATCACAGAATGATGTAGGTAGGAAAAGACCTCGAAGACTGCTATGTCCAGGAGCTGATCTGAAACGACCCAGGGAATGCATTGCCCTAGAGCCTTCCTGGTTGAAAATTGCTTAGTGCTGGAGGCAGCTTGACCACTGGTGGCCACCGGTAGCCACTGGCTGTCAGTGTTCCACACCTTGCCCTACGGCTACCCAAAGAGCTCCCTAACCATCCCCTCTATTCCAATGCTCCCACCAAATCCACCCAGCATCTAAATTGTGATTTGGCAGTTTGCAGGGAAGCTGTGTGCCCAGGACAAGGCTCACCGTTGCGTTGACCTGGAGCTGGTATGCCTGCGTCACCTCGTAGTCCAGCTCCCGGATGACAGTCACGATGCCGCGTCCACTGTCGATGGCAAAGAAGCTGGATGGAGGCTGGAAGGAGTACAGCACGCTGCCACCCGCCCCCTGGTCCGGATCTGTGGCATTCACAATAAAAATTGGAGTGCCCACCGGAGTGTTCTGGAATTAGAATTAAAAACACACTGATAAAACTGTGCACTGGCCTGTTTTCCCATCAGACGCACATCAGCAATTTCTGTCGCCCACCAAAACCAATATCCAGAGAGCCAAGAACTTCAGTCCAGTATTTTGAGGAGGTTTCTAAGTTATACAGCTGTTCTCTTTATTACAGGATCGCAGCGCTATAATAGTTGTTGCACACTTCTAATCATAGTTATACAGCTGCGGTCAAGACGGCACTTCTATCACAAACCCTTATTTTTCCAGGCATCACAACTTTCCAGAAAAATTACTGGCTCTTTGCTGAAGCTTGTTTTCTGCCCAAAACCACTTTTGTTTTCAGTGCCGATTCACTCTCCGCTTTCACCATAAGACATTAAATATAAAACAGCCCCCCCACCCCCCGCCTCCAAAATGCATTCAATGCAACACAGAACTTTACATAAAACCTAATGTTAGAGTTTCCACAGCAACTACAACCTGGCCCGATTAATTCAGACATTAGCAGTTAAATTGTTATAAATCTGTAACTAATCTACATGCATAAAATATGCAGCTGAGTGCACAAAATCAGCAACGGCAAGTGCAGTTTGGCACTTCTTATTGTTTAACTTCGCAGCGGGGAGAACAATTATCCATTTTTGGCGGAACAGCTGCATGTTCCTATGCAAATCTTAAATGCATATTCTCGTCTCTGGGAGGGCAGAGGCAGGGATGGCGAGCAAAAGGGTTTTGCTGGGGAGAACAAGGGGGGCACTGAGGTACATTTGCAAGATGCGTACAGCCCCATGAGGAGGTGATGCAGAGCTCCGACCTACCAGCCAGCCAGCAAAGGTCAGCAGCGAGGAGCCTCGGGGCTGGTTAGGACCAGTTGGGATAATACGGATTATTTCTGCCAACCTCTTCACCGGCCTCTGTGCCTTATTGTGAGTTTGTTCCTATTCAATTTTTCCTGCTCAGCCCAAGGAGGAGCATCGTGAGCTGCTGAGGAGGTGGGAGGGAAGCAGGGAGAGAAGCGAGCCCAGCCCTTGGGTCTTGCCATGCTGTCCCCAACACCCCTGCCCTTCGCACACAGCCTGGTGTCACTTCTTCCAAGCAGTGAGAGGTTGCAGTTCCCACCTCGAGTTTTCATTTGATTTCTGCCTTTTAAAATTTTTTTATTTTTTTTTTTCCCCTCCACCCTTTAAATCAAGCTGCTAAAAGAACCTTACAGGGCACGGCCTGGGGATTATTTTTTAAAGCACCTTCAAGTTTTTTTGTGATCAGCAATCATAGAAGCATAAAAGATGTAGCTAGAAGGCACCTCACAAGAAAAACCCGCTCCCTTGCTGCACCTAAATCATTTCCATCCTTAGAGCCTTCCAGCAATGGAGACATCACAACCTCCCAGGCCGATTTATCCCAGCAGTTTGCTGCTCTCTGCCTTACAATTGCTCGTTTTTTGTCACACTTAACCCAGATCCCTGTGAGCCCTGAATCTGAACTGCATCTCCTGTGCATTAAGGCTGGGGTGTGCAGGCAGGGAGCTTAGAGGGCTTGTGAGGCTCTCTGTGGGGAGGCACTAGTGGGTGTCTGGGTGTCTGCTCACTGACCACCCCCCTCTGCCTTCCCCCACAGCACAGCTCCTCAGGGAGAACTATGCATCCCCCCATTCCCCTTTCAGGCTAACTCAAGTTACCAGGTGTAACTGATCTGAGGCATTCCACAACCCTGCCAAGCACTGCCTCTGTCTATCCATCCATCCATCCATCACCCCTCCCTCCATCCATTCCTCTGCTCAGGTTCCTACCAAAGCCAGGAAGAAGAGTACTGGGGATTAAACATGAATGGCCATAGCAGACACCAATTTGTACCAATGAGATTTGGGACATATCATCCCCAGCACTAATAATATTCATAAGGATAAAGCCAGGCTCGATGAATATTTCCCCTTTTTAAGTGCCCCTAGCCACTCCTTTCAACATGCGAATCCGCTCTGGTCACTCTGATTACAGGAGAGCCTGATTTCCCCAGCATTGTGTTTTATTCAATAGCTCCAGAGCAAGCTTAGAAGAGTTCCTCATCCCCTTGCCCAAAGGAGAAGCTTTCTTGGGGAAGGGGGGGGGGGGGGGGACAGGGACGGGATACAGAGGTGGCAAATCCCAGTGACCCTGCCTGAGCTCTGACTTGGCCATCACTTTATTTTTATCCCTCTCTCATAGCTTTTCTGACCAGATCTCTTCATTGGCCAGGACAGCAAAATCCATACAAGCGGAGCATCTGCTCTGCATGAAGACCTGCTGCCCCAGGGAAACAGTCACTGGTGTCCGTGGGGCTAAACACGGAGGGGGCCTCAAGTGGGGACACCAGTGTGCTTACGGATAGGCGAAGCATAGGCAAAGAACACCCGGTGCTGGGGGAATCAGGAGATGAGCAGAAGGTCTTCAAGGCAGCAGGGTCTCCCTGGTGCTGTCAGTGCCTGTGCACGACATTACATACATTTCAGACTGTCTGCCTTCAAAGCAGCACAAATACATCTTTAAAATCCTCTTGCTGTTTTTGGGTCAAGCAGGCTCAAGCTATTGCTCAGCAGGAGGCTGACGTCTTATTTCTCAAAAGACGTGGCCCATCATCTGAACAATGGAGCAAAACATCTGTATAGACATCACTGGCTTGCTTTTTGGGTTTGATCAGAAATAACAAGTGGAGGGCATGGCCCAGGGAGATGCGATTGGCACGCTCAGCTCAGGGCTGCTCAGGACGGGCTGTGTTTCTGCATTCTGAGCATTTGGGCCATTTACGGGGCTCTTCTGCACATCCCTCATGGCTGTTCCTCCACCACAGAGATCAACCCTGATTAAGCTTAATTCACAGAAAGGCAAAAATATCAAATTCTATCCATTCTGTCCAGCCAAAAGGAAATGTGGGGAGACCATAGCCTAGAGCAGCTTGTGGCAAACAGGTGAGCTTTCCAGGTTGGCCCCCCAGATCTGTCATTTTTAAAGCTCTTCCCTCTCTCCAGCAGCCAGCAATGAAGCTACCCACAGGAACAACAACAACAAAAAAGCCAACGAAAAAGCTAATGACAAAATTGTGTCATATCATTAAATCTTTGTTACGATGCCAGCAGATGTGAGACAAAAATAACCAGACAGATGCCTCCTGTGCAGGAGGAGGAGGGCAAAGGGGACGGCTTCTGACCGCCCCGCATCCCCTCCTGCACTTGCAGCATCTAAAGGGGGTTTGAGGCTGCGAGGCCGCTTGTGCCTCCCTCCATTTGCTATGAATACATGAGGAACTATGCTAAAAATCCCAAAGGAAGAGGCTCAGGTCCCAGTGAGCTCCTGCTCAAGCATCTGGCCGTGCACAGGACCTCCACACGACCTCCCAGGGCAAAGTCACCCAGCAGAAGCTGGTGGAAGCGATTAGGATGCAGATGTGCACACGCTGGACCAATGCAAATAACGTGTAAAAACGGCAGGCAATCTGGCCGAGCAGCTGTCTGAAGGTCGATGAGATGTGAGCAGGCAATGCGAAGGGGCTGGGGCTGTGGGGTTCTCAATGCTGCCATCTCGGCACCAGCCCCCAAACCACCTCGCAGGCTGTATGTTGGGTCCTGGGTTTCTTTTTCCCACTGACCGCTCCCATTAGGAGATGCTTGGCTGATCATGCTACATCTCAGGTCAACCTATTACTCTCAAATATTCCCCTGATGCTGTTTCTAGCAGCTCCTTTTCCTCTCTCCATTACATTTGCTCCCAAATCCCACTGCTGCAACCTGAGTCCCTCATGCTGATGCCTTCCCATCCCAAGGCACGGCATCAAGGCCAACCATCCCAGTGGTAGAGCTGGGAGCTGAATCCACACGATGAAACCCCAGCTCCCTCTTCCACACACGCTTCCTACGGGCTCTGCCTTGAGAAAGACCAGCCATGCTCTGTGGGTTTGCCTTCCCCCAGCCACCAGCCTGGGGCTTGCCAGCTCTAAACACTCACGCGGATGCACACGGGCTTCCAATTCCCTTGTTCTTTATTACGCTTTTAATTACATTTATTAATTGCATTACTGCTAGCCCGAGCCAAGCAATTTCCAATTTCAAAAATTGATTTTAAACCTGATAATTTCCCTTTTTTCCCCTCTTTTTTTGGATTGAAATTCACCCCACCTCTCAATCAGCTCTCGTTAATATGTATCCCCTGCCGCTATCTCTATTAAGTGACCTCCCTCATTATCGCCTGACACTGGCAAGCGGCCACCACAGAGCTATAATTCAATTGAGGGGCTTTTGAGAACACCGTAAACACAGCTGGAGGAGACGCGGTGGAGGAGCCAGCACTGAATTACCGGCTGGCTCACCGCGTGCGGGTCGGAGGCTTGTTCTCAGCAGAGGAATTCAGGGTGAGGAAAGTGAGGTGCTTTGCCCCAGAACCTCACTGCAAAGCCCCAAGATAGCACCGTGCACAAAGGCAAGCCACAGGTACACTCATAATCAGGCCATAAATCACATCCTTGTGCCTTATCCTCCATTTCCTCAGCTACCAGCACACCTCTAACCGAAGAAACAGCAGTGGCATTGGCAAACCTCAAACCCCATATGCTCTCCCCCTGAATCACCAACAAGCCCATGACCATCAACATCTTCTCCACAGCTGTATACCTGCAATCTGGGTGCTCTGAAGGCAAGGGTTAGAGTAGATCCACCCTCTCACCTTTCTACTAGAGAAAGATTTTGGTTGGAAAGGGTGGCAGAGTCTCCTCTAAGCCATACAACTGCACCCTGTGACACTAACCGATGCATAGAATAATTCAAAATCAATGCAGTGTTGCCCTCAAAACACAATTATAAACAAAGAATAGCAAAAGGAGAATGTATTTTTTAGTGGGTTCCTGCTGAGAAAGTGCAAGACTTTGTCCACTGTTTGAGATTTTTCTCAGTTAGCTAGAAGATGGCTAGGAGATATGTAGCGGGACATAGGCTGGGAGGTGGGTAGGCAAGAAGGGTATGTGCCACTGAGGGGGAAAACCCATGCCTCTCTTTGCTTTTCCATCCATTATCAAGGAGATGGGCAGAGATGGAGCAAGACTGGGAGGACAAGATGGCCCACTGAGATATTTGAAAGTCAGAGGAAAACTACAACAACAGGAAAACCTGCCAGTCAGGGAGCACCACAGCACTTCTCCCCCCAGTTCTTGCTGCCCTCTGTTAGCCCAGTGGGGAGCTACTGGCCCAGTGGGGTGCTCCAGATGTGCTCCACAGCAGCCCTGTGTACTCCTTCAGCTTCAGGCAAACAGCTGCCATTAGCAGAACACTGGTACAATGAATTACAAACAAAACCCTAATGACAGGACACTGGCAGTGTTGCTTCCACTTGATATTAATTGGGTGACACTTTATTTTAATGGTACATTAATTAATGCGGGATATCAATGGAAGTCCAAGACACCCGCATTAATACAAATGAATTCATTATCATCGGTGTTATTACAAGGAACGACAAATAAATCTGTAACTGTGGGGCCCTTCAAATAATAGCCACGAATCATTAGCTATGGCATTCATTTATACAGCAGACTGCTAATACATACATGCGAGCTGTGGGTGCTCTCCTGCTTACAGCCTCCTCCCCATGCCAGCCTGTCTCTGCCCCTCCAGGCTCCCACCCCCACCCCAAGTTCCTCTCTCACCTCTGTGCAAGAAAAACCACCATTCCTCCCACAGCCAGTTTGGCCAGATGGATGGAAACCTGCCTGCTTTGCCATAGTGCTTATATATTTGTCCCCTGTTCTGGTTGATGAGCTAGTAGTGTGCCTTTCGCTCCAGCAAACAGCACCACCTGCTCGCTGCTGACCATAGGTGGAGCAAGCCATTTATCCTCAGGAAAAGAGGGAAATGAGCAATCTGGTTGAAGCCAGGGATTTGTAGGTTCCCGTTATGTCCGACTGACCCTTAGCTTTGGAAAGAGGCAATAGTGGTGGTGAGGTCCGGGAAAAAAACAGCAGAACAACTGCTGAAGCCAAAAAGAGAGTGAGGAGTAGTGGATTGACTATGGTTGTGCTAACCATACTGGCCCGCGATTATTTGTGAAGGAGGAAAGGAGTACCTGATAAAGCCATCAGCCTCTGGAGGACACAGGCAAGTCATCATTGCTTCTGGCCGCAGGTGGAGAAGCCAGAAAATGTCACAGGAGCAGCAACATTCCTGACACTGTCATATTTTGGCACCAGATTAAAAGTTTCAGATCTAGTCGCAAGGAAGAGCCCCCAGTAACGGTACCCTGGGGGTACCAGACCTACGCCATCCCATTTCTGCTCTTAAGCACTGAGCATGAGCTAAACCAATCCCTGCTTCTTTGCTTGCCAGGCTGAGACATGACCATCTCTGCAATGTGAACAGAGCCTCACACCCACTCTGCTGGCTTTAAGAGCATCATCACCTCCAGCTGCTATATCAGAGGTGGCCCCAAAGATGCCACATGGATATCTTGGAGGAAGCGCACACACCAAGCGGCACCACATCACTCCTCCTCCTGCAGGCAGGGTTTGAGGTCTGCCAGTGACATGCTAGTGCCTCCTTGCTGGAGGAAAACCTTTGTGGATAAACGTTAATACAAGCATGTAATTATAATACTGTAGCACGGTGATGCTACATTAAGCATTGTCTGAAATTGTTAATGCGCTTCGGTGAGAGCTCCAGAGGGCATCCTGGAAGGCTTAGGGTGGGGAATGGCATAGGCACTGCAAGCCCTCTCCTAAATCTGCTGTGCAGCTCCTTCAGAGACAGGGATAATGCACTGGAGAGCTGTAGGTGAGCAGTCTGGGAAGTGCGTGTCTGCAAGAAAAATCTACAGGAAAGAATAGGAAAAAAGTGGAAAAAAGAGAGGAAGGAGAAAATGGTCTCCTAGAAATGGTGCTTTTGAGGCTTTTTCTAGAAATAGGACATAATTCCCTCCTTTCCCCTCTCTCTCAGCTCGTTGCATTCTTTTCAGACCGTGGAAGAGACCACAGCTCTGCTCTGCCAGTCCCCCTGGCCAGCGGCAGGGAGCAAACACTGCTTGAATCTTCAGCATTCCCTAAAATCCAAGAGCACCAGAAAAGAAAAAAGGCAGGGACCAGAACAAAGGGACCTAACACACGCACAGCACATTGGCCCTGCAGCCCCACCGTGGCTCCCGCTGCCGTTTTGGCGCTGATTGCTGCAGCTCGCCCTTCTGCTGATTGCAGCTGATGCTTCTGGCTGGTTCTTGCCCCTCCAGATCAGACCCTCCATTACTGCAGGTCTGGATTTTAAAAGGTTTGTTTATGAGTGCCTTTTTCTCCCTCCAGTTCAGCTTAGGGGGTTTATGCTGTGCTTGGGCTCTCTCTGCCCTGTCTGGATGTGCTGATGGATTTCAGTGCTTGCCAGAACCCAGCAAAACCAGGCTCACCAGGAGGTATTAACTTCTAACCCCCATGTAAAAATAGCTGCAATAAACCAGGGGTGAATAATATAAGCTTCACCTAATGTAACTTTGATTAAAAAGTCCTGCCCTCTCCATCATTCCTTGGTGGTAGCAGGAGAGGCAACAGCCGCTTGTCCTTCCCAAGGGCCAATGTGAGCGGGGAGAGAGCAGATCTGCAATGGGTGAGGACAGCAAAAAATGACCAATTCCTCCCTCCTGATGCAGCACCCCATCCCAGAGCTGCAGCAGCAGGCTTTGCAAAGCGATAAGGAGCATGCGTCCAGAGAAGAGGAGCAACAGCATCCTTCCCCTAGCCACCACATCTCCGTGTATTTAATTATTCTCCTCTGCACTCCCAGTGCCGGCAGACTGTGGAGGGAGCCGCTTTGTTACAGCATGCGGGAGGAGGCAGGCAAGGTTTTAATTTCACGCCTCACACCAGGCGCCGCACTTTTTGGACACCGTTTGCTATCTGACTTCTGGCCCTATCTCTGGTCCCCGTGCTCCCGATGCAGCCGCGGCCAGTTGGCTTTTTAATTTATTCTCTGCTCGGATGAGGACCACGCACAAGCGAGCACCCTGGCCGGCCAGCCATGCCCTTTTAATAACAAAACGTCCTCAGTTTGGAGGTGCAGTGTTGTGCTGGGCCAAGTGTGGAGCTGGCTGCTTGGTGGGGACCAGAGCACACCCAACTGCTGTCAGTCACTGCTGCCTTCTCCTTCCAGCCTCCCAACAGGAAAAAAACACCAGGGAGCTGCCAAACCCCTTTCCCATTTCCCTTTTTCAGTTTTGGATCTGCCCCTCCCCAGTGGCTGAACCATAGCCCTGTATCACAGAACCATTCTGTGCAAACAGAAGTGATGAATGAGCTGCTGCCTTGATACCTTCACCACCAAAATCAGGCAGGGCACAAAATCCAGCCCAACAGCCTGATGTTCAACCTGTCAAGCTCCATATTTTTGACTTTCTGTCTATAGCACTGTCTGCATCTTAGCAAGCACAAGAATCCTGAATTCCACACTGGCCAATGCTCCTGTTGGAGGTGTGACATCTGGGAGCCACAGTTGCCAACACACCCAGGAGTCACTGACCCCAGCTCCCCAGGCAGCCTGGCTAACAATTCCCTGTGCCTTCAACACATGGAAGAAGCAAGGCACAGAGTCTCAGTGTCAGGCTGGGAAATATCCTTACTCATATAGCATCCCTCCCATGATACATCAAGACTGACTGGCTCTGAGACACCAACCCTGAGATGATCACACCCCAGGGAAAAGCACTCCCCAAAGTTTTAATGTTGCAAAACTTCTTCCTGAGCCCCAACCCTCTCTTTCTTCCAGGGTGGTTTGTCGATACGGAGTTCAGATCTCTGGCAAAGGACAGGGGATGAAAGAAATCAGAGCAGGTAATTGCTGTGTGAAAATGACAGCGCAGCGATTTGCACAGAGCAAAACGGACGGCGGAATATCAAGAGGCAGCCGGCAGCGGTGAATCGATACCTCCCCAGAGGTGGGATTATTAGGGAGAGAAAGGGGCTCGAGAGATCCATCAGTACCTGATGAGGGGACTATTTCCAAACGACCGGCCACTGCATGAGAATTGCCTTTGGAGCGGCACGTTTGGGATGCAGCCCCAGCAAGTTCAAGTGGGAGCAGTAAAGACGAGCTTTAAGGAAAGATCGTTTTCTATCTATGCAGATAAAATACAAAGTGAAGTGGCCCTGAATCGGAAAGCCAAAGAGATCTGCAAAGATGCCCAGCAGTCCCAAAAAAGCAGCAGCAGCAGCCGTTCATATGCTGCATCCCTCCCCCAAAACCTGGGCAAGAGGCAATGAATGAATGCTCAGCAGCAACAGATGCAGGCTTCACGGGGCCAAAAAGAACAAATGCCAAAGTGGGAAGGGCCTCACAGCAGCAGCCAAATAACTGCAGTGGGGTTGGCTCTGGGATGGAGCTGCACTGGGCACACTGGTGGGGCTTTGGTTGAGAGAAGTATAGAGCTGGTCCCTGTTCCACATGTGACTGGGAGAAATGGTTTGTTTAATGGGTGACCTCACTGGGGCTGTATTCAGCAATGCCTATAACATCCCTCTGAGCATAATGCAAAAATACTGAGCTAGTAGCCCAAAGCATAAATGCAATTATAAATAAGACGAGAGAACCTCTGTTACCTCAACACAGTTTTTGGTCGCTACACATCTAACATACACCCAACCCAAGACTTAACCAGGAAATCAGAACGCTGTCCAAGTCATGACAAGGCTTTGGGGGAAGGAATGATGCCCACTATGACCAGCCGTAAGCAAAGCACAGGGAGGTAAGAGAAGCAGCCTGGGCTTGGCAGCACTGCAATGCTTAACCCAACAGCAGCCCTGCTGGCTGCTGCTCACCTTCTCTGGCACCAAAATCCCTTTTAGACCCAACAAGTTAAATAATGTTTCGAGAGCGCATCTACTCAAAAACAGCTGCACCCGGCAAATATTATGAGGTCTAAGCCTCAGATGCAGCTCTTCTTCCCATCACTCAGGCTCAGTGAAGGATTTGCTGTGTGGGTTTTGTTTTGTTTATTACTTCTAATGACTTTCTCATTATCATTTTGCTGTGAAACATAAACGATGGTTATGGGAGAAATCATATTATTTGGATGACTTTATTAAATTAGAGAGCAAATCTGTGTGTATTTCTGGCTCAGGATAAATGCTTGAACTTTGAGAGGCCAAAATTCATTTTCAGATGAGCCGTTTTAGGAAGCTCTGGAATCAGCAGCTCAATTTGCCCTCAGCTGCAAGGGAGATGTATGGGGGGCTGTCTCAATTGGATCCCCCCCACCACATCACCAAACCCAAACCCCAGTGCTGCTGATGAGAAATGTGAGACTTGACGAATATCACGGAGAAATAAAGGCAGAATAGCACTGAGAAAGAAAATAATCCTGTTCTGTGGCCCCAGCTCCAGCTGAAATAGAAACAACAGCCAGCAGAAGCGCAAATGGCTGAAGTGGTACAGGTTATGTGCTAGAATTAAAGTGACGCTGCTTAAAATACCCAGAGCTGTCTGGCACCTTTCTCAGCACCGGAGCTCCTGCAGGACCACCAGCAGGGCTTGGCTGGTGCTGATAGCAGAACAGAAGCATGTGTGAAGCAAAGACAGCATGAGAGAGCTGCTGCTAGACAGTTCAGAGGTAACAAAGCTCCCAGTTTCATAAATTTGTGAAAACAACACAGGCTGATGCGAACTTAAGACATACAGTTTCCCAATGGACAATGGGTTTGTAGTTTTCTCCTCCTTTCCATCCATCCACTCATCCCATCCACCCCACTCTGAGAGGGGACCAAAACCAGAATATTTTGCTAGGTATCAAATCAAAACCTCCCAAATTTTTTGAACCCATATCTGACATTGGAATAATGTGTTTAAAAAAATAAATCCCCCAATCATACCCAAAGGGAATAGGCAGTGGAAAAACCTGATAAAAGGTCTACTGAATGGAAGCACTTTCTTCATCCCAAAGCAAAAGGTAGAGCTGGAAAGCACCAGGCTTGGTAAAAAATCCCTGCTGGAAGAAGCAAGGAAGCAAACAATATTTTGGGATGGAGTTGTTGCCTACATGACAGAACTCATAGCAGGACCTGTACCTCCCTGTGTGTGCTCTCATGGAAGGATGCACAAAAGATCCCATTTACAAGTTGCCACCCACTAAGAGATCAACAAAACACCTCCTGCCTGCAGCAGGCCACCACCGCATTCCTGCATCACCTCTACCTCTAGAAGTGCTGTAAATGTGAATAAATGTGAATGTCCCCACAGCCATGGTGCAGAAGGTCCCAAATTAGAGGATACCTCTCTGCACTGAGGATGCAACCCATCAGCCCATGTTCACATGAAGCTTGCGTCACATATCCTCTCACAGTATTTGATTTGCAGAGAGGGAAGCATTCAAATTGCCAAGCTCTTATGAAAACATTGGCTGTGACAATTTCTTAACTTCCTCAGAAATGCTTTAAGACAACTCTCAATTTGAGACCAGGAGCAAAAAGCGATCCCATCGGTTTTGACAACCCCTTCTTGTGCCATGCACGCACATTCCTATCACCTTGCAAAACCTACAGCTGGGCAGACGTCTCAGGAACATATAGAGAAGCCATAGGCATGGCTAGGAATAGGAAAGTTGGCTTGTGGGACCTGAAAGCAGCTTCCCAACACCTGCCCAGAGCCCAGAACAAGGAGGTTCAGCCACAGTGGGCTGTTAGCACACCCCTGCTGCACAGACCTGGCAGAGGGGCTGCAAGGTGAAACACCTTGATGAAGAGCTGATGTGACACTCTTCTAGCAAACTCCTGTGTCCAGAAACGACGTCCTTCTTCTTACAACAAAAGGACAGAAATCCTATAAACATGTTTACCCTTCAAAAAACAGCTCTCGACACCAAATCAATGGAAATAATCTGCACACTTTTCCCAAAATGAGCTGGCAAAGCCTGTGCTTCAAGCACAAGGAGAGGGCTGTGTCCTGTCCCCCATCTCTCGCAGAGCCTTTCACCTCTTCACTTCTGGGCATGCAGTTTCCCAGAAGTAGGCTCCAACAACCCTACCAAAAGGCTCTAATAGATGAAACCATATTAGAATAGGAGAAGAGTACCTTTAGCCCACCATATTTTTCCAGATTTAAGGGAGAAAGAGACGAGCCAAGCCTCCCTGGGAGGCAAAGCCTTTCAGTTAAATGTATCATGAAAAAGAAAACTTCTGTCACTGCCTTAAAAAGGTTTTTGACAGGTCTCCATTTGTAACCCACAAACAAATGCAGCCTTTCATGCTCCACGGACTCCGATATTGCTTCATTGCAGACATGCACCCAACTTGCCAGTGAAAAGCCAGAGGAGCAACCATATTAAAGAACCTTTTTTCCCTACTTCTGGGAACACCAGCACTCTCTCATTTCAGGAGCCGCACCTAAGTTCTTGACAGCACACCTTGAAAAACTGGAAATCACTCCAAACCATTTCAATGGCATGGGATGGATCAGCTGAAGTCAAGGCTATCAAAAAGGGCATTAGGATAAGAGATGGAAGGAAACAGAGCTTTGCACCATGGAAGCCTTCCTTTTTAGAAGTATACAAACCAAGCCAAGCCTAGAAATACACATTTTAGCTACACAGTGCAAATCAAGCATGCTTTTCCTTCATAATGTCGTGCTAATTTTGGTTCCTCACATTCCTCCTGCAGAGCTCCCAAGACCTCATGTCAACTGTCACCCCATCCCTCCTCCCAGCAGTGGGATGGGTGGCCACATAGCCCAGGTTTGTCACCAGCCAGAGGAATCCTCTAGAAAGAGAACCTGCAGGAGAGAGATAAGCAGCATCTCCTCTGCTCATCGGAATGCAGGGAAAAGACCAAAACAAATATTAATGAGAGGCACTTAGCTGTGCCTGTTCGGCAATCAATAACGCGCGACAAGAAGCACAGTCAGGCTGCAGGCTGCATGTTGGAGCTCAGGATCCAAATTGGAGGGGTCTTCTGTTAACCCCTCCTGGAGGTCATGCCAACCACCCTCTGTACCCATCACACTTTAGAGAGAAAAGGGACCAGAGTAGTGACAAACACTTCTCATGATTGTGTGTAATTATGATGATGCTCACCTAGAACAGCTATGTTCCCTTTTTCTTTCTTCTTTTGTTTTTAATTTTTGAGGTTTGGGGCAGGTATTTTGTTTTTTTTTTTTTTAACCTGCACGTTGCCCCTATGGGAATACACCCAGTGCCCATCCACAAGCTGTGGCACAAGGCACATGCCTTAGGGACAAGGGGATGTGGCCTGGGGATGCTCTCCCCACCTGTGCTCTGTCAGCAGGATTCCCGGAGCGGCCTCTGAGGGCGCTTGGTGGCTCCCGCAGCGCAGGCTGAGGGAAGAGAATGGCTTTCAGCTCAATTACCCTTCACATTCTGATTCCATAACGCTCCAATGAGGCTTTTTAACCAAAACCCAAAAAAAAAAGCACGCATGCCGCAGCCTGACCTCAAGCTCAAACGTGCAGAAGGGACGCGACTTGCCTCCTGCCCCACACTGCCCATCTCTCCTGCTCCTCTCCTGTCCAGACACACTCCTGCTGGAAGCAAGGATTAAGAGGAGGATGATGATAGACTGATGATGAATCACACTGTAGAAAAACAGTTCACCCAGCAGCTTGGGTCAGTTGCATGTTCAGGGCGCTCAGAAATGAGGTCTGCAAGGCAGACACATCGAGGTGCCGTCAAGGGAAGGAAAACCTGCCCATACCCAGCCGGCAGCATTTCCAGAAGGGCTGGTAGCAAGAGTTATTTGCTGCTGCAGCTCTGAGGACCTCACCAGCCCTACCCACCTTACAGATGAGGTTAAGGACCAGCGTAGGAGATGCACAATTGAATAGCCCCAGCAAAGAGAGGGACAAAGAGCATGTTGAGATCCAATCCCTATTGGATGCACCGCATTGAGATACCAAGCTGCTCTCTCCCACACCCTGCATGCACGTGCACACGTGTGTGCACAGACCACCCCACGAGCTGCTTCTGAAAGTAAGGAGCACAGGCTGACATTTGGAGAGCAAGGCAGAGTGGCAGAGATGCAGCAGGAGCTGGGAAGGGCTGGGAGGAGGCAAGGACACAGCAAAAGCCTATTTGCAAAGCTCATTTGCTGCACATTTGCCTGATTCTGCCGCTCGGAAGAGAGTGGGGCTGATGTCAATATTGCGGCATTGAGGATGGCAGTAGTGGATGCCCAGAGCAGAGCAACATCTACAGGAAGTACGTGCAGAGCAAAGGACTGCAGCTCCACCTGAAGCCAAGTGCAGCACCGGCTGCTCGCCCAGTTTTGCCAAGAACACCCAAAAGAGAGGTACAAATCAAAGCACTGAGAGCTAAGGGATGCTTCCCAAGATGCATCTGAATCTGGGGGAAAAACGTGCTCTCCAAGTCACCTACACAACAAATCCCCAAAACTAAAAAGTTTTCAGACTTTTTCTTTTGGAGCAAAACTGCCTCAAACCCCATATATTCTGTTTTCATGCTGCCTTCATTATTCACCTACTGACAAAATAAATCAAAGACATTATAAGTTTCAACAGCAATTAACAGTGGAAATTAGGCGATGGCTGCCTAACACTGATTGAAACCATTTCCTCGATCAAATTCCTCCCATTTGTAATGGAACCGATGTGAGCAGTTCTGCTTATATATAAATATTTCAAAAAAAAATACAGAGACTGATTTATTCTATTATTTTACCACAAAATACGACCGGCGGTAGAGAACTTATTATACATGACCATCCCCGACATTACAAAATAATAAAACATAAAATGCAATTCTGAAAAAGAAATTGGACTGAACTTATTGCGTGAGTGGTTTTTATTGTCCTTTTGAAGCACCATTTCTGCATGGCTTTCCTGTCAAGGCGGCAGCGTTCCCCTAAATAGTCCCATCTTAATTAAAAACAGCATTTTTTCTTAAAAAAACAAACAAGCAAAAAAAAAAAACAAAAAAAAAACCAACCACCTTTGGCAAGAGCTTTGTACCACCCATCCTGAGTGGCACCCTGAGCTTGGGAATGGGTTTGGGACCCCTACAGCACAGTGGCGTTGCTCACACACGTTTGCTGCCTCTTTTCTCCTCCCACAGGGCCAGATGGGACCATTCGGAATAGCAGCAAAGTCAGAGCTTTGTAGAGTACTGTCCAGATCCACCACGATGCCATCCTTGGTCTCCCCATGCCATGCTTTCCATCTGGCTGCAGTCACTGCCCTACAGGATTGTGAGCTGTACCCAAGCCATCCTTCCCACCTCTGTCCGAGCTGCTCATTGCTTCTGCACACTGCTTTTCCTCCCTCTGCCCTAAGATGATTTCTCCAGCTCTGTGAGCCTCATTTTCCCAGCATGACCACTGCTCTGCAGAGGCACTGAATTGCTTGCTGCCCCACAGTGGCTTTTCTTCCAAGCTCCAAATGGGATTTTTTCCCCCTTTTTCTGCCTTCCAATTTCCCTTTGCCCACCCCAGCACTGCACTGGTCAGAGCAGCATGACTATTTCTAATTTCCAGGCTGCCCCCCCTTGCTGCAGCATCCAGCCAGAGCCAGCCCAAGTTTTGCCTCGTGGAAATGACTGTTATCTCCAGGACACTTTACGCATTACTTCCACGCCATTTGGAGTTTTCCGCCCCAGTAGTTTCTGTTGCGTCTCTCATTTCACTCTTCTGGCACGTGTTTTAAAGGCCCAGGATCTCCTGTTCTGCTAGACCAGGGAATGGGCTGCCAGACAGCAACTTGCCCCCTCCCTGCAGGACTTCAGGACATCACCAAGACCCTGAGACACTCTCCATCTGGCATCACAGTGCACACATTGCTGATAACAACCAAAACTCACATGTCAGCAAACTTTGGAAGGGATCATAAAGTAACAATCTTAAAATTGGAAAAGCTTTCTCAGGTCACCCAGCCCAGTCCTATTTGTCCACTGCCCACATCCCTCAGTGCCACATCTCTATGGCTCTGCAACACCTCCAGGGACGGTGACTCCACTGGGAGCAGCCTATGCCAATACAGCACCACTCTTTCAGAGAAGAAATATTTCCTAATATCCAACTTGCAGAAGTGAGTATCTATCAATACTCGCAAACTCACCTCAGAGCCAATATGTCAAAGGGCATCCCATCATAGAATAGCTTGGGTTGGAAGAGATCCCAAGAATTATCACATTCCAACCACAGCCATCCCCAGAAGCCCACCAAAGCAAGCTCTTGTATCTGGTACATTTCTGGGCTCCTGTGGTTCCTGCCTGCAAATTCCAGGAGACAGTCACAGCACAGCCACTCCATCACAAATGAGAAAGGTCATCCCATGGCACAGCCACCAAAATCATGACTCAGCAATTTTCTGCATATAAAGATATGTTTTAACATCCAATCTATAGAAATGGCCTCATCTCGGCAGATCACAAGGGCTGATGTAGAGAAGGGAGGGAGAAGCCGGGGTTTCTTTGAGGGATATTACTTCCTACCTAGTGATTACAGAGCAGATGAAACCCTCTCAGAAGAGATTATCTCATCCAGCTAAGAGATGGCTTTTTAATGGATAGACAGTATACCCGCCTTTAAAGCTGCTGAAAAGAAGGAAGACCCTTCAAACATGGCTCTGATTCCACTAGTTTGCTGGACAAAGTTGAAAAGTAATTAAAGGTTCTCAAAAATAATAATACAAAAAATCTGCAAAGAGGAAAAACATCACAGCAAACACAAGGTGACCAGATCTCTGACGCCAAAGAGAAAGCACTGAGTTCATTCCACCTGTGTATTTCATCCACACAAGTACGGACACACCAAAGGAGAGGCTAGGATGGAATTTCTTGTGCTAGCAATTGGATGAGCCACGTTTTGTGCTCCTACACAGCACCACGCGGATGCTCGCCTACCCAGAACAGGGAACCAACTTGCTTCTGGCCAATGATGTTTAATGAGCAGAGCCTGAATAATTCACAAATTTGTTTCTTGTCTCTCCAACAAGTTACAAACAAACCCAACTGAAAACCATCATAAATAAATGAATTTGCATGGGAGGTGCCATAGAGGAGTTTGATATGCTGCGGATTCTGTGTGCAGGGTAGGCAACAGGAAGGGCAAGTTGGATTTGGGGGGGTAAATTATTCATTGTAAATTATTTGTGCCACTCTCAACTCCACACAGAAGCATACAGGCAGGAGGGAAAAAAAAAACAGAGAGCAGAGGGGAAAAAAGAAAAAGAAACTAGGAAGGAAAGCATCCAGCAATGATTATAGACTGCTTTAGCGTGCAGTGGGAACACTGTTCTTATCATCTCTGTTATCGTTGCCTCCAATTCGAAGCCTCTTTGTTTAAAGAAAGGGGAAAATAACCCAAAAGGTGTCTTGATGAATGCAAGGCAATTGCATGGGCTGCAGACAGAGCTCACGCTCATTGCAGCTGCTTCGTATGCGCAGCATCAGCCCTCAGTGCCATTGCTACAGAGTTATACGAGCCCCTGAAGGTTCCCAGGCAAGATGGCAGGGAACCTGATGTAATTACCAACATTATTACCATTAAAGAAAAATAATAATTTTAATTACAGCTAGGGCTTTGGGGTCTGTCTCCGGTCCTCCTCATCTCTGCTCACCAGCCAGCACAGCCTGCTTTCAGGCTGTGTAATGGGACAGAGCAGGATGGCCCCCTCCTTTCACTCCCCTTTCTGCACAATTGGAAAAAAAAAAAAAGAAAAAAAAAAAGTGCTGTTTTCATCACACCAACATATTAAAGATGCAAATGGTAACCAGTGATGACTCATGAAAGCTCAGGAAAGCCACCCCAGGCAGCAGTGACTGCTGATGGCAAGTGTCCACACGCATCCCCATTTAAAACAAAGGGGGAAATAGAGCTGAGTGCAGATGTGACACCTGTAAGCTGTCTCTTTCCAAACTGATGCTGTGTGCAGCCTCTCCCACCTTGCCTTTTGCTGTTGTTGGCATGAACCCAAGAGGAGCACCTTCTTTTACAGACCTTTGGCAGAGGGAGGGGAGGACAGAGACCTTCTTCAGCAGAGGAAAAGCTCAGCGATGATATATGGGCCTTGCACAGATCAATAGGTGGCGCTTAGAGATGAGCTGCGTGCCTTTGGGAAACAGAGTCCTGCTGTAAATAATATCACTTGGCCAGTCATAGACATTTCTTTGAGAGGCGAGTGTCCTCTGGTGAGAGCACTGAGCAGGCCCGAGCTTGGCGAGGGACAGCTTTTTGCAGGAAGATGTAGCCTAGTGGTACACCTTCCTTCATAAATCCTTAAAGGTAAAAGCAGAAAAGAGAGGGTTTTCAGAAGAAGGGAGAACCCCCTGTGGATAAGTTCCTGAGCAAGGAAGTGCACGATTAAGCAAACTTTCTGCCTGTGTGTGAAGTCTGCTGATGCTCTGGAGAGAAGGACGTGGCTTGAATTTGGCTAACAGGCTCAGAACCACCCCACACAACAGCCTTGGAACCCAAGGGCATTGGTGTCTTGAGGAACCCAAGATGTTGAACTAGAGACACCCCAGCTCCTGGAAACAGCAGAGCTCACCACAAAGTCATAATTGGGCTACATGCTCCAAGGGCCTGGTGCTTAGGGTCTGGGATGTGGAAAAACAGTAGGAACCCAGGGCCAAGGATCTAGCCCCATCTCGATGCCAGGAATCACAGAACCAGTGCACAGGCTTGGATCTACTCCATGTAAAACTGCTGAACCACAGCAACACAGGGAGACCGGGTTTCCTCCAGACCCAGTGAAATGTGAAAACAGATCAGACAGAGCAGGCTGGAGTTGTCAGGGACTGAGGCATCACCCCACCAGCCAGCCACAGGGTCAGCAGCACATCTTCCCTGACTCGAAAGCCAAGCTCAGAGACTCCCCCCCCCAAAAAAAAAGTCACAGTACCCCAGGGTTGGAGGAAGATGAGGAAGACATGGGAAAAGTGAAGCAGGAGGGCTGCACTCAGGAGGAGCACAAGCCCTGAAGGTCAGTGCAGCAAGCAGGAGAGTGGCTCACTGATGGACGCCAGCAGCACCATGGGGCACGGTGCACACGTCCTCGCAAACTGGAAAGCCATAAAAGTCTATTACAGCAAATCAAACAGCAGTCAGCATGACAGCCATTAGCCTGAAATGAATACACGAGAACTTAATGAGCTCTGTCGAGGCCAGCTTGGTGAATTAAGTTGCCAATTCTAGCAGGATTCCCCTTTCTTTACAGACTGGAGCGCGCCCGCGCTGCCTCGTTGCCTCCTAACGAGCGGCCGGCGGCATGCCCTTGCCCAGATGGGATGTACCATTATGCTGCAGACACCCCTGTGTCCCGCACCAGCCCATGTCCGGCTTTTTTGGGCAGGGATGGCGAGGACCTGCTGAGCATAGGAGATGCGCAGCAGCTGCTCTATGCCCTCAGAGCCATGGTAAAGCCAGATGCCCACTGCCCTCATCCCCATCTTGTGCTGGAGAACGGCAGCCTGCATCCAAATAATTCGTGTTCACAAATCAAGCAGAACATGCGGAAAATGCTGGGACGGGTGTTTAGAGGCAGTATTGTTTTTAAAGGTCAGTTTACTTCATGTTCCATTTATTTATGCACACTCTTCTTTTGACTTTCCCAGCGCCGCACAATAGTGGCGAGGTTTAAATGGCCTTTCTGTTGCTGCTCCATTAGCTAGGACAACTGCAAATCGATACATCCATTTATCTCAAAATTAAAAAGAGAAAAACCCTCATTAGCTGCCAATTCTACACAGGTCCAGTCTATGCAAAACCACTAGTGCTTCTGCTGGTGTGCACTCCATTCCCAAACTCCCATCACCATTCATTCATTATCCAGTGGTGGTCACTGACACATTTGGGTACTTGCAGCCTTGCCACTGGCCCTGGGCTGTTAGAGCTTGGGGACAGTGCCATCTTCTATCTGCTTCCTGCGCCCACACCAAACTTCAGCTGCTTGCAGCCAAAGCAAGAGAGCACCTCTGCCTTGAGAGCTGAGTGGGAAATGTCCCTGCCCATTCCCTCGTGGGCTGCAGCCTTCAGAGACACCCCATCCATGCCCTGCCTGCACGCAGTCTGCCAAAGAAATGCAGTCTGCCCAGCAGAGGAACAGAAGTGCCTGTAGGACGCTGGCTGAGCAAAGGGTTTGTGGCTCATTACCTCTGGTTGGTGCCCTTGCTTAAAGATCACGGATGGAAACTGAGAACTGGCACACAGTGCCTTATAATTAGATTAGGCCAACTTCCAAAGCAGCATGGCTCTAATGGCTGAGCGGGTATGTGGGGGGACAAACCAGGCTGTGCCCCAAGCGCTCACAGCCCTCATTTCCTCCCCAGTGCCTTTGCTCTCCCTGCTCCCTAAGCTTCACACAGAGGTTGAGGGCTGACACATGGAAGGCTTCATTCATGTGCTCAGGTCACCCAGCCCAACTCCAGCCCACCCATATCTGCCCATGTCCCTCAGTGTCACAGCTCTACAGCTTTGCAATGCGTCTGGGGATGGTGACTCCCCCACCTCCCTACACAGCCTGTGCCACTGCATCACTACTCTTTCGGAGAATAAATTTTTTCCTAATACCCAACCTGAAGCTTTCCAATACTGGTTCTTAAGGAGAGTAACGAAAGACATGCACCTATCGGCATCCAGAAGTCTAAGCAAAAATGTGAGAGCATGGAGCAGCTCGTGCATTCCCTGCCAAGTCATTTCTGCACCATCCATGCTGCAAGGAGGAGAAGAAATGGCTCTGGCTCTGTGCCACCGTGGAGAGGGGTTTTGGGTGACTCGGTGCGAGGCAGGCAGCACGACCAGGAGATGAGCTCCTGGCTCCCACGTCATAGGCTGCCTAACACAGAGCTCACCCTCACAGCAGGGTGAGAAGAACCCAGCCCAGCACAGTGAGATAAACCATGGTAATGTAATTGTTTGTACCTCTCCATCATTGGAGGCTGCTTGATTTCACACACACACATACTTGACCTCACACATGCCTTGAGGTGTGCTCAGGGATGAACAGGGAACAACAGGAAAAGCTTCATCCACAGGAGAACATGGAATGCTCTATTTCAAACACAACACTCTGAGCTTGTTATCCTCCTCCTAACACCAGCAGGTTGAGGAGCATTTCTGCTAAACCTAGCTCTAGGTGCAGAAGGTCTCCTTAAGAAGGTGCCAGCACTGAGAGATCATGACAGAATAGTACGGAAACCTATCCTTGGAGATATTCAACACCTGGGATGGATAAAGCCCCAAGCAACCTGATCTGACATTATATCATCTCTGTTTTAGTAGGAGGCTGGGCTAGGTGACTTCTGCTGGTCCCTTCCCACCTCCATCGTTCCAGGCCCTCACGAGACAAGTCCTGCTTTCCCCAGACCCCATCATTTTACTTCTCTCCACCATCAAGAGCCTCCAGGATGGAATGCTCAGCAGTAACCATGTGGTGAGGCACCTACCTCAGGTATGCGGACACTGTAGGGCTGGTTGTGGAACTGTGGTGCATTGTCATTCACATCTCCCACTTGGATGTTGACCGTCCCCTTGATCACCTGTGGCCATGGGGATGAGGATAGTGAGTGGGCATCAGCCTTATACTAAGAAGCTAACTTGAGCTGGTGGCTGCTTTCCCCTGCATTGACTTGCCTTGGCGCTGCCCCCAGCCCACTCCCCAGGGCCAGGGTGACCCATCCCCTACACTCCCCTCTGCACATGCCGCAGACCATGAAATGAGAAGTCACACTTACCCCCTGGCTGTCGCTGACAGAAAATTCAACCGTGAATTCTGACTTGGTCTGAAAGGGAAGGAGAAGAAAAACATATAATTAAAGATACTGGAGTGTTTATCTGCAGATGGCAGGCTTGGGACTTTTAGCCAATATTATTACATGCAAAATGCTTTCAGGACCTTCAAAAGAAGAGAAGGGGCGCTTGAGTGCAATTACCTCTGCTGAGGACAAGTGCTGAGAAGCACGGCTGGCTAGCAGGGCTCCAGCAGATTCACAACACTGAGAAATACCCTGCTCGGGTTGGGAAGATGCAGGGAACCTCAGCTCCAGCCCACAACTGAGCTCTCGGAGCACTGCTGCCACCTTCCCAAAAATTCCTGCCCCAGGATACCACGTTGCTGGGAGCACTGGGATGAGCACAGGGAATTAATGGGTTGAAATCCCCTAAGTGCATTCAATAACCCCCATGCAGTCCTCCGTGCCCCTTATTGCTTTAACTGATTTAACAGGCTGTCCTGAAACTGTGATGTATTACAGTCACAGGTGCTAGGGTGAGAGACAGGCTGGTGAGAGGGGAACGTTGGGTGTCTGGAGCAGGATATTGCTAGCAAAGGTAGAGCTGTTCTTCTCAACTTTTCTCCCCCCACCTTCCCCCCCCCATCAGCAATCATGCTGCTCACATTTTACTAAAGAATGATGCTGAATGGGAAGACCAGCCTTGACCACCATATCTACCTGGTGGTTTGATTCCCAGCCCCAGACACGTACCCTGCAGTCCTCAGCTTCCCTCTATATCCCAGTCCCTGACTGCAGCAGGAGCACTGAGTACAGCAACAAGCAATGCTCCTGCTCAATGCTCAGCTGGAAAGCGGGGGAGCATCTCCCTGTGTTGCAGACCTGGGTGATTTATTCCAAACAAGAGTGGTGTAGGGACAAGCAGCAGCTGTCAGTGCCCAGACCGGGAGCATTACTTGCAGCAGAACAGCTCATCCTACAGAAGGGTTTGGGAAGCAGCTGACACTACATTTGCCCAATCCACCACCTCCAGGCCTCTGAGTTGGTTAATACAACTCATCTCCTGTCTGGGGTGATGCCTGCAGGCAGACAGAGTGGTTGGAGCACAAGGGACAGGAAAGTTCCACTCCTGGGATATCCACCCTGCTGCCTCTGCTCAAGGAGGGACAGGCAGTGGGGAAGGCAAGAAAAATAGAAGACAAAAAACACCCAGTTAAGCATCTGATCTTAAGAACTGGGTAAACAGAATAACCAGAGAAATCTGTCACACTCATGCTTGCCCACACCCTTTCTATAATCAACAAATACATAGAGCGGTGTGGTTAGATCAGTACCCAGAGACCACATAGCTGGAAAGATCTTCACATTGGAAAGGGATAATTGGAAACAAATGGAAAATGCTCACCCATGTCATAGGCTCACAGGACAAACTCCAAGAGGAGCAACCTCCAAAAAGAGATCCTTCTGCAGTGGCAGTCAGCCCTTAAACAGGGTCTAGGAGGGGTGCAGCCTGGCTCCACCCCTTCTGGTCACACAGCTGAATTGCCTTCACCTGTGCTCCTGCAACTGACTCGGTGCTTGCCTCAGGTGATCAATCAGAGGTTCAGGCCGTGATTCAACAATTCCCATACACCCCTCATTGTAGCGTGTACATTTTTTGGCTCAGGGCTTTTCTTTTTTGGTAAAAAACTGTTTTCCTTCGAATCTTTGTGGGAGTGAAAAGACCTTAAAAATAATAATCATTTTGCCTCACATCTGGCTCCTCTTCTTTTGCTCTATTTTCCCTCTCCCTGCATCATTTATCTTGATGTAACTCCCTCTGCCTTTCCTTCCTCTCTCCCCTGAACTGTTACTTTCCCCTATATGTACAAAAACTTGCTCCCCCTTCCCTACCACTTCTCTCAAATGGCTTTCTATGCCTGGATTTCTGGATAGCATGCAGCCGGATGGGGAGAACCCCAGGCAGAGCTGTTACCTCTCTGTCCAGGGGCTGCCGGAGCCAGACAACTCCAGTGACACTTTCCACAGCGAAGAACCTGCTGGCCTCCTCGCCAACCACACCAAACACCAGCGGGTCATTGTCCAGGTCCCGGGCCAGCAGCTGGGTCACTGAGGAGCCTGTGAGACAGAGAAAAGAAATCATCAGTGGAACGCTCTCGGGGGGGGGTTGTAGGGAGTATTTGTTCAGTAGGGAGGATTTGTTCATGGAGAGGCACTGGGATGGGCTGCCCAGGGCAGCAGTGGAGTCCCCATCTCTGGAGCAGTCCAACAGATATGTGGATGTGGCACTAAGGGACGTGATTTGCTGATGGGACTTGGTAGGTCAAGTTGGTGGTTGGACTTGGTGATCTTGAAGGGCTTTTTCAACTGAGAACATCGTACAGCTCTACAAAATGCTGAAAATACTCGGCTTGCCAGCCATCCTGGGCACCACGGAAAGTGGAAGAATCTTCGACTCATCTAAGGCAAGGGCCCACAAATCAGGCTGCCACAAGTGCTGGGTGTTTCTTGTGGCAGCAGTGACACGGACTCCGTTGCTGGTGCAGAATGGAGACCTTTATTGTCCGTGCTTACAACCTTTTATTCTCACAAAACAACCCCTTGGTCACATGTACCAACCGGGCGCCTCATGCGTGCTGGCGCAAGTAGCTACCAAACTTGTTTACTCATTTGCAAGGTAATGACTTTATTTGTCCCACAACTCCCCCTTGTTTGTTAATTTGAACAACAAGCATCTGGTATTAATATAAAGAGTATATGCCAACAAACATGCAAAAACCAAAAAACACATTAATCTGTGTGATCTTTCAGACGCATGGTCCCAAACCTTGATATCACCCATCACGCTAAACCCATGAGTTTTCAATATGTAGCTTTTGCCCCACGAATCAAAAGTTTTTGAGGTTGTTGTCACAATGCTGCAGTATTCACAGTCCAGTTGCCAACATAGGCTTCAGTTGTGAGGATACCCAGAAGGTTGTCATGTATCCAAAGCAGCAGCAGATGCTGATGGTAGAGTCAAGCAGGGCTTTATGACTCTGGCTGGAACCCACCATGGTCCAGCATCTGTGGAAACACAAGCATAACCTCTTCCCCTCTTTTCTTTTCTTTTCTTTTTTCTTTCTTTCTTTCTTTTTTTTTTTTTTTTTTTCAAGGATAGGGAAATCTATTATTAAATCACTGAAATTACCTATTCAAAACCAGAATTATGAAAGCCAGGCAGGTGCAGGTAAGATATACAGTTGTAAATATACACATTACATTCTTAAACGCCAAACATACGTCTGCAGCTCCTGCTCCCATACGCCGACGATGAGCCCCGGGTGCTTGCGGTGGTGGCTCTGCGCTCCAGCGCCTTTTGTTGTGCAGATTCTCCCCAAAAGCCCATCCACATCACGTGCTGAGTACTTGTCAATTGTGCCAAGGTCTTGCAATCACGAAGACAAAGCGCGTAACTTTTCATAACAGAGCTCAATAGATTACTGGTATGGGGAGAGCCGAGCCCGAATCCGAAAACCGAAATCACTGGACAGGCGAGAGCCGAATGCAATCTCTGAACGATGTTAAAATCCCCCTCCAGCTCAGCTTCTTTGCGGATCGCTCGCCAAACTTCACGCCGATCGGGGGGTTTCAAGTCTGGTTCCTTTCTCGAGCTCATCAGCCTGGGGTCTAAAGGATCGCTGTCCTCATCATCGCGGTCCTTTACAGCGGCTCCCACCACAGCAGGAGCCGTGGGTTCTATTGGGACGATGGATTCCGCACGTTCTTGTAGCGATTCAAATACCGGTCTCCAAGGCCCCAGAAGGTCTTTAACCACAGGGTCAGAGCGCGTAGCTGCGCCTCACTCCGGCTTTGTCCCAGGTTTCTATGGCACAGATCGTAGCCCCATCTATTCCTTCTACATTACGAGAGACAAAAGCCGCCTTAAATCGAAGCTTTCCACTTCAGCGTGGTGCTTCTGCAAAACCGTTTCCAGTATTTTGCAGACTGCCTCCAGCCCCTTTGTTACACTCTTTCGCATTGGTCCCCGTTGCTCACCTCCGTCCTGCAGAAGTGTTTCTCACTGCGCAGCTTGGTCCTGCTTCCCCTCAGCAGATTTCGGGTCCAACTTCCTTTCAGCGATCCTTATGTCGTGCTTCCTTTCAGCACCATAATTCTTTGCCACAGGTCAGCTTGATGGCTGATTATCCCCCGAGGCTGACCCTGATACAGCGTCCCTTTTCGAGCGCCATTTGTGGCAGGAGAGGCACAGACTCTGCTGTTGGTGCAGAACGGAGACCTTTATTGTCCGCGCTTACAACCTTTTATACCCGCAACAGCGCTTTGGTAACACGTACCAACCGGGCGCCTCGTGCGTGCTTACATCTGGCGCAAGTAGCTACCAAACTTGTTTACTCATTTGCAAGGTGATGACTTTCTTTGTCCCACAGTTTCTCTTTGAAGTTGGAAATGCAATGCTTGGAAAAATGACTAGGACAGCAATAACAGCAGGATTGTGTCTGCCGTGTACAAAGGCAGCAGCTTTGGACCTCTGGAGCCATGTTTTGCAGAGCTGTATTTCATACATTTTTGCCCCTGGTCTCCTCCCCTCTGGGGCATTTTTACACTTTCTTCAATACACTTTCACAGAGGCGCCGAAACGCAGCAACGGACGCCCAAATATCCACAACCCCCCCTTTGGCAGCACGAGGGCACCCCACAACCCTAAAATACAGGGATGAGAATGAAGGTGACCTGTCTTGGAGCAGGAGAGATGCTTGGCACCAGGCAATTACATATCGCTTGGTCCAGCATCAATCACAGCAAAAATAATGGCAAAGCTGATACGAGATTCCATTAATAAAGAATTAATAGAATTGATAGGAACGTAATTAATGCCAGTCAACATAATTTTATGGAAAATAGGTCTTGTCAAACAAACCTGATTTTATTCTTTGATGAGATTACATTTTTTGGCAGATAAAGGTAACTGTGGAGAAGTAATAGACTTTTGTAAGACATTTGACTTAGCGCCGTGTGACTTTCTGATTAAAAATTTAGCACTGTATGATAACCAGCAAGTGTGCTCAGCTGAGGACAACCAGCAGGTGCCAGGGCTACTGGCCACGGGTAGGGGACATCCCAGCGCGATGCTGAATTGCTGTCAGCACAAATTCAGGTGACACGAAGATTGACAGCATGGCAAACAGCAGGGGAGAGAGAGCAGTCAGGTGAAACGCTTGGTAATTTGGATCTGTTTGGATAGAAAAAGGAATAATAATAAAAAATAAAAAAGGAGGTTTTCACAACCCCACTCCAAACGTCCTCGAAGGAAAGCTGGTGGGGCACAGTGGCAGAGAAGGGAGACTTAAAGTCAATTGTCCTAGTAGGATACATTTATGAGAAAAGAGAGAGAGATGACTCAGGCTGTCTCGAGCACATCCGCAATGAGGACAAACGTAACACTTAAAGATGACTATTCCAGCACAGGAGAGCACAGCAAGCCCAGTGCCCAAAAAAGACAAATCTCTATTAGAAGAAAGTACTTCTAATAGAAGCACTTCTAGTTGAGAGGAACTACGGCTAACTGCTGGAAAATGAAAAAATATATCTATAGATCTCTCTATATACGTATCTATCCTTTTCACCAACACAGGTTCAGTGCAGTGATGGGTCTTGATCAAAGACACAATGGGTGAAGTCCCAACCCACTGTGATCAGGCAATCCATCAGCAACTTGCCCATCTATTTGATGACTGCAAGCATAAGGAGATGAAAGGTGACCTACACCTTCTCAAACCTCACAGTCCTTATACGAAACAAGCTACTGGCTTGTGTTTATCTCAGAGGACATCTGAAGCCGTTCTTAGCAAAGGTTTCTTTGCCCCAGGAGATGGGTAAGCCTGTGACCATGCCTGTGACAGTGACAGCCAATAACAAGGACAAGGCAAACCCAGCGTCATTACTCTCCATTTTATAAAATTTTATAGGAGAAACTGATTTTCCCCCTTTGTACCTTGTACAGAAATGTAGACCAACAGGGTATTAGCGACCTGGGGGAGATGCCTATGTGCTCCTTCTCTGCTTCAGACCCCAAAAGGTCTCGGCTCCATTTCACAGTGCAAGGGAAAAGATCTTAAAAATCCTGCTGAACAGCAAAACCGTGTCCCACCCTGTTCTAATCATAGCTGCATTCATGGCTCGTGTGCTGCAAACCCACTTGTACAAAAAAATCAGGCAGCAAACGAATATTTAACTCTTCTCTGTCACCCTGCATTCCAGTTACCTCCCGCTGGCAGGGAATTCAGTTCCTAACTGGGGGAAGCTGGGGGCCAGCATGAAGTGGCTGTGGGCTGAGAGCATCCCACCACCTGCACCCCTGGCTGCTGCCAGCTTGCCATGTGCAGCCAGATCCCTGCCAAGCACACCGCGCATTGTGGGAAACAAGAACCATGCTGGCATACAGACAAAAATAACAAATTAAAGAGGAGATAACAAGAAGTGGGCCCCCAAAACAAGATAAGAGACTTCATAATCTCCATTACATTCATTACTCTGATTTTTGCATATTTTTTCAATTTCTCCTTGGGAGAAAGCTAAGTTTAGGCACATGATGCAAGGCAGGTGTGCAGGCTGCTCCTGTAGTGAGGCAGTGTGAAGACTGGGAAAGCACTGCAAGAGCAGCACGAGAAAGGTGCAGGAAATAACTGCAAAAAGAAGTGGGCTCCCCTTAGACAGGGAGTAATACATTCATCAGAAACCCCTTTTGTGGTATTTGCAAATGAAAAGTAGTGTCTGGGCTGTGCTGAGGGAGCAGCTGATGCCACAGACCTGAGAACCAACCTGACAAGGGCCTAGGCTGAGGAAACAGGGACAAATTATCCTTTTGCAGTTCAAAGTTATGGGCTCCATTTGTTTCCCCTCAGGAATCAGACAGGGCAGTTAAGTGTCTTGATTCCAGCAGATAATCACAATTTATCTTGTCTCCTTTTGCTTCCTTTCTCTCAATCACAGCTACTTCTCTCCCTTTCTCACACGTACACAGATTTCCTTCTTTTTCCAAGTCTTGAACTCTGATTGACCTCGGGAGCTTGTTGTCACTGTTGTTTTATTCCCGTAGGAGTTTGTTTTGTGAGGTTTGGCTGCTTTACAGGGGCATACTTTTCATAGAATCATAGAACCATGGAACCACTTAGATTGGCAAAGCCTTCTCAGGTCACCCAGCCCAATACTGCACATCCCCACGTCCCTCAGTGCCATGTCTCCACGGCTCTGCAACACCTCCAGGGACAGTGACTCTCCCCCACTTCCTTGGGTGCCACTGCATCAGCTCTCTTTCAGACAAGAAATGTGCCCCAGTGCCCAGCCTGACCTTCCCCTGGCACAACCTGAGGCCATCACCTCTCATCCAACTTTTGCCCCCATATAGGAAGGGATTCCTGTCTCAACATCTTGCTTTCAGCTACCAACCCCTATGTATTTCTTCTTCACTGGCTTTGCTTTCAAGAAGAGGATGAGGAAGAAGAGTTTTTGGAAGCTCTGAGACCCAGGGCCAGGCAGGGGAATGGAGAACAAAGGAGAACTACGAGGGAGTGCAGTTGCCAGAGCAAGATGCCGACAGCCTGTATGGGGCACAACGAAGAGCACTGAGATGCAACAGGTTTCTAATTAGTTTCTTAATAAGATGCTCTCTTAAAAGGTCTGATCCATACCCAAGTGGAGTTAATGGGAATCTCTTCGTTGATTGAGCTGGCTTTGGGGGCACAAGGCTTCAGGCATCAGCAGCACTTTAATATTAAAAACATTTTAATCCCTGTTTGAAAGCCAGTGCTGTTTCTCCTTGGCTGTTGCAACATGCTCACCCCTCTTGATCTTGGGGGGGGGGGGGGGGAATCCACTGCCACAGCCTCCCAGCAGCACCACTGCTCCCCTCATTCCTCAGAAGGGATGGGAACAATTAACCCCAGTGCAGGTGCCCCAATCAGCCCCATCCTTCACACATTCCATGGAGGCATTTGATGGATCTGATCTCGAAATCCAAGCCCTATTCTTCACATTTGTCACCTCCTCCCTTTTCTTTGCCTGCAATTCATTTTCTCTCTCATCTTTCAGAAAATAAATAAATGAGAAAAAGAAAGTTTTTTTCCATGGTGTTCTCCCAAATACTTTTCCTCTTACAAAGAAAGAGGAAATGCCAATATTTCTGTGCTGCTGAGCAACCATACAGCATGCCACCTTCGCACCATGATGGAGGGGAGCCAACAGGGGAAAGGACATCTGCTATGGGCACCAGGGGCTCTAAGTTCTCACTTTTGCCTTCCTTTATCCCAGCCTCTCAGAGTGGTTTCCCTGTCTGATTTAGATTAGGTGTTAGGATGAAATTCTTCACTCAGAGGGCAGTGAGGTGCTAGCATTGCTGCCCAGAGCAGTGGGTGCTGCATCCCTGGAGGTGCCCAGTGCCATGGATGGGATAATGGGCAGCTTGAGCTGGGGGGGGATCAAGCAACCCATGGCGGGGTTTGGAGCTCAGTGATCTTTAAGGTCCCTTCCAACCCAATCGCCATGTGAATCTGTGGTTAATGAAGATGTGGGCACCCAGTGCCTGCCTACCACGTGCTCCAGACCCTTCTGCAGGGAAGCCTTTACTTCTTGCAGCTGGGTAAGCAATATCAGCAGCACTCATGCCATGCAGGTATGTTCAGGTTACACCCTGACCATCATTCAGGTATGCTCAGGGATGCCTCACCTCATACCATGGGTACAATGACAGTCCCTCTCAGCATTTTCACACCTTTCTTCTGCCTGGCTGCCAGCTCATTTCCTAAACAAAAACTCAACACTCCTTCTCAGGAAGGGCTCCAGCATTTGAGCCCAAACTTTCCAGAGGGACTCTGCAAGGAAAGTTTCCACTCCTGCAGTTCGACTTGAGCTCACCATTACAGGCTCCTCTTTCTGGGCAGCAATGGGCAGCATCGGGTTACCCAGCAGCAGAGCTGCCTCCACTTCCATTGCTGCCCGTGTGCACCATGCACATCACCTCTTACCTATGGGAGGGAAAGGATCTCAGCATGGAGGGGACAAAAGGAAGAGAGGGAAAGCAAATCTGTGCAGTCACAATCTCCTCCGAGTGGTTTTATCACTCTGGGAGTTGAAAAGCACAGAGGAGAGCCTTCCCTAGCTGCTCAAAGCCAGAGCAGGAGGCAGAGTTTGTAATTTCTCTGCTGCATTTAGTACTTTTAAGTGGAGTAGTTGGTATCGAGATGGCATCCATAAGCAAAGCTGACAGGCAGCAGCGAGCCTTGGGAAGAGCCCTCACTACTCGGAGGTGGCTGAAGGGATGGCTAACACTGTTTGAAAGGAAGAGTGAGAAGAGTGAGTGATAACCAAGGGCTTTCTTAGTTTTCTTCGCTATTTACTGAACACTTTGGTTAGGTTTGCAAGGAAAATGGGAGGAAAAAAAAACAACACCACCCCCTGGGAGATAGTGAACATTCTTGACATTTATCATGAAAGTAAAGAGAATCCCTGAGGCTGTCCCAGCAGATGCTGAGCGCAAACTGGGCAGAGAGGCAACATCCATCCCTGCAGCAAAAAACTACAGCTACAGCCAGAGGGCTAAAAGAGCAACATCCTCTCATCAGCCTTCACATGGCTCTTACAGCAGCGTGAACAGCAAGCTAGCCAAAAGCTTGTGTCTTCATGCCAATGAAGGCTACAGCCTTTGCTTGCTTGCTGACACCTCAGCTCCTCAGAAGAAGCTGCATATAGGCCCAGATCATCTCCCCTGCTCTCCTGGCTCTCCTTCCTCCTTCAGACCCCTTGATGCCCTGAAAACCTCCAGCAGGGAGAGCACCAGCAGTGTGCAAACCCAGCGAGGTGTTTGCAGCAGCATGAGCATGAAAGAGGGAAATATATACAAATGCATCAATAAAACAGGAGAGTGAAGCAACAAAAGAAGCACTTGTAAAAGGAGGAGTCCAGGTCTGCTGAGGTATTCCCACTATAAAAGTGGTTCCCACATTAAAAAACCCTCTTAAAAATAATTTCCTCTCCACGCTGCCTGAGAGCCTCATAATTACTAACAATGATCACAGAGCCATTCATTTCATCCCAAAATTAATATATCACGTTCAGAATGATATCACATTAATTTATCACAAGATTTATGAAACTTGCACTTTTTCTAATGAGATTTATGCAAATTCTGCTCCATCCATTGTTCGCACTGTAAAAAAAAAAAAAAAAAAAAAAAAAAAAAAGTTCTGTTCAGGAAGCTGCTCTGTCCAAAACCTCCACTGATACGTGTCCTTCCTCTTCAGCCCTGCAACAGAGAACTGACGTTCCCAGCCTGTACTGGGCCAACACAGCAAAGGAAAATGTAAATCTGAGGTTAGCAAAAACTTCCCAGCAATGAAATCCACTGAGAAGTGATGGAAAAGAACCCCAGCATCGGCAGCCACACAGCAGAGCCGGAAGGAGGGAATGCCAACCCAACAACAGCACCCATGGGAAAGCCCCAGTGCTTCTGGAGTACAGACCAATGGGAAGCTGTGGGAAAACCCTCCTGGGAATGGCAATCCCCTGTCTATAAAGGCAAATACATCCCCATGCCATGCTGCCACCCTGGGCACAGCTCCATTCAGCCCCATGCCCCTCTCTGAAACACCTATATGAGTTTGCAGTCGCTCCTCCAGGAGAATCTAGCTAATGCGGGCTTGATTAATGTTTCTGACACAAAGTTTAAACTCCAAATCCATAGGATATCCCTTTCTAATTAATTTTTGAAATAAGAAGCCACCCAGAAAGTCTAAGGAATGTTTCCATTGTTCCTTCCTGCCTTCTCCCAGCCTCCCCACCTCCCTCCAAAAGAAAGGAGTTTAGTTTCCAACTAATTAAACCATCACAGAGCACAGGATACTCTGTCACAGGTGCCAACATTTGGGGGGGGAATGCCACCCAGTTCTCCAGTATAGATATCACAGCACAAGGGGATCAAGCAGAGAAACAAGTTCGTAGGTGACTGCAAGAGCTTCACTCTGGCTTCCCACTAATGCCAATCGATCCAACACACCAGAGCAGCTTTAGGGTGCTGTGCTCAGACCCTGCAGACAGCTTGGCACCCTACAGCCACCCTCTCCCCACTTTGAGATGGGCAGAGAAAAGGAAAAAAAGGTGAAACTCCCAGGTTGAGGTGAATACCCACCTTATGAATACACACAAGCTTTGGGATGAATGGGTTTGGTGTCCTGCAGGGTGGATGCCCTCAGCAGGATCTGCCCCACATGCTGGTCCAGTTCCCACTGTTGCCAGCCCCTCTAACAAGCAGTGTGAGCTGCCCTCCCTCAGCCTGCGGAGACCTATGTCAGCGCAGCATCACTGCTTCCAGAAACATGAGACATCTGTGGAATGCATCACATGGAGCAACCAACGAGCACTGGGACCAAAGTGCTGCACTGCAGAGCTGGGGTCAGCCGGGAGCAGAGAGCTGTTTTCTGAACAAAGCCAGGCAAGCTGTGCTCTGCCTGCCGGCTGGTGAGAACAGAGATAACAAGGGGCTCCTGACCCTAGAAGAGATGAAACCACGGCACCATGCAAAGAGCTTCACAGGTCAGGAGCAGCAGGTGACCTGTTGCAACCTCCTTTGCTAACTCAAGGATGCTGAGCCAGCAGTGCAACACTTGCACTGGCACTAAGCAAGCTGAGACTTGCTCATGAGAGGAGCGAGCTAACACACAGCACCAAATGGACATTGCTTCTCCTCAGCCACATTGAGCTTTCTGGAAGCATGCTTGGGCACAGGGAAGAAAAGCAGAAGTCGTTTAATGAGGTGCTTTGCTACTTGGTGTAAATAAATGATTTATGAGTAAGATGACACACCGAGTGCTTTGCATCTTACCCAAGCAAGGTAAAGCAGCTCTTTATTCATTAGAAAAGAGAGGCTACTCTCCGAATAATATGAGGTCAGAGATAGCCTGTTCAGTTGCAGTGCCCAGGTGAGGTCCCAGGACTGTTTTGGCGCTGAGCAGAGCTCCACCACACCACTCCCTCAGTGGCATGTGGGTACCTCATTGCCATGCTCCAGGCACCAAATGCCACCTTTGAGACGGTGCTGCTGAGAGCCACGTGTCCCCAGCCTTTCTGCCAAGCTGATCACTATGGATGGGGACAAGAAATGCCCGTCAGCACATTTTACTTGCACAGGGGAAGTGGGAGCAGGATTCTTTCACATCTTATTTGAAATCTCATCTATGCCTTACAAAAGATGAAGCTTCCCTGGAGTGCTCAGCCTCACGGGGAATATTCAACCCTCTGTGCTACAGCTTGCCTCGGCCCAGCTGCTCTGCTCTCCCTGAGCAGTTCAAGGAATAAATGCATGCAGCCATCCTGATGCAAAACATTGCTGGATATTTTGCTCCAGCACAAAGTGACCTGGCCCATGCACTGCTCAGCTCCTGCAAGAAGAACCTGTAGAAAACTGGGAGTTCCACTGAGTGTCTGAAGACAGGAGATGGTACCAGTGGTCAGATTTTTGTCTGCAGACCTTGGATCCATAAGCAAATTGGCCTTGGACTGTCACCATAACTCTCAGAGATTTCAAAATATGTGCTGAGTGATGGATTCTGCCTCATTATAATGAAGATGCAGCAAAATCCCTGCTGATTTATCACTCAAGTTGAGTTAGCACCTCTCAATCTTGCAGTAAAAGCAAGTCTCACTAGTTGGGTCAGAAACATGATGCCCAGAAAGGTCAGTTTGAGCAGGTTGCATTCCCTGGGAAGTAAACAGACCCCTTAAGAGAACCAAGAGAAACCAATGGGCGCTTGGAAGACTGGTTACATACATTATAGGATGGCTTGGGTTGGAAGGGATCTCAAAGCCCACCCAGCTCCAACCCCTGCAGTGAGCTGGCTGCCTCCCAGTAGCTCACACTGCCCAGGGGCCCATCCATGGCACTGGGCACCACCAGAGGTGGGGCTCAGCTTCAGACAGCTCTAGGAAGCCTGAAGAGGTGGAAAATAGAACAAAGACGACATACAGTATGTTAGTTCTTCCACCATCATTCCTGCCCTTGCAGCTGCTCTCCGACCTGGTGCAGCTCCCTGGGGATGTGCCCCATCCAGGACACCTCCCTGCCTCTTGCTCTCTCTCAAATGCCAAAGGGAAGCTGAGGAGAAGCCAGGCAGGTGGTGCCTGGGTAAGCGTGGCACAAGCTTATCTGCCTCCCTGCCACCACACTGCGGCAAATTGTTTGTTGATAAATGAGGCTATTTAGGAGCAAGTGATGCCAGCGTTGCAGTTATTAATGAGGCCGACGTGGAGACATTTCAGAGCGGCCCCACGTTCCATTGTCCTCTCGCTTGTGAGTAATGGGGCACTTCAGCCACAGGGCTTCAGAACCCACTTGGGCTGCTGAGCAACAAGAAAAATAAAACTGAAGGAAATGAATGGAGCATGCTGGACTGATGACTCTCATGCACTGAGAAAGCCAAACTTCTTGGGTTGAAGTTGGGCAGAGCTCCAGAGTTGATGTTAAGCTAAGAGTGCCCCCCCCCTTTCCAACTACCAAAACTCTTCCATTCACACTGCAAGCTCCTAGTGGCCATAACACAACCTGCAGCATCCCGCTCTCCCAATCTACCACCCTGCATAGCAAACATACCCCAAGAAAAAGCCAAAAGCAAGACCCCAACAGTCCCAACAGAAAGCAGCACCGGTCCAGCTGTTCTTGCAGCACATGCTACGCTGCAGAGCACAATGAGGGTGACATTTGTTGAAGCCTGAAGGCTTGCACGGGGCCAGCTCCTCACTTCGCACATCACAGATGTGTAAACGTGGCCAGGAGAGCAATGAGCAAGAAATAAAGAGGCCAGTTATTGCCATAGGAAACCTTGGAGTCGAGCTCTGCGGTCGCTGGTGGGAGTGCAAGGCAGAGCACACAAGCACACAGCTGTAAATTTGTTTCCAACTTAATATACCCACGAGTGTTTTTCCTTTCCTATGAAAGCATTCCCTTCTGCAAACAAACATCTGGAGATCTCTGCTACAGCTGGACAATTATCCCCAGTGACTAAAGCGTTCAATTAATTTAGTCTTTCTCGTTTGCGAACCGTCTGCAAAGGGAGCGAGGTTTGCAGGAATTTATTTGTTATTTGAATACGTTCAGTGCACTGCTTATTAAAAACATATTTCAGACAAAGGATCTCTTGCTAAGTGCTCCTACGACTGCTGCTCCAAGGGCTGGCAGCCGGCTGCTCGCAGCACGCAGCCGGTCACCGTGCTCACGCGGGAGCATCTCTGCATTGTGATGGAATGCTATGCCTCTCCAGAAAGAGCTTTCCAAGGGCCTGTGGAAACACCTGCAAAAAAATATTTCCTCTTGCAAGCACAGAGCACGCGCCCACCTCGAGTGTCTTCAAAACCACAAAACAACTAGCACAGAAGTTGTCACAAACGGGATGAGAATATCCAAATTAATTGACTTAATGCAAAGCCACAGGTGGAAACATCTCTTAGTAGCTTGCACGACATTTTGCAAGCATTCCTGATGCTCCTTATTGAGGCTCCTGTGTGTTTTGTTTCAGAACTCTAGGGAATGCTTACTACATCACAGCAGCAGGAGAAAATGGGTGAGAAAAGGGGTAGGGAAGGGCTATTTCCAAGATAAATGCAGTCCCTGGGGTATGCAGCAAGCCCAGGCTTGCCTTCCTGCTGCCCTCACCTCAGGCAGACAGCACATGCTCAAAAAACCCCACACCCTTAGTCAGATGTAGAATCCAAAATTTTAACGTCCAAACTCAAAACAAAGCCCTATGCTAAATCCCAGCTGCTGGGTTGTTTGAAGGCAAGAAGAAAGCAATCACGGAGGTTTCAGAGGCTGTTCTAAAAGTAGAACGCTATGAAGAGAAGAATGATCCCATAAGTCGTAGTTTTAGGCTGTTTCTTTCAGTTGTTCCAAGGAAGGGCTTTCAAAGCTTCTCTTCCCCCTCAAGCACTAAATGGGGGAGAAATGAGTACTGACCACTGAATTGAGCATCTACTTGCCAGCATCTACTTGTACACATCAGAGAGAACAAGGACAGCCCCAGCTACCTCTGCCTGACAGTTGCACCACAGATGTCAAGTAGTCCTCCAGCCCCACCAGCTCTGGGAGGACCAGGGATCCTGCAGCACAAAGCACACAGCAAGGAGACTCAGATAAAAACCTCAAAGACAAACCACAATGAGCAGCAAGCATTTTCCTACCACCTATTTTTCTCCTTCTCCCTCTTTGGATTGTGCTTTGTTCCAACCATTGTCCCCAGTGGGATGCAAAGGACACACTGGCCCAGGCAGCTCTTAACTTTCCTCAAATTTGGGCTGAGATTATATCTGCCATTATTGAGGAGTGTTAATAAGCCTTATTAACTGAGAGTGATGGAGAACAGAATAAGAGAAGGATTTTCCTTAGACCCAATGTGCAAGGAATTCATAACTTCCCTAATACCTGTACTGATAACTGATACTCATGCTGAGTATATTTTAAAATCAAGCTGACTCGTTCCATAAGAAATACTTACACATATAGTGTATGTATATATATATATTCTAATCCTCTTCTAGTATCACTCATGAAAAACACCTCAAAAAGACCACGCAAACAAACAAAATAACATCCCCAGTTGAAACAGCATTGTAAGGTCCAGGAGGGCACAGGCAATTTGGGGTATCAAGAAGAAGAGGCTAAGGATGATGCATGGGATGAACCCCCACCACTGCAGGCAGCTCAGGGCACGGGCAGAATCCCATTTGTTCCAGGGGGTCTCCAGACCTTCACTCCCAGAACTCAGAAGCGAACAAAAAAAGGTAAAGACCTTGTGCCAAGCCACTCATCTTTCAGCTCACTCTTGCAGATGATGTAGTTCCGGTCTTTGCAGATTAGGGGATGCCCATGTGTGCTTCCATCTCTCCTATCTGCCCCATGCACCCCAGAAAGTGAGTCTGCATTTCCCTGCAACCTCTCCCTGGTTTGCAACAGGGCTCTGTGACATGCCTCCCAAATGACTGATGAGTCTCATGTTGTTTTTGAGCAACTCACGTGGCTCGCCAGCACACAAGATGACAGACCTTGGGAACCTGGGCATTAATACTGGAGATTTATAGTCAAATCTGTCACGGATGGGGAAGCTTTTTCCCCAAGAACTCTGCCTGAAGGTCGCTTTCCCTGGGCAGTAAGTGCAAAGAAACTCTCTCAGCCACTTCAAGCCCCAGGAGAGGGCATAGAGGGAATGGAGAGATACCTACAGAGCACCAACTGCAGGCTCCACCCTGGCTTTGGGACCCCCAGCCCAAACCCCATATTCTCAGCAGGTTGGGCTGTGCTTCTGAGTACGTATATGTTCATCCACAACAGACCCAGTTTCATCCATCCATGTTCAGCTGGGATGAGAGGTTTGCAAAGCACTTCTACTCCCTCCAAGCCTTCTCTACACAAGAATTAGGAAGCCATTGCTGCAGGACATTTGATGCATGAGGCTACATCTTCCCGTGCACAAATATACCATCAAGGAGTTCATGGATGCTGCTGCTTGCTTATATTTCACTGTCAATGCTACGCTATTATTTTTGCAGAGTGACTGCTTACTGCAACTCCAACAGGCAACAGGTGCCGTGGAAATCAGGGTAAACCTTGAAAATACAGCTTCATCAAGCACATTAGAAAAACCCCACACGTTTTTCATCCAAGGACAGTGAAGTCACACTGCATAATCTCTCTACCATGGGATTTCCCCCTAAGATTTCTGAAGTGTTCCACTGGCACAGGCAACGTACTTGTGAGCTGTGTCCAACTGCTCAAAACAGGGTACATCAGTGGAGCAATTAGCTCACATTTGTTATCCACTGAACAAACTCCATTGTTTCTGTTGCTACCAAGGCTGCAGGTGGCTTGTAACGGTGGGAGGTGACAAGAGAGGGAAAAATGGTCCTGGAGCATGTCCAAGGAAGGGCAATGAAGTGTCTGGGGCACATGCCTTATGGGGAGCAGCTGGGTGGTTCAGTTTGGAGAAGAGGAGGCTCAAGGGAGACCTCATTGCTCTCTACAGGTGGTGAGGTAGGGGCCAGTCTCTGCTCCCAGGTAATGGCAGTAGGATGAGAGATGATGGCCTCAAGCAGTGCCAGGGGAGGTTCATGTTTGGGCATTAGGATGCATATCTTTTGTGGAAGAGCAGTGGCACAGGTTGCCCGAGGAGGTGGGGGTGTTACCATCCCTGGAGGAGCTGCAGAGTTGTGGAGATGTGGCACTGAGGGACAGTAGTAGATGGACAGTTGGACTAGATTAGCTTAGTGATCTTGTCCAACCTTAATGATTCTATGTTTCCATAAAGGCGTTTGGGACTTGTTTACCCACAAGTTATCCTTGTCCCTGATGGGGACCAAAGTACTTGTAACAGAGGAGAACCAAACCTTTGATTTCTGAGCATGCCAAGGATGTCTGGCTTGGGGACATGAAATCAGTCATTCTGCTGCTTCTCTCTTCTCCCTGCCAAGGCTCATGACCAATACAGAAAGAGCAAGTCAAGAAATTTGGGATAAGTAGAAGCAAAACACCCACTAGGACCTACCCTGGGCTAGGTGGCAATTTCACAGATTTCAGAATACTCCACCAGGAGAAAATCTGCTTGGAAATGCACAGTCCTTCTATCCTTCCTTTATCACATATCAGGACTGGATGATGGCAAGCCGTTCCCATCTCTTAGCTGGCAGAATGGATCAATCTGGACAAAGGAGACTTTAGAGGCTTAGTCAAGGCAACATGAATAAATCCAATGAATCATTTATTCAGTCAATTTTGGCTGTCTCTAACACTTCACCGTCTCAAAGTTTCTCTAGTGTATTCTTGTTTAAAACAATAATCTCTGTGGATAATTCTTAGACTCAAATTTGTTTAGAAAGCAGCAGATTATAAAACTTGAGACATTTTGGAAGGACACAGTTGACACTGTGTCATTTCTTTCCTTGCCTGAGCCTGTTTAAAGGACCAACAGGAATCAGTCCAAATCAGAAATTTCCTTTCTACTAGTCCTGTTTGGCACCATTTGTGGAACACTGCTGCCTGCAGCCTTTGCTGGATACCACATACCAGCAGACTCAGCAAAGCCCTACAAACATACCTGTCCCTGCAACACTCATCCATCTTGTCACAAATCTGAAGACCCACCACAACACTACCAAAAAGAGACTCCTTGGAGCAGAGATGAGCCAGATTCATAATCTCTGATCCCACTTGACCTGACCCCCTCCTCTCCCTCGTTATGGATGAGGTAAATTAGCTGTGACACGCATTAGCTTCAGCTCCTAATTAGGGAAAATTAATATTGGTTTTGATAGAAGTATTGGCTCTCCCAGGCAAAGGCATTATCGACCTAATTATCCTGTTTTGGAGCAAATTCCATTGCAGAACATTCTTCTTGGGGAGCCTATAGGTTGCAGGCACCACCTTCCCAGCCCTCCCAGAGCACCTGACACCATCCCCAGCCCACTCTTTCCAAGGCCAGAGTCCTGCTGGCACTGCTCTCATGAGGATAGCCAATGATGCCATGCATCTTGGCAATGCTTCAGACAGCTAATGGCTAATTAGTGACTACCCAATGAAGAGGGTTTAAGGGGAAAGCAGGGGAAAAAAAATCTATGTCACTGGGAGGAGCAATTCTGGGAAAGGTCTTCAATTTTTCACACTAGGACAAGAGGAACTTGCACACCTTCCTGCCTTTTAGCTGGACCATGCTAAATGGGGTTGTTCCACATCACATTTTTAGGACCATAATAATCTCTCTGGAGCAGCACCAGTTACCCCTGCTTGCCTGCAGCTGCAGCTCCTCCCAGCCAGCCCGCATCCTTTGTGCCTCATGACCCATTGCCCAGGCTTACTGCAGGACTCTACCATCCCTTCTCACAGCTCACGGGGACTCTGATGGTGGCTAACAAAAGCAACAGAGGAAAAGCAACTGCTAAACAGAAGGGAAACATTTGCTACCAAAGTCACATATGAAAAGCCACTGTCTTATTCACACATTAATAATAATAAAGATGTCAGACTGTCAGATAAGAAGTTAATCGCATTCAGAGCACAATTAAGGGTGCCATTAGCCAACCACCTGGGGCCACTTCTGCTTTTCCAGCGCAGTGGGTTTAGTAGATAACAGGCATGAGAGCAGGACAGATCTCCACACCAGACTATTGGCACCATTACGGGTAGCCCTAACAGGTCTGTGCGCCAGCCAGGGCACCACGTATGTATTTTCTTACACCAAAGAGACTGCATGCAGGATTCCCCTTCTCCCCTCCCCCTTGCTGTCAGACTTGGGGGATGCTGCACATCTTTACAGTTTCTGCAAGAGCATCCCTTCGCAGTATGACGCTGTCTGCCTGGGAATTTTATTTTTCTCCCCCCACATCCACATGGAGCCTTAATTTATGACATTTCCACAACTCTGGTGAAGCACACGAGTAATTGCTGCTGGCTGATGTGCTCTCTGCAGCCTTTCCCTCCCAGCTCCATACCTGAGAGGTCTGCAGGCAGCATTAAGTTTTCAGTGCTTTCTGCATTGGGAATTCTTGCTCTGGCTGCAATCCTTCCATAGAGCTCAACAGAAGCCAGAAGACAGCAGCAAGACCCTATAGGAGCATTACTGCCCCCCCCCCCCCCCCCCCCCCAAAGCTCTCAAGCACCCAGTCTGTGCTTGGGAAATGCATTATTTGAATGAATGTCCCTTACCAAAATGCATGCTCAGTGTAAATGCAAACCAGCAACCAGGCTGAAATTAGGGCACAGCGCACTTTTGTTAGTGAAAGGAGGGGTGATCTCCCACCTCAGGTATAACAGTCACTTAAAAAGCCAAATTCCTCCATTTTCAGGTAGTCAGCAAGAAACCCAGGACCAAATCACCCTCCTACCTGGGAGCGCGATGGCAGACCGCCCGCACAATGCAGCACACGAGACTCACCAGAGCAGCCGCTTGACAAAGCAGTGCAGATGAATGGAATAAAATTGAGTTACTAAGCATTAAATGTCAAGTGTTTGAAATCTTTCCCCCTTGCGTAAAGAGCAACGTTAATAAATCTTTACGAGAAGGAACGTGGAGCGTATTCACTCTTTTGACCACCGCTGCAAATGGAGCAGATGTTTTCATTGAGTTGTCCAACAATGCTGTCTCGATTTTTCTTCCCCCGAGTGGTTACAGTTAATTCCAAAGCCATCAACGCACGGGAGCGCTTTGACAGGAGGAACCAATTTATTAACTCCCGCTGCCAATCAAGCACATTAATGCAGCCGTTGCAGGAAGGGGCATTGGCACACAGCTGTGATAACACGGATACAAACCACAACGCCAAGGTGATCACACTGCATGTCCCCTGGTCCCAAAAGTCAAGGAAAAGACAACAAAAGTCAGGAACAAGCCACTGATACAATCAACACAGCCCAGTTAGCACGGTTGGGTAGCTGAAGCAATGCGCACATTGGCATGAGCTTCTTTATAGAAATAAGGATGTTTCTGCAAAGAAAAGGGTTAAATATTCTCAACACAGCTCACTGAGATGGGGGCAGCTTTATGCACTGATACTTCCCAACAGCAAGGTTTTTATTCGGCTGTCTCAGCACATGGCACGTATGCGTGTTTCCAGAATGGCTCTCTTCTACCTGCTTACTTTTGTACAGGAACGTGGGGGGTTTCTGTAATGGGCTAGCTGAATTTTCACATTTTCATTGCTTAAAATGACTGGAGCAGGTGAAGAGAATCAAGACTTCTTTTTTTTCTTTTGGGGAGGGGGGGCTTAGGGCTATTTTTTCCCATTACCAGCAAGCAACAATCAGAAAGTAGTGGCAACAGGGAATAGTTTAAATACTTTCATTGAAATATATATATAGAGAGAGTAACATTTCTACAGCAACCAGTCACAAAATGTTTAATTAAAAGGTTAATATTTCACAAGGCTGGAAGTCAAACAGGTATAAAGATTCCAAAAGCATCTCTCACAGGATGCCTTTCCCAGCAGCGTTGTATTGCTGGACAGTGCCTTGAGCGGTTCCCCACCTTGCCTAGGAGCTGGACACATGTCCCTGCACTAAGTCACTGCCAAGCCACCAGCATTCAAACTGCTGGATGCCAGCCCACCTTGAGGCCATTCACTCCCAGCAGCTGCCTCTTCACTGTGGCATTTTATTTTTTAAACTCACACAACCCAAATGTACGAAGCTCTCACTCTGGCAGAAGGCATAGGCATGGTTATTAAACTCTACAGTCTGGGCTTTTTTTTTTTTTTAATCTGTCTAAAAATCCCACTGACTCAGAGAGGAAACAGGTCACCTTCCCCAACCCTCTCCACCAAACAACAATCATACATGCAGGTGTGCATCTCCCTACAGTATGGGATCCTGGTTGCCCTTCAAACATTCCTACCTCCAAGAGATATGAATAACTTCCTGATTCGAATACGCACACAAACTGAATACACAGATCACTGTATGACTTCAAGCTCTCTCATGCCACAGCACATCCTGAAGCCTCAGTGGATGAGGATCAAGGTGGAAGAGCCCAGATCAAAAAATGGCTTTTGGGGTGAATAAGACCACAAAGTCCATTCAACCCCTGCCGTGGGCTGGCTGCACCCCAGCAGCTCAGGCTGCCCAGGGCCCCATCCATGGCACTGTGCACCTCCAGGAATGGGGTACTTACAGCTCTGGGCAGCAGTGCCAGTGCTTCACCACTCTATGAGATAGCATGGATTAATGTTACCAAAGCCCTCCCAAACATACAAACCAAATCAGACCTCATTGCCATAAATATACATCTTCGTCTGCTGTTGTTAAAAGGGTTTGGCCAGAATGCAGGATCCTGTGCAACCCAACATGGCAAATCTAAGCCCGCAAACCGTTTAATGAAGTTGCCCAAACCAAGGTTAATTCGTCCACATTGCAAATACACTTTTTGCCTTCTCTCTCCATTCTTAGGTGTAAGTATCGATGTTACTGCTTATTAGCAAAGCAAATAAGAAGATTTAAGTGATTGATGAAGTGATTAATTTAATGACTCAGGACTGAGGGTTTGGGGGGGACTTTTTTTTCCTTAAGTTTCCTGATGTTGGGAATAACTAATTACACAGCCTTCAGTTCATGCTAATAATGCTGTACTACCTAAAGCTCAGCAAACAGCTTTGTCAATAGACCTTCTAAGGACCAGCAGCAGGAAACAGGTTTGCTAGGAAGCCTGAAATTCCTTTTCATCGGGCTGTGGGATGCATTCTTCAAATATTTGTTGTTCATTAGAGTTGTTACAGCACTTAGAAACAAACTCAGCTCTTTGCAGAGCACTTATCAGCCCTGACCCAAGGAGCCTGCAAATCCAATTTTAGACAGTAAATAGTCATCAGAAGGTAATACTGCTTTCAATTAATCCCAAAAGTGAAGGCGATGTTCTTATGGCTTGGGCTTCTGCAGGAGAACATTCGCTCGCAGCCATGCCCGTAATGAAGCTTGCAGAACAGACTTCATATTCAAAAATATCTCAATCTTTCTCACAGCCAGAGCCCAGCACATTCATCTTGAATTATCCTTTGTAAAAGGCCAAATCAATTCTGCTGGCTGCACGCGGGCAGGCACGCGCTCCCCACCGGGCTGATGGGCAGGCAGGCACTCCCACTGCCGGCCCCAGGTGGCATCGCCATCCCATAGCAGCCACCTACCAGAGGGTGGGGAGGCAAAAGGATTTGAGGAAAAAGGAAACCTCGAGCCCTCTTGTACTGTTCTGGGCTCCTATGTCTTATAAACCTACACAATCTTGCAGGTATTCCTAAACACTGGTCTAGCTAAAAACTTAAAAAAAGCCAAAAGAAAGGGACAAATCCTTGAACAAGTGGATTGCAGCTGCTCCCCAAATGCTGTGTGTTGATGGAGCTGGGACAGGGAATCGGTCCAAGGCAGCAACTCACTTGCATGCTCCCATCTGAAAGGTTTCTGACTCCAGATTTGTGGAGCCGTTTCACTGCCTAAGTCAACAACAAACTACTGCCCAAAAAAAAAAAAAAAGAAAAAGTAGAGGGATACTTTTCCTGCTTCCCAGCATGGCAAAGCCACTCAGCACAGCCAAGGTGGCAGAGGAGGTTGATAAGGTGTGGACAAAGCCAGCGAGCAGGCTGGAGGTTCAACCCTTCACTCAGAGTGGATGGATCATGTCTATGGGGAAGGCAGATGGTGTCCTTAGCGAGACCACACCAGCCAAGTGCGCAGTCCCAGGAAGGAGGTTCCTAGCAACACTACTATAATGCCATCGCATTTTGCAAAGGCATCTTTCATGATGCCAACATTTCCTGAGAGCTGGGTTTTTGGAGAGCAGACCTACCGCAGTTTGTTCACCCTGCTCCTTTTGGTGAGTCAACCCTGGGCTCTGCAGCTATCCTCTGCACAACTGTGCCCAGAGAGCTGCGAAATGGTTTAATCAGTCGGGAAGCAAACACTGGCACTCTGCTCTCGACATGTTTCCCTCCAGCTCTGCACCAGGCAGGTGCCACCACTGGTCACACAAGAGCCCAGCCACAGTCCCCAGCAGATGCCTGCAGCTGTGGGATCAGGCAGGGCTTAGCACAAGCAGCCCGTGCTCAGATAACCCGTATCTACGGCAGCAGCTTGAGCAGCCCGGCACCCCCAGGGACTCACCCGGGTGCCAAAGCATCTGGCTGCTCAGGATCGATTCCGAAAGTCTGGCATGGAGGAGGTGATTGCCTTGGAAACTACACAGTGCGTGAGGATGTGCTGCCTCCCTGTCCAAGGAATCCTTTGGTCCTCACAAGGGTGAACAACGGGGTCAGGTCATCCGCAGCCATCAGCAGGACATGCCGTCCCAGACCTGGAGAGACCAACAAGCACCCTGCCTGCTTAGCAGTGAATTCCCTTCTTGTAGAACAACTCACTCCCAAAAGGACTGCAAGTTCCCAAACTAGCCAGATTTTTATTTATTTTTACAAGCACTCCCACCCTGTTCCCAAAGCATGAGCTATTTGCAGCACTTTTACCAGCTCAGCAAAGTTCCACATAGAATCACAGAACCACTAATGATGGAAAAGACCTCAGATCACCAAGTCCAACCCCAGCCCATCCCCACCTGCTTACTGAGCCATACTCCTCAGTGCCACATTTCCACTGTTCTTGAAAACCTTCTTGATAACACAGGAAAGGGGATTGCTGAGCCTTGTAACAAAATTGCTGTGGATTCCCCCCCTTTCATCCTGCACCACCCAACCCCAGCAGCTTTGCAGAAGTCAGTCCTTCAAATTCACCCTCCTCTTCCACTTTAAGACAACGTTATTCCAATGATGCTGAAACGTCATCCCTTTGATGAACGGGAAGCAGGATTGCTCTGGTTTGAGCGGTCCCTTTTGTCATGCAGTTTGGGAGGCAGTGAGGCATGAAAGCTTTCATAGAACTGCAGCTGAATTGAGAGAGGTGGACACAAGGCTGCTTAGGGACCCGACGTGACTGATATCTTCATTTCCGAAGCCCATCCTGCATAAAGTGAACCCATTTGCTGGCCAATTAGACCCTAGTCACTGTATGACACTATGACGACATTCCTTTAGCGGGACCCAAGCAGCTAAGCCCTGCAGCATCCAGAAAGTCCACACCTCCTGCCCCAGCGGGAGCACTAAGAGCAGCTCTGGGAGTGACAGGGGTGCCCTGTCATCCTGACCCAAAACCCCATCTGAGGGAGCATCAGAACTCATCCTACAGAATGCTGGCATTACTTTGTGCCTCTTCAGAAGCAAAAGTATCATTTGAAGCAAGCCTGATGTTCTCCATTCCAATCCTCACCTCCAGTCTGCAAAGAGGAGACCCCACCATGGACCTCCATTTCTTACAGGGATAGTAGCAAGTACACATACCCAAAGCTACAGAAGCAACAGCAGATTTGCCCTTCTTCTGCTTGCAGACCCACCTTCTGATGAACCCAGGTCTACAGCAATGCCACCCCTTCTATGTGCCAATGAGCCAGAGTCCTCCAGCATTTTGCCCAGCATCGATATCTATGCTGCTCTCCATTACCTATGGCCCTCTCTAATGTGTGGCATTAAATGAAATGGCCCTTGGAATGATTTTGCTCAAGGCAGTGAGTAGTGCAATAAAGACAGACAGCTCCTCTCCCACAAGCTCTCCCTCCAAGGGCTGTTAACCAGCTATTACTTCTACTTTTGGAGCAAAACACTACGCTTTGGCTACTCTGATGCCTGTTGCTCCATTTCTTCCAATGCACCAGATCAAATCAGTAGGGGGAGGGTTTAAAAAGCAGCAAAGCTCTCCCCCTGCACACAGTTGCCCATGCATCTGTGACATCCCCAGCACCACATCTCCCCATCCGTGCCCCAGCCACCCAGCCCATCATTATCCCTCCCCCTATCCAGGCTTCCCCTGGCTCTCCACTCCCGACTCAATGGCACTCTCTCTCCTTCAGCTCACGTTTCCTATTCCCAATGCTCCCGTCCGGCGCTCCCCCTCTGCCTGTGTGTGTGTTTCATTACTTCTGGGTGAAATAGCTGACTAGAGGGTCACTCCACCTGAAAATTGCTCTCCCCGGACCTAAATGAAACAGATGGGCATTGATGATGTTTTCAGAGGAATTAATCAGCCTGGACTGGCGGCAGCGCCGGCAGCTCCATAGTCCCAATCTCACCTAATGAATTCCGAGTTCTCTGTCTTAATAGCTCCTGACAAGACTAATTTACTCCTGTAAGTGATTAGAGGGGGGAACGATCTCTTAATTGTTGCTTAAGATTCCTCTAGGCGTCACATGCAGTGAGTGGGGATGCTCACTTTGTATGAGGTGTCCTGTGCCTGGGCACATCAAAAGATGTGAAGAGGGCTGCAAGGAGGCACACAGGCAGGGCTGCCCTAGCAAGGGAAGGATTTGCTCTGTACAGGGACAGCTGAATGCTGCATCCACATCCCTAGCACTGAGAACAGGAACTGGGATGCTGAGGATGCTGCAGGAGGGTACCAAGACCAGGTGGGAGCTTCAGACCTGGCTCAGCATGTGGCAGTGACCTTTTTTATTCCAGTGTCGTCTGCAGCAAGCATTCACTCAATGCCATGGTGATGAGTGCTTCTCAAAAACCTCAAGAAGCCATGGGCTCTTGCCAGCTCCGCTACGTGCCCCCAGCTGGGTACAAGAAAGGTACTGCCAGGTGATGCTTTTTTTCCTGTCAGTTAAGAACCCTCACTCTGAAAATATCTACCAACAGCAAAATAAAACAAAACAAGCACTTTGTCAACAGTTTCAAGGTTGATGTTTCCCTCTGGTGCATCTGGAACCAAAATCCCAGAGCACCAATATCCTTAAGAGTGAATTTCATTTCTGTTCAGTGTAATACAGAGTTTAGGAAAAATAAAAAATAAAAATCAGGCCCCAAATGTAATGCCAGGAACAACTTTATACGCACAATATCTCGCTGGAAAATAGACTTTCAGAAATCTCCAGTCATTTTTCACCAGAATAGAAGTTCCGTCAAATTCCCGCAAGGTATTTCAAGCTCAACTACTCCAAGAGCCACACGCTTGGTCAGGAAGCGTTCCCATTAACCTGCTCCCAACCAGCTCCCACTCCTACATCCACACAGCTGCTTTCTTTCCTGCAGCTCCCTCAAGCCATGCTATGATTTTGCAGAGCCCTCCAATCTGAGAACTCTGGTGAGGATCTGAGCACAGCAAGAACAGTTGTTGAGGATGCTGCTCAAGGTGGTAGATGGAGGTAGGAGCACATGAGAAGGGGCCTCCATCTACTTCTGGCCACCCTTCTGTAGTTGCTCATGAGGGCTTCCAATCAATTCCTCCAGCATTAAAGGCCCGTCACGAGCACTGATTGAAGAGCACAAGCTTAATGGACTGAGAGTCTGGAAAAAGGCTGAGAACGATCAGGTCGATTTCTGCATTTATTTCAGACCAATCACTACCTAAATAAAGAAATAAAAAATAAGGTACACGTGCCAATCAAATGATGACCAAGATGTTTTTTGTTTTTTTTTTTCTTTCAAGGGCACCAACACATACACGTGTGGATGTGCACCACAACCTAGCCCAAATTCCCAGGCATCCAGCAGTGCATTTGAGATGCTGCATGCTCAGGTATTTGCAGGAGGAAATGAGGAACAGAGAATGAAGCGCTGGCACAGTAAGAGATGCTCTTCCCTATTTAAACTCATCCATCCCTGCTTGGGGAGACTCAATCCCTCACTGCCTTGCCTCACTTTGGGCCATCCATGCCTTCAAAACTTGTACAACTCCTTCCTTCTGCCCTCTTCCAGAAAGTTATTCCCCGCAAGCCTCCATTCCTGAAGTCTTTGTCCTTCTGTGGCAAGGTCCAGCAGCATGGATGGTTCCAGCCATGGTGCTGGGTCCAGGACATCACCATGTCACCTGACCACATGGACCACAGCCAGAGCCAAGGACACTGAACCTGCCCTGATGGTCATCAGGTGCTGCAGTGCCACTGTGAACTGTCCCAAAGAGGCAAAGGCACTGAGGCTCCTCTCAGTGCTTTTAATCATGACCTACATCTGGAGATCCTATTTCCATCCATATGCATTGAATGCATCCAGAGCTCACTGCTGCCAGACTCGCCCATCTGCTTATAGCAGTAGGTCCCACAGAACAACACAATCCTTCCCCACGTGGATGGGAAAAGACCCCATCCCGCACCACATTGAGTAATTAGCTAAGTAACAACCACAGAAGCAAGAAACAACCACCACAGAAGCAAGAAATGGGCCTAAGCTTCCCATGCACAGAGCATTTGGGACACGCTCCCAAGCATGGAGAAGACCTAACCAAAAGCATTCTAGTCTCCAAAGGCAGCCAGAAAGAACAAGGCAAAACTTCAGCCCCAAGCTGGCAGTATGAACCCATGGGCAAAAAAAAATCCAAACCCTCAACCAACCAGTAATGATCAAATCTAATCACTTTTTAATTATTACTACTACTTAAAATCTTGTCCAACGTTGGGTTAGCAAAACCAGCCAGCAACACACAGCACTTACCCACAGGTGTGTCCTCATTGATCAGCAGGTAGGTGTCAAAGAAGTAGTTTATGAAGTAGGGTAGCCGGTTGCCCTGACCTGGGAAAGGAAAAAGAGCAAGGAGTTATTTCAGCTGTCAGGAGAATTATTTTGCAGGCAGGAGAATCTTGGGGCTCAGGGACAGGCTGGTGGGGAATCAGATGTGGCTGCGCTTGGGATGGTGAGGGACACCCCTAGACCACAGCTGGTAGATAGAAGAGGAGCAGAGATGGCTTCTACAGTAGTCATGAGCTTTTTTTTTTTTTTTTTTTTTTTTTTTTTAAGTAGTTTTCTTGGGAAGAGGCAAAAGGGGACGGTGACAGAGGGCAGCAGGGCAGGTTTAATGAGAAGGTGTTGGGATGGTGAGCGTGAAGAAAGTGATGTATTGCTGAGAACAAGTGGAGAGCAAGAAAACTCAACACCCTCGAGGTGATGAAGGGAGGCGAGGAGATGGATGATGCTTTGGCAGGTTAAAGAAACAACAGGAAAGTGTCCCTTCAAAGCCCAGATTAACACAGGAACAGTCTCAAAGCAAGTGTGATCTGCTCTCATGTGCCCCAAATCCCTCTCAAGGGAAAAACACTGTGGGCATGGGAGAGGGACGCAGCTTGGGCTCCTCTTGGGCTGCCCTTATAACACAGGGCTGACCATAGCCGAGAGCTGGGAAAAGCTGGAGATGGGACCTGGCTTTGGACTGCAAATTCCAGGAAAGCTGTCACCTTCCTCCATGCTCCTGTAATGCAAGAGCTTCTCCAGGTGGCACCGGCCAGTTCCAAGGGACAGCAGTGAAGATGAGTTTAGAAGAGCGCAGCCAATGCTCTCCAAATTGCCTCCAAATTGCCTTTCTTTGCCCCTTGCAGAGCAGTGACAGGGCAGTAAGCCACCGAGGCTACATGCATCCCATACAGCGCCGCAGAGATTGACTGCGCCTGTCAGTCGCTGTGAACGTCCTACACCAGGCGTGCAATCAGGCTGCCAATCTGGCTGAGCCATCTTGAGGCTCCAGGAGGGGAGAAAAGCACTCACTGCAAAGGGCACTGTGCTATCAAGTGGACACATGCTCGCTATTGTTTATCAGTGAGCGCCACACGAGCAAACACCCCTGCAGCCCCCTCAAAGGCAGCTGGGGGTTAGCCCATTCCTGCAACAATCCCAATTTTCACGGAGCTCTGCTCTGTGTTTTGTACTCGCACAGCCTGCCAGAGCTCCCGAGGAGATCGGGAGCATCCATCACACCCCATGTCCGCATGCCCTGAGCTCTTCCCCCTCCTGCAAGCTGGCATTTGCTCCAGATGGAAATACAGGAGAGGTTGTGCAGTTCATGGAGGAGTTATTTCCCACACAGCATACACTACAGCACTGCTCAGGTAATAATTTTGCTGCTGAAAGCACAGGGAGAGTCCTGCCACGTGTTACAGAAATACCTCTGCTGTTAAGCAGCTTGCAGGCTTCTGGTTCACGTCCTTGCCTTTTGTCTGCTTCCTTATGCATCCTTGCATAAGATGATCTGTCACTAGCTGTGACCTCTTGGACACACAGCTGGAAATTGCCAAGATCTTCCCACTCCAATGCACCAGGAGCAGGTACCACTATCGGGGTCACCTGCACATCACCCTCTTCCTCCTCTCATCCCACCTGCCCTCTTCAGAAGGGGACATTGATGTAAGACCAGGCAAGGTGAGGTCTTCTAGAGAATAATTTGTCACATTGCCAAGTGGGGGCAGGGGAAGTGAAAGGAGCACCCCAAGCTTTTTGGGGGATTCCACCATGCCTACAAACCCACGTGGTGGCAGAACAGACAGCTACTTGGCAAACAGCTAGCAGCCAGCACATGGGTTGGATTCCAACCACAGCACTCAGCAACCACAAGCTTCACTTACCCAGAGGGATCAGCTCCAAGACCAGGAGGGACAGCAGAAGGTTGCTGGCAGCAATGCAACACTTCATTGTTCCTGCCAAAAAAGCAGCTCACGTCAAGCCCAGCATATCACAGATATTGTCTCATGCCCCCAAAGCAGGCTCAGGGACACAGCTGGCACAACACACACAGATCACTATTTTGTAAATGCTCAGCTTCCATGCAGAACACGCCACCCAGAACCCCCCCAGCACATCAGGGGAGCTAAGGAATCAGCAACACTTCTGTACTACATTGGGGTCCTTCAAGCTCAGCTGTCTGCTCACATAGGACACAGTTCCAGGATGGGCTCAACAATGCCAGCAAAGGGCCACACTGGCTTAAAATTGAAAGAAAGGAGGTTTATATTAGATGTTAGGGAGAAATCTTCACTCAGAAGGTGGTGAGGCACTGGCACTGCTGCCCAGAGCTGTAGGTGCCCCATCCCTGGAGGTGCCCAGAGCCACATGCACCTCTCATACCAGTAGGACAGCTGCAGAACCAGAAACAGGCACTGCAGGGGCAGACCTGCCCACATCCTGCTTTGCTCTAGGATTTCCTCCTCTTTTCATCCCATCACCACCCTCAGAGCAGCAGGGTGCTCAGTCCCAGCCTGGCATGAAGGGCTGGGTGCTCCTCAGAAGCTTCAGAGTAATTGCTACATGTATTTCATTTTTACTGATAGAAATGTCAGACAAGACAGTTCAGTTCATAACTCTGTCACCATCTCAGCAGAAAGGGCCTTAAATTCCCATTTCTTCAGCTATTTCCCCACAAGAGAGGTTCCAGGAGAAAGGATGCACAGTCAGGAAAGACAGCACATTTGGGACCCTCAGCACAAGCCCAAGAAGAGACCTGGGGTCCTTACACAGACAGAGCTGCCACCCCAATCACTGTCCAAATGGAGTGTTTGAGCCCCTCTGCATTCAGCAGTACAAAAACACTATTGAGAAAAACACTAACTTTCTGCTAAAATAGCACTGCTATAAGCTCAGGTGAGCAAAAACATTATTCCCTGGCTTCACAGACCACATTTAAAAAGCAACAGGGCGGTGGAAAAACAATTTGTGTGATGGAAAACTAAAGGCAGCTGACAGCATCCCTTTTGAGTGCCACGATAAATCTAAATATTGTACATTCCAAGTCAGTCACTTCATTATGTAAGTAATTGCCTGAAATGTCATTTTGATTTTTGTCTGTCTTCATTAATGCTGCAGCTCTTCACCAGCTCTCAGAGGCAGTTCACTCCGATACTGCAGATTTCGGAACAGGCTTGAGGGATCTCGGGGGAGAACTTCAAAACTTGTGACTAGGAGCATATTAAATCACACCTTCTGCCTGGAAGAGGCTCTGTGTAGGAAGCATTCGGAGCAACACCCGACATAATGTCTCTGGGCAAGTAATCTCCAGGAATTTACTGTGGTCTCCCAGCTGCAAAAGCACTGATGTTAAAGCAGAGAGCTCCCAGCCTGATGGCAAGCGCTCCCCACGGCACGGGAAGCAGCAGACAAAACTGTATTAATAGAATGCAGATGCAAGCTGGAGGAGGTTCTCCTGCTAGAACACTGTCTGCAGAGGACTTGAGCACTTGCAAGTTCAGCTTCAGCCTGGCACCACTTTTGCAGCCCAGAGAGAACCACACAGAGTCCCTCATATACATAGCACAGCTTTTGGAATTGTCCCAACTGTTAACCCAGGAGGAGCTGCAGCAGAGCCCAGCAGTTTAAATCCAGCAGGATTTAAACCAAGCAATATTGGCAGCCTCTGTAAACACTGACTGGACTCAGCACATTGCTCTCAGGGTGCTTGAATGCTGGCTTCCATGCTGTGCACCTGCACTGGTTGTTTTGAAGTGTACTGTTAGGGTGCTTGCATAGGAGAACGCTGTGCATGCACACAAAACACACTGAGCATCCTTAATTGACTCCACTGTGTCCTGCTGCCAGAGTTGCTCTTGCATTCAAGGTGCTGGTGTAGGTAAGTGGGCTCCAAACCCAGAGCCCCTTTTTCCCTGTCCTGGTAAGGAGACATGGCAAGAGGGAACACACATGGGTGAAACCCTCCTAAAAACCACTGCAGGAGGAAAGCGAGCCCCAGGGTGAGCACCCACTGCCCTTCCTTTATGCATCACCACTGACCAGACCCAACCCTTGCATCAATATCAAGCCTCAACCCCAGTACTGCCTGCAACACGTCCCACCTTCTTCACTGTGCTGCTCCCCCACAAGCAGCATTGTTTAAAAAAAAAAAAAAAAAAAAAAAAAAAAAAAAGTTGATCCCTAAGTTTTTTATTTTTTATTATTTTTTTTTTTTAACTGACTTCTTAGCCAGGTCTTCACAATAAGTGTAATTCCATGTGTTGACTTGAGCAATACACAAATCATAATTCCTAAAAATAACAAATGGCAGAATAGGGTAATCAGAAGTAAATTGATATTGATAAATAAGCTTTTCTGCTGCGCAGTAGGTGGTTTATTTTAATCTAATGAGTTTTATATTTTCTGAGCTTTCAGATTCCATGATGAAGAGCCGTCCTCACCAGAATTACGGAGTGCTTGGAAATATTGTAATTTTATGGCTCATTTTGTCAGGACTCTTGAAAATGAGATTTGATCCCAGTAAAAAAAAAAAAAAAAAAAAAACATTGCCCCTTTTTTTATTATTATTCTCTTCCCTGTGGTGAGGGGAAAAATTCCCTTGTTAAATAAACAGGGCTGTCCGTTGGGAAGGGACGCACAGCTGCCACTACTTTCCTCTACCAGAGTCTGCAGAGAAGCTCCCAGTGTCTGCAGCAGCTCATTCCTTTCTCCAAGCAAGGAAGTGGAATATTTTTATTTGCTTTTCCAGTAGGAAACAAGCATTAGCTACAAAACATATTGTTTAACTGAAAGATCTAGATTAAAAAGAAAACACTGTGTTTGAGCAGAAGCTTCTGTACCTTGCTCCACAGAAGAAAACTTTGTCATAGTTGGAAGTGCTGAACTTGAGATCATGTTTTACACCAGCTGCAAGTGAAATCACAAGTGCCATAACACAGCCCCAATAGCCACACGGGTTTGTGCAAGCAGAACACTCCAGCTGCACGACTGCAGAGCATCATCTGGTAGCACAGCATTACAAGTCTGAGTATCACATTCACTGCCTCGTTCATGCAATGTTAATAACACCTCTGGGTCTTTGGAACATGGCACATCACCCCACTGAGGCATAGCCACCTGTCCTGCCATACTTAAAGGCAGCTTCTCTTGCGGGCAGGCAAAAGAAACAGACAGGGCAGCACTGAGTCCCCAGCAGTGGTTGCTACGCTGCCTATGGTGACCGGTTTCCCATCATAAAGCCTTGGCAAACTGGAGCAACAGTGGCACACTGGGATGAGGCACAGGGGCTGCACCAGCAGGGATGTGGCTCGGTGGTGATAGGCTGATGGTCGGACTAACTGAGCTTAGAGGTCTTTTCCAACCTTTATGATTCTATAACCAGAGCCCAGCTCACAGAGCACATACAACATGGTTTCCACACAATGGGAGTTTCTCTCCAGACTCAGTCCCAAAGAGCAGAGGACAAAGCAGCAAGAGGAAAGGTTCTGAGGGTCTGACCCAAATCTGCTGGGCAATGGGGGCTAAATGTGTCCTGCTCATGCCCTGCTCAGAAGGGAGGACAACTGTGAAGTGCAAATGAAAATAACACTCCCATCTAAGTGTTCCACACACGTGCAGAATAACAAATACTCCCAGTTTGCACATGCTATGTGGCAGCTACTTAAGCAAAAATGCTATTCCAGCCCCATGTTACAACGCGCTGGGGTTGCCAGACCATGGAGATCTGCAAGGCTTGAATTAGCCTTGTGGAAACCACCGAGATTCCCCATCTCAGCCACACAACCCACAAGGTAAAATAGGACCCTGCAGCAATGCAAGCAGGAAGACACAAATTATAAATATTTTTTTTATTATTTGTAGGTCATAGAAGCCCCAAACTAACCCTTGTCCTGTAGCATCGCTGGAATTCTTTTTGTGGGATGCTGTAAGGGGAAAAGGGAGGAGCGCTGGGGTGCACTTTGTAACATTTCTGCTCACAGATCACAAGCATTAAAGCACAGCCTACACCCAGGCACACTGCTGCAGAGCAGGACTGCAAGCAGCTGGGTCGCTTCTACCCTAACAAGAGGCAACAACCCCATTCACAAAGCATTAGCGCTCCAGACCATCTGTGCAGCGCATTTAAGAAACTTGATGAATGGAGCCCTTTTTTGGAAGTCCCCAGTGCCATGGCTGCTTCCTCCTGAGGAAGTTTTGCCTTTCCCTGCCCACCTTGCCAGACTGGGCACTGCCCCATAGCAGTGGGAGCCCCTCCTCATGCCATCTCCCTGATGCTTCCAGGTGGAGCCCTGGAGTGGGGGAGACAGGCATCCCCCAGGCAGAGCTGGGTGCCCTTCCCAGCCCTGCTGCAACATACCGTTGGGCTCCCAGCTCCCACTTATCTTGCAAACATTCCTCACAATTATCACAAAAGAAAAGAAAAAAAACAACGAACAATTAAAAAAAGTGGAGACAATCAATTTTTACAGTTTCTCATAAAGGGAGTGTTACAATTTAGCATTAAAACAACTTGCTGCTCTTTCCCGAGACAATCTCGACTTTGTGCTACGAAACAGTTTGGCTTCACAACACTGGGGAGGGAAGGGGTGGAAAGAGAAAAACATGACTGTGAAGGGATTTCCTCCCTTCCCTCCCAGGGGAAGGAGGAATGGCAACGTTACATCTCCCTCCCCCAGAACAGCCGCCTGGATTTCAACAAACACATGCTTCCCATGGGAATGCCACCGGGTGCATGACATGCTCCAGCCCCATCCCGTGCTGCTCTCATGCTCCGGAGCTGCATACATGCAGAGATGTCCCCACAGTGCTCCTGGCCCTTCCCAGTGCACCGTGCTGGGACATCTGCTGTGCCCAGGGGACCTGCCACCAGGAGGGCTTTGGTGGCTTCACAAACACAGGCAATAAACCACTGCAAGCACAGCATAAAAACTTCCCATTCCAGCAGAGCACCCCCAGAATGACACCGTCAAGCCACTGGAGAAATTATAAAGGTTAGAAAAGCCCTGTCAGCTCATGCAGCCCACCCCCCTCAGTGCCACATCTCCAAGGCTTTGCAACACCTTCAGGGACAGTGACTCCCTCACCTTCCCCGTTCCATAAAAAGAAAACCGGCAGCCAGCAACAAAAATGCAAAAACAAATAATTGTTGCCTTCTCCTACAGCATCTTCATTAGTCCCCCTTCTCATTCTCAGATCCTCACTATGCTAATATGAATTTGTCCAATTAAATGCCGACAACAAAGCCCCGCACCTGTAACCCCCAATTGCAACTGGGCACAGACTGCGATTTACCTCCCCGTGGCATCCTGAACCTCTCTCCGTGGATCGGAACAGAAGGACCGGTGCTGTCCAGATCAAACAACAGCGGGGAGACGCTGTCCCTGCCACAACCCGGGCTCCGTGGAAGGCAGCCTGATGCCATGCATCCGGCTGCTTTCATGGGGACCAGCCCTCCCTCACGAAGTTTGAGCGTTTTCTTTAAATAAAGCGGGATGCGTGCAGGGCAGCGCTTCAGGCGCTCAGGGGAAGATGATTTAAAGGAAGAGACGAGCGAGCAAAGGAGCGGAGGGATGTTAAAAAAAACAAAAACAAAAACACAAGCAAAAGAACCACAAAACAATCTAAAGTGCTGTTTCTTGAGAAAACAAGAATCCACCCGAGGCGAGTTGGTCGCTTCGAAAAGCCTTTTTCCCGTTCCCTATGGGTACGAAGGGATTAAAGCAATCCCTTCCATCGCGTTGGGCGCTGCTCGACCACCAGCAGCCCCGCGCACCCCGGTGCTGCAGCTCTCACCCCGCTTCCCGCACCCGCCGCAGTTGGAGAAGTTCGGCAGCCCCGTACCATCCCCGTCCCCATCCCCATCCCCCTCCTGCTTCCCTCCCCCCCCCCGCCACGGACCGCGGCGGAACCCCCGCACCCCGTTACCTGCGGCGGGGCGCTGCCCGCAGGGACATCACCTGCGGCGGGGCCGCTCCCCCCAGCCGCGACGAGCGAGCCCAGGCGGCAGCGGAGGGAGGAGGAGGAGGAGGAGGAGAAAAGGGTGGGAAGGAGCCCGAGCGGCGCGGAGGAGGCTGGCACAGTGCCTTTTGCCCAGGTAAGGAGTATTTCACCGCCTGCCCAGCAAAGTGGGCTCCCCTCTGTATCCCCCGGGGAAGGGGACCAAGCTCAGCACACTCTAGGGGATGGAATCCAGGCTCCATACCACTATGATAAGAGGATTCAGGCTCAGCATCTCTCCCAGAGCATCTCCCACAGTATGAGGTCTAGGCTCAGCAAACCCCTGGAGCCTAGTGCGCATCCCTCCTGTGCTCTATGGGATTTAGGACCAAGTACCTCCCAAAGTGATGGAGTACAGGCTCACCATCTTCCTCCTCCCCCTTCTTCCCCCCTCCCTCCCCAAACACGCATTATGGGGCCCAACACTCACCACATCACAGAGTTCATTCAGTCCTCTCCAAGATTGCAGGTCCAAGCTCACGACCCCTTCAGAGCATCCCCCACATGATGCCCCTCCCACATCTCCCCATTATTACAAGATCTAGCTTCAACCCCCTCCCAGGAAAGGGATCTGGCAGCACACTGGCAGTTGCAAAGAAATTTCAGCTCAAGGCATGCATTGGGCACACGAAGTTTTAACTCAGCCTCTATTTCTGGTTTCTTTTCACATAATTAGCTTGTGCAGGTGGGCCAAGCAGGTCCACAAGCCCAGTGTAAATCATACATGAGTGGAACAAGATACAGGCAGCATGCTGGCATCAGTATCACGCTCAGAAGCACGCCAGTGCCTGCATGCACTTATTATTCTTGCACACCTCTCCCTTGGGTACCCGGCGTTACCAGGACAGTGCTACCGACACATGCTTCCACCCAACCCTCTGCAGAAATCCCTACTGATCTCATGGGTCGCTGTGGCCTTACAAGCAACAGGCATTTGGGATGGGGACAGGAAGGAAGACAGGTCCCTGAGAGAATTAAGGCAGCATTGGTCACCTCATCTTTCCATAGAATGGCTTATTATTCAGTGACAAAATTAGGAGATACGCCCTCACTGCTTCACACAAGTAGCTCTTAATTAAAAGCACAGACAAGAGCACTTGGTATTGCTAAAGCCCCTCAAAGACCCTTACACACTCACCTTCACATCCCTCTTTCTCCTGCAGCAGCTGGCAAATGCCTCTGCAGGCCCAGGAGGGGATAATTAAGCCCTTGCCTCTTGCACAGCTTCTGCTAATTATGCAATTACTTCGGCTCCTCCACTGATTGATCTGGGCTGGGCAGGGGGTTGCACCCTGTGCCCTACAGCCATGAGGAGCCCGCGGGGGGAGGGGAGGGCAGGGCGGCGGCACAGGCACAGGCACAGGCACAGGTCAACTCCATGTTGAAATGCACATCAGAGCCAGCCCATGAGAGTTGTACAGCTGTTTGGGGTTAAGCAGAGTCCCTGCAGCTGAGTGCAGGCAACTCCCACAGTCTGAGATGCTGGGCAGTAATTTCACCTCGTGCCTTTTCTCTGGGTCTGCTCTCAGGAGCTCATCCCAAAGTTGTAGCTTTCTTTTGTTGTTGTGTTTTTTTTTTTTTTTTTTTTTTTTTTTTTTTTTTTTTTTGTGGGTGACAGCGAGCGGTTGTCTGGCATCAAATTCACTTCTAAGCCCTCATTCAGGCTAATGTTAGGAACATAGGAACACACTGTTTACTCAGGAGTTACGGGTGGAGCAAAACGAAGCCCCCTGCAGAAGAGCAGAGCAACCGCTTTCCTTTTTCGTTCTCGCTCTCCACAGGCAGAGTAGGAGGTGCCATCTGCAGGCGCAGCACCGCGCGGCACCTTGTGCCAGCGCCTCACCACCCCGGCTCCAGGACGCTTCCCTTACATCCCAGCTGAGAGCAGGACTCGACTTCTGGAGATGCAGGTCCAATGGGCCCGACCACACGTTGCCATCGGGGTGATGAACAAGGAGAGAAACTTTCCGAGCGCGCGTTGTTCTCGCGGCGCAGCCCAGCAGAGCACAAGCCGCTCTAATCACAAGCTACAGTCCTTCACCATCTGGTTAGAGCCTAATTACAAATGCAGGAAAATAATGTGCTTTACAATTGCACCAGTAAATGCTGTAAATGATTTAAATGCATGCATATGTTCCCTGCAGAATTCAGCATGCATCTGTGGCTTCTTCTCCTCGCGCTAGGCACACAAATCAAGGAAAAAATACCCAACTCTGACGAACAGAATGTCCCTAGGACGATGATTTTTATCCCTTCTTCTTCCCCCCTGCTGGAATAGCAAACGGGGCTTTTTTGTAACAATTCATTCAGCAGCGTTTTCTTCGCTCCCATTTTAAAAACTGTTTATCGCCACCGTGTAAATATAGTACAAATTACCCCATAAAGCACTCAGAAGGAGCACGGCAGCCGGGTAAGCCTGCAGCTGGCTGATGCTGTTTCAAAGCAGAGCCGTTGTGCAGGGCAGAGTGGGAGGAAGAGCTGCAGGGTCCCAGCTCTGCTTGGCTCAGCTGCCGGGAACGGGGCCCCCGAGCTGGGGTTTGGGGTTTCCAGTTGTGCTCTGGCTCAGGCTGCAAAGTCGTGGAGGTTTGCCAAACCAAAGAAAGCTTCCACTCAGCCTGCATCTGCAGAGGGGAAAACGGTTAAGGGATGGAGTGGGATGGGATACATCTTTCTTTTTAAGGGCTGCTGGGGGCAGTTCTGGCTGCAGACATCAGGATGCTCTGTGATGCTGTGAGGATGCCCTGCATGGAGCTGTTGTCCCCACAGTGATGGGTACCACACACCTCCATCCTTGCAGTCCTAGCTCCAGGCATCAAGCCAACAAATACAAAGCTGCCACAGCTGCTGTTGACCCAGCATCCTGACCAAACACTAAAAGGATGGTTCCTACCCCAAAAAGCATGCACAGCAGGGCAGGAGGCAGCTTCTCGTCTGTCCTGTCAGCGTGCATCACCACCAAGGCGATGCTGGAGGACAGAGAAGTGGTTTCAAAGATGCTTCCACCTGCCAAACGTTCACAGTGTTGTGCCAAGGGCTCTGGACCATGCGTTGCAGATGGAGAGGTGGCAGGAGGTATGGTTTCCATCACTCAGCAGAGGGGACAGCCCACGTAAGGCTTTGGACATCAGAAAGTCACTTGCAACCCATGTGAGGCAAGCATCATGCCATAACACATATTTCCTTTCCTCCCAGAGCACGCTGGTTGGCTTTAAAGCCCTCAGAGCCTGCACACACAGACTCCAGAACTGGCAGCAAAATAGCTGGCACCACTAAGGACAGAAAGCACACAAAAAGGGTCAGGAACAGGCTCAGCCATTCTCTTTTAAGCACAAGCTGCAACAGATGCATCTCCTCCACTTCCTGCCCTTCCATCCAACCCCCCTCTGTACCATCTTTCCATTTTTGTTCTTCCATTTCACAGCCTCTGCCCTCCCGTAGCTGTTTGGCTATGGCGCCCAGGTGGGTGCAGAAGGCAGCACAGGGCACAGTGGCACCGCGGGCTGTTTTGGCAGCAATGCCAACCCTGGGCACTGCACAATCAGCAGCTCTTCCCCTTGGCAGCAAGCAGGCATCCAGGAGAGTTTTGATTGAGTTTCACCTCATGAGTCCATGCTCATGAATTCTGCAAGACTCTGCTCGGCTCGCTCCATGCCAAGCCCTGCGGAGATCATGGCAGTCCTTTCCCCAGCAGCCAGATCATAGTCAGGTTTCCTCTGCACCACACGAAGCCCTCAGCAAGCACCAGCCTGAACCTTAGCTGAGTGTCTGAACCCACAATAGCGAGGGTGAGAAGAAGCCAAGCTGGTATCATTTGGCTCCAGGCTGCTGCAAAGAACGTTTAGGAAGTCAGAGTGTTTGACAACCAGATTCACTTTCAGAACTACAACAGAGTTGCACCTCTCCAACACATGTCAATAGCAAAACACAGTGAAAACATTTACAGCTCTGCACATCTCCGTGAAGCAGCTGAGGAGGTGGTACGAGCTGGAGTCCATCTGGCAGAGCCTTTTTGGACTCTGGCTCCATGCAACCTGGCTCCATCCCATCATGCACATGGGGAGTGGCACCACAGGACGTGGTCAGTCATGGCAGAAAGGAATCTGAGTTGTGTCCCAGCCTGTGCATCTCCAAGAGAAATCACTTCAGGCACCAGCATTTACACAGAATTAACTTTATTACCAATGGTATCAGACAATCAAGTCCTGTCTTGAGAGATATTCGGTAATTTCACTCCGTAACATCACGGAGAGGATGAGCAGATGTGGAAAGCAGCCAGTGAATGAATCAGACCTCATAACACCTGGTATGTGGGGAAAACCAAACAACACAGAGCAGAGGACCTCTAACCTGCCTTTAAAAGCCCACCAAGGCCACCTGAAGCTAAAGACATAATGGTGGTTAATACCACCACTAGTGCTTGTGCTGTTGATTGCAGAGCCCATGTGTGCAAAGTCGAGAACTGTAAAGCTTCTCCTCTTAATCATACACCCTATTACTGGGTGTTACAGTAACTCACCCCCCTGAAAGCACCTGGGGACTGTCATGCCACCCATTTTCTGTAATTAATCAATTTTCTGTTGTGAACTCAGTAATTGTAACATCAGAGCCCCTTCAGCAATTCTCCCTGATTTTACAGATTTTACCTCTCAGCTCAAGCTAAAGACACATTAAAAACACAGAAGACCTCTTCACGTCTCAGTTTCCTTAGGATTCACCTGTAGATCAGTAGGGTAGTGTACACAATTACTGCCTTCACAACTGCACCCGGCAGCACAGAAAAGCAAACAGCCACAGGCTGGAAAAATCATCTGGAAAAATCAGTGCATGAGGAAGTGCAAGTGGAATCTCCTTTGCACACACCAAGGTTTCCCCTTCCTTGGAGAAATCCCTCTGCCCTGCTGTTATTTACCCTCTAGGCTCACTGAAGGCTCCAAGGGCTGCAGTACCTTTGGATCCACGCCACCGTTGGGGTTTCATGCAGTGAGATGCGGCATTTCAAGGAGGGAAAGGTTTCTTTGACTGCTCAGACATTCCCATTGTTACCCTGCAGTCAAGTCTTTTGGTCCATTTGCTTTGCTCCCAAACTCCCGGCTGGGCAAACTAAGAGCATCCCTCTGGCTCTTCCCTAGATGAGGTGCACCACCAGCACTGAGCATGCAGAGCCCATGGCCAGCCCCAGGACCAGATAAAAGCTCATCACCACCCCCGCTGCCTCGGCCAGCTCCTTGGACACGATCTTGGGGCCATAGACAAGGGCCAGTGTCCCCAAGTAGCCATTGCTGAGACCCAGCAGTGTGGTGAATGCCACCGGGTAGATGTCGCGGTTGAAGAGCACCGTCCTTATGTGGGCCCGGGGCTGGTAATTGGAGAGGATGAAGAGTGGGAGGAAGATGGTCCTGAGGAGAACGAGGACAGGCAGCAGCCTGCTGTTGGGGCCAGGCACCTGGATCCAGGTGGTGATCTGCCGCCCGCACCAGTCAGCAAAGTTATACAGCAGGAAGCTTGTCAGAGGCACAAAGTACTTGGTGGCCCACAGGTTGCCTGAGGTCTGGTGGATGGACTGGATGCTGGAGGAGAGCGAAGGGAAAATGATGATGGAGACAAAAAAGACATAGAAGAGGCAGAAGCCAAGGGTGGCAGTCTTGTGCAGGATGGGGCGCAGTGGAGGGATGGTGGTGCTGTGGGGCAGGCTGTGTTCCGGGCCTCCTGGCTCTGCTTCATCCTCCATGGGGCTGCTGGGCGACGTGGTGACCAGCGATGGGTGCTCCCAGTGGCTCCCCATGTAATACCTGAAAAATGGAGAAGGGAGATCATAGAGAAGTTGGAAATATGGGGTGGAGCAGTATCCTCACCAGCAGCTCCTGAGAAACACAGCTCAGTGGGCATGGTGATGATGGGCTAGATGATCTTAGTGGTCATAGGATCACAGAAACATAAGGCTGGAAAAGTCCTCTCAGCCCACCCAGCCCACTTCTACTGCCCATGTCTCTCAGTTCCACATCTCCACAGCTCTGCAATACCTCCAAGGATGGTGACAGCCCTACCTCCTTGGGCAGCCTGTGCCACTGCATCACTGCTCTTTTGGAGGAGAAGTGTGTTCTAATGCCCAAACTGAACCTGCCCTGGCATAACTTGAGGCCATTCTCTTCAGTCCTGTGGCTATACCTGGAAGCAGAAGCTGACCCCCCAACTCACCACTGCCTTCACTCAGGCACTTATAGAGAGTGATAAGATCTCCCATGCACCTCCTCTTCTCCAGACTGTCCCATCCCAGCTCCTTCTGCTGCTCCCCAAAAGACGTGCTCCAGACCCTTCATAGCTTCACTGCCCTTCTCTTGTGTTCAGACTGGACACACTCTAGGGCCATGTCTTTCTTGTAATGAGATGCCGAACACTGAAACACAGCACTTGAGGTTCAATCTCAAAATCATCAATAAAGATCTTAAAAAAGACATTACTAATATTTATCTTTTTCCAACTTGAATGATTCTATAACTCTATGATTCTATTCTTCTTTTTCCCTGAGAAAGCTCTCCAGAGGCTCAGCTCATGACAAGTTTCATCCCGAGGTTTTGGCCAAATGGAAGCCAGCAGTGCTGCCCTGTGCCAGAGCCCCTGTGCCATACCTGGAGTACTCCAGGCGGGGCAGCAGGAGGTACACCATGATGCAGACTACGAGGAAGATGTCCGCCGTGAGGAAGTAGGCCAGAGCACTGTCAGTCACGTCGGCCGCTGCTGCCAGGTCGATGACGGAGGCGACTGCACTGATTGTGCCTCCCATGGCCTGTCCTGCAAGGTGGCTGTTTGTGGGGAGTGGCCAAATTGGCCATACCAGAGGCCCCTTGAGCCCCCTCCATCACGTCACACCACAGCCAGCATGTGACCCAACCCAAAGGGCCATACTCATTAAAACACCCTTGTTTCAGCCCCAGGAAAAACGTTTCCATCTCCATTTGATTATTATTTTTTTTTTTTCCTTTCCTCATGGTTTCTCAACACATTCCTACAGCACATTCATAACGTTATCAACACCAGCAAGCCTCCAGGGAGCTCATCACTCACAGCTCCCCGCGTGCCCCTCATCACTTATGGAAATGCATGTAAATGCTGAGAGAGGAAACAAGGCAACATTTAAGATTCCTCCAGATGCAAAGTGAGGAGTGAAAGGACAGCATCTCCTCATGTGGGGAAAGCACAGATCATGCTGTGGCTTTGGCTGTGGGCACTGTGAGGGATGTTCTCCTTTGGGTAGGGATGGTGAAGGTCCATCCCTGCTGAGACATCAGCACTGGAGATTGCAGGGCATTTGCAGAAACGAGAGCTCTGACTCATGTGACCCACTATGCTTCTCGTTCAGCAACTTCCCTTTGTCTCAGTCTGCAAGTTTTTGTTTTTTTTTTTTCTTTGTAGGGCAAAGTGAAGATTCCAAAATAAACACCATGTGACAAAATGCCAGCCACAAAGGGAATAAACCCAACCTACAGCAATCCACGTTACACAACTGCACCAGGAGTGGGGGATGCAGCAGGAGGGGACCCTTCACACTCAGGCCACGCACCTGCCAGCAGTGCCTGTGAGTTCCTCATGGGGAAGCGGCTGCTCAGGCCCAGGATGCTGCTGGTGAAGATGGTGGAGGCACCGCTGATCACCACCACGCAGCCAATAGTGAGGGCGAAGAAACAGGTGGTCCAGGAGGACGTATCCACCTTCACCAGCACTGTGATCACCAGGAAGATGGACAGCATGATGAAGAGGGAGGACAGGATGCGGATGCTGGCAGGTACCCTGGGGACAGCAGGGAGGAACAACTCCGTGACCTTCCTCTAAACTCCCTGTCCCGAACCAATGTTCTACCCTCATTTTAAAACTGTAACTTAATAGGTGTGACACAGGGAGCAGCATCTCCTCTGCTGCGAGGATCAAATAAAATCCAATCTAAAATAAAGAAAGCCAAAGGTGGAGGAGATCACTGCTTGAGCAAGGAGGTTACTTGTTACACTGGCTCTCAGCTCACCCATGGGGCAGAAAGGAGAGAGGGGCAGAGGGGAAGGCAGCCCACCCCGCACGCACCTGTTGACCAGCAGGAAGTTTCCAACCAGGCACAGCACCGAGGGCACGGTTGAAGCGATGGAGATGTAACTCTCAAAGTAATCCTGCCAGGAAAAAGGGTGGGAAAAAAAAGGTCAGGTAGAGCAACACAGAGAGCTCTAGCTCCTAAATCTGGCATGACACAGCACAAAAGGTACTACTGCCCTACCCCAGCATGCAGCCAGGAAGCAGGAGGCATTTGGCACCTTTGCTCTCCCTGCTCCAGGTTTCTCTGCAGCTTTGCACCGTCTTCTTTTAATCAGTTTACAAGCATGTTAATTTATTCCTCACCATCAAGAGCTTTACTGCAAGCGACGGGAAATCTAATAATCGCTCCTAGAGGGGCTGTAGACACAGAGATGTAAATGCCTGCACTTACTGCATCAGCTTGGGAAGCAGCAGGCTGAAAGCTCTGCAGACATACAATGAATTAGGGAATAGACAAAACAACAGGCTAAAACTAAGCCTTATTTACCAACCTACCCAAAAAAAGCCCCCAGGGATATTTAATACACTTCCAAGTTAATTTTCTTTTTGAGGCGGTGGTGAGGAAACAAAGCTTTAGAAAGCTTTGCACCAAGCAGAAGTACATCTGCACTTGCAGTGATGCTGCGCTTCAAGCACCACAGGGAAACACTCGTTTGCTTGCATGAGCAGCAGGAAGGGAATTTGAGAAAGTATTTAAGAAACTTGGGAGTCTGAGCTGCACTCAGTCACCCAGGGAAGTTTTACTCCACCTTACCCATAGCCAAATGCTGCTAGAAGAGAAGGAACAAGCAGACGTGTTTCAACTGCTATTGTTTCTGGCTAAAAGGAAAACGAGAAGGAAGACTATGAGTTGGCTCTATTTCTGCTGACTCTGCTATGGCCTGCATCACTTCTGTGGACGTGGTTTGAAATAAAGCTACAAAGCAACAGGATCACACTGTACCACTGACCAGCAGCAAGCATCGCCATAGCCAGAGGATGGGCGTGCAGCACACTGGGATGTGTTGGGTTTGAATCACAAACCATTTATAAGTTTTAAGCCTTTGGGAGAGTCTTTGCCATGGCCAGAGTGCTTTCCAGAAGGGCTGAAAGGGGCTGATAGCTTTCTTTTTGATTCAGATCAACCACCAGAGAAGACCCAGGTTGCTCTGTACTGACAGAAGTAACAACCCTCATGCTCAGGAGAGCAGTGTGCATTGATATGTTGGCACAACACCAAGCAAGGGAACAAACCCAACCATGCCCTTACACTGGTTACAAAACCAAGGATAGAGGCTCTACATAGAAAAAGGAAAAACATCTTTTTTTAACAGAGAAATGATCTGAGCAGGAATACAGCAATCCTTAAAATAGGAGTTTTTAGAATGGATATGTCGGTGCTGGAGGAAAATAATGTTCTCTGGATGGGCCAACCTTCCAGGGCAATACTGCTCAAGCATAATGGGCTTTCATGATGCTTAGAAACATCTTCCAAGGATACCCATTTCATCCAAAGCAGCTTATTAAAAAATTCCCTGGGACAAGCTTCCTGCAGAAGCAATAGGAGCAGGTGGGATGCAGGAGGACAGCATGCTTCGTACCCTGCCCTGAGCATCCTCTCCAGTACAGAGGAAGGGCCACTCAGCACCAGCCAGGCTGCATTGTTATGGTGTCCATCAGCTTAATTCACTGAGGATCCCCATCTACACCAGCACTCTGGTGCTCCAGCATTGTGGTCCAAGCACCATCAGTTGCACTGTGCTTTCTCCCCATCAAAAGAAGCCCACACAGCAGACTTGAGAGCAACCAGCACAGCCGTGGGTACCATACTGGCGTCAGAAAGCAGAGAAAACGTGGGTGTTGCACTGGGCTCTGTGCTTGTGAAAAAATGTGCCCAAACCACCTGAGCAAGCTGAGCAGCAGGAGGAGCCGATGCAGACTCATCGCAACCACGCTTTTTCCAACCAGAAGCTTTGTTTTGGAGAGGAAGAAAGGAAACGAAGGGAGGCCACGCCTGCTGGGAACACTGACATGCGAGGATGAGGAGGAGCAAGAGAAGGCTTTTGGGGGAGAAGACGGCTTTCTGGGGAGAGAAGAAGTGCCTTGTGTGCCCACCTGCTAGCAAGCCTGCTGCCCCCAGTGCACATCAATCACGGTGTGACAAGTTCCACATCCTATATGCCAAGAGCCAGATGTTTGTGGCCTCAATAGCTACTCTGGTCACACCTGCCAGACCTTTTAAGAACCTCCAAGGTGACTCCACCATCACTGGAATGACACACTGCTTGGCTGTGTGCTCCCTTGGTGGTGCCAACCCATGTGCACTCACCCGCAGGTCAGAGGGGGCCGGTTCTGCCTGCTCTGAGCAGTTCTGCAGCTTATATGCCCAGTAGTGCTTGGCTGTGATGAAAAAGTTCCATGGCAGCAACGACCCGATGCCCAGGAGGAAGAAGATCACATAAGCCCCATTGAGGTGGTCGCTTGGCTTAGGCCGGCTGGCTCTGTTCACTGAGGGCTCCTCGATCAGCGGCTCTTCATCCGGGGGAAAGCTGCTGCCCACTGGGTGCATGGCGCTGGCACGCTGCAAAACAGCCACGTGAAGGGGGTTAGCAGGTGGGAGGCAGCAGGAACTGCCCCGTGGGAGCCCAGCAGAACCGGTACGGGGCTTGGGAGGGCTGTGAGCTGAAAACTCTGAAGGTGAGATTGAGACAAGTCCGCCACAGCAGCACCATGTGCCCATCCAGCAGGCAGCTGGGCTCCTGGCCGTGTTCATCGCAGCTAATAATTAACCTGTACCCGCATTCACTTTTCCCTCTTGTAAGCAGGAAATCCAGCTCCTGCAAGGCTTGGAGGAACATCATAACAGCACATGACCTCAGCACATCAGGCTGTGCAGTGACCCATCAATCAGGCTTCTCAAAGCATCCTGGAAGCTGACCTCGTGCCCCCAGGCTTGTAAACTAACTCAGGCCGGTAAGGGCTTTGCTAAGCCACTTGTAAAACTGGTGCAACAGCAGCGGGCTTTGCAGGGCAACTGCACAGCCACACAGCTTCGCCTGGCTCTGCCCGACGGACCCCCCCCCGACAAAAGCTGCGAGGAAGGCCCCGTTAAGGATGCGAGGGGAGAAACTGCCGGAAAGGGGGGATTTTGCAGAAATCCTCCCAGCAAGATGGAGGAAAGCGCTGCGTGACATCCCACCACCCGCAATCCCGCAGCCCCACTTACTCGGGCGCCGCACACCCCGTCCGCTCCTTCCGTGCCGGGCCGTGCCGGGCCGGGATACGCCGCCAACACCGCCGCGCTCCGCCCCGAGGGGTGGCCCCAGCACGGCCCCCGGGCGGTACTGCGGCGGACGGAAGGGAAGCGGCGGGACGCGGCAGCCCGCCTCCTGCTCGGCGGCGAAGCTAGCATCACTTCCTCCCCTCTGTTTCCTTTTTCCCCCTTTTGGTTCCCGACGTGTTTCCACTTTTTTTCAAAACGTATTTTCAGCCTTTTTTTCTGCCCTTCCCCCCGGCTTTTAATGGGGATAACGAGGGCACCCCCCAGAGCTTGGTTGTGGGGGAAGACGCCGAAGGTTGAGCACATCACCCCTTCCCAAGTGTTGGATATTAAGGCACATTTCTTCTTTGGAAGAGCGGTGATGCAGTGACACAGGCTGCCCAGGGTGATGGTGGGGTCACCGCCACTGGAGGTGCTGCAGAGCCGTGGAGATGTGGCACTGAGGGACGGACGGACACACGCACACACACACACAATTTCTCTTTGCGAGCAGCCGTGCAGAAGCTCATGCCCAACCCGTGTCACCGGTGGCGGTGCATTGAGCTGGAAAGGCTCTGGAGGAGCGCAGGGGGATCTCTGCAGAGGTTGCTTCTTGGGATTTTGATTCTCATAGATGCACCAGGCTGGAAAAGCACCTGAGGAACCAGTGCAGCCTCTCTGAGTCAGTAACCCATCAGCTCCAAGGGATTTGTCTGATATTTCTGACCTGCTGCAGTCTATCATGTCAAAAGAACCACTGTTGGAGAAGAGCCTCTGATCACAACACGAGAGACTGTGACAGCTGAGCAGGGTAAATAAAGCCAGGCTGTGCTGAACAAAGCTGTAATGGTCCCTCGAGTCAGCATTACCCACACCCGAGAGATGCCCCATGCTGCAGACCCACAGGTCAGCTCCAGTCAATTCAATCCACTGACTGCAGTTTTGGGCTAAGGGAAAGAAAGGGCCAAATATTCCAGCAGGAGCACATCCCATGCTGTAGGAGAACAAGAAGGGCAGCCATTCCCTACAGAGACCCCAGGCCACCATGGCCAAGGACTGCAGCCAAAACAGAGTGCTCTTGTCCCTTAGGAGTGCTATACTTACAGCATCCAACTAAAAGAAGGTGGGGGGAAAACCACCTGGGGTGTTTAGGATGACCTCCAGAGTTGAACTCCAAGCACAAGAGATGGATGAAGATTGGCCATGATGAGCAAGGGTCCCCAAACCCCTCCCCAGTGTGGGAGCCGGGTCCACAGGGACAGAGCTGCAGCAGCTGTCAAGCCCAGTAGGAACCAACAGGCGAGTGATGCACACAGGAGGAGAGAATAGATTGTCTACTTTTTTTTTCTTCCTTTTAATTATTAGACTAGGAAATATAATTTATTGCATAAAAATTAATTTGTTACAATAGGAACGCTAAACTTTATTTACAGTTCTTTAGTTTACAGAATAAACAGAACGCAGATGGAGAGGATGCCCCCAGGCCCATCCCCTGGACGTATAAATATGGAGACAGATGCTGCCAGCACCACATGGCCCATGGCCCCGAGGCTGGCATTGAATGGCCCCAAAGGGAGGAGAGACGGATGCAGACAGACAGGGTAAGGACAGATGGACGGATGGGTGGCTGCATGCTCCACGGAGCAGGCAGTGAGAATGAGAGCGAGAGAGATTCAGATGTGCCCCGTCCTGCACCCAAAAAGAGCAGCTCGCCTCCCTCAGAGGAGTTGCTGATGCCCTATTTAATGTCAGCAGCTGCTTCCTTAGAGCAATTCTTCATTTTTTCCCCAGATTTGCTTCTTTCCCTTGCTAAGGGATGGGGTGTCGCTGATTGGATGCTGAAATGCAACCTGAAGGAGAGAGGAAACCCTTCCTTGGTGGCAAAGGGATTCACCCAGAAGTCTTCCCACCCCAAGCTTCCAACCTGAAAAAATCTCTTTTTTTTTTTTTAATAGACAATTTTCTAAGATACAACAATCAACGAGTAAATACTTCTACCTGCAGGTAATCTCTATGTTTAGCCTTCATTGAGACACCATACCTTTGTGATGAACCTCGTTACCCTACGATTACTTTTCCATTCATCACGCAACATCTCCACTGTTATAAAAAGTCAACTACAGGAAAAAAGGGAGAAAATAAAGGAGGTGCAACAGGATGGAAACCCAGTGGCTGCTTACGTGCTGGAACACTTAGCCCGGCTCCCAGCCTAGAGATCCTTCCTTACCAGCAAGGTAGTGAGGTAGAACTCAGCACAGGACCAAAAGAAACTCAAAGAAAGCAAACTAAGGAGTCCATTGGCATTGTTTTCTAACCCCAACATGAAGCCAACACTTCAAAATGCTGGGTGGCATGGGGCATGTCCATAATTCCAGCGGGCTTTGTGCAAACATGCAGCAACCCTGATATGTGCAACGGCACAGTGACCCCCAGGCATTGTCCTCAGACCTCATGCAGAAGCAGGACAGCCCCATACGGATCTCCCCAAAGCAGCCTGCAGACCCACACCTTCCCCCCTGCATCCCTGCCAAAATACTGACCCAAAACCAGGGAGCCCAGAGGATGTGTTCTGCCCCCCGACCTGCCTCCCAAAACCCCAGGTTTGGGGAATGAACTGCACCATCTGGGTTTCTGTTAAGAAAACAACTTTGGCCTGTGCCTAGCGCCGGGCTGAAGTCTTTGGTTTGTATTTCTCTATATGAAGGTGCAGTCATCCTAAAAGCTCCCCCTCAAAACTACGCTGGGGAAGAATTCATGAATGGATCTGGCACCCCCTGCTGATGCCACAACGGATGGAGACAAAGCCCAGCGATGGAGGAGGAGCAAGGGGACAGGGGCACCGTGCTGTGCTGCTCCTTATAGAATGCCAGGGAGAGAAGCAGGACAGCAGCCCTCCTGTGCACCTGCAGCCCCCACTCCATGGGACTGCCACCAGGAAGGGGAACATGCAGTGAAAACCTGGGGGAGGGTCTCAGCTCACCCTGAAGCACAGGGGAATAGAGGCACTTAACCCTATGGACTTCCTGGGGTCCCAGGACATGTAAACAAAGTTTGCTCGGCTCGACCACACGCTTTCCCTAAAAAAAGAGCGTTCATTTAAATCTCTCTCTGCCACTCTGACCACAACAGTGCTCTTCCCTCTCTCTCTCTCTCTTACACACACACACACACACACACACACACACACACACAGAGATTTATAAATCTTTCTTTTTTTTTTTTTCCCATTTTTTTTTTTAAAAAGGACTCATCCAAAGATCTGGATAATAAATTATTTGCGTTTCCTAAGAAACTGTCGGGTTTTTTTTTTTTTTTTTTTTTTTTCCTTTTTTCTTCCTTTCCTACTTGCCTTTTGAAGCTGTATGAAGCCTTTGACAGAAATAAGCCACTTGCCTAGGTTGTACTCATCTCTTCAATGCAGAAATGCTATCAAAGGAGGAGGAGAACCAGATGGGAAGGAACCCAAAGGAGAAGGAAAGCCCCCACTGCCTCGGCTCAAGAAGCCCCAGTTCCTCCAGCATCACCAATGCCACCCGAGAGGAGGAGGAAGGCCGTGTAACACTTGAATTGCTTGTAAACGCTGAGGATCGGTCTGTAAGGCTGACAGTGATGTGGGAAGGGAGAAGCAGGGTCCTCGGCCCTTCCTCATTCAGCCCCCATGCAGGGACAGGTGCTGGGGAAGGTCTCCCTTCGCCATCCCCCTGAAGGGAGCACCATCAGCAGTCACCCTCCGTGGCCATGACCACCAGCATCTCGCTCTTGCCCATCTCTTCTAAGGCACTGGCCAAGGTGTTGAGATCGCCATCGTCTTGGTGCTCGGCTTCCCATAAGTCCAGGATCACCCCAGTGGGGCTGGCTTTGGTGGCAAAGTAGTTCAGATACCTGCACAGGAGAAGCAGAAAGAAAATGCAGGTTGGTGCAATATCCTTTGGGGGTGGAAGGGTGGATGCTGCTAGAGCAGCCGACCTCTTTGCATTGTGAACCATGATGGGAATGCCATGATGCAAATGCCAAAACCTTTAAGCCACTGTCTGTGTTTTTATACAGAGCCAGCGTTCGTGCAAAAGCAGTGCAAGCTTTGCTTTGCTGAAATCATTGACCATGTCCCCTCCCTTCCTTTGGGCCTCGGAGGAGAGCCCAGTTGGGAACACCACAAGCATGGATGAAGGCCAGGCCAAAATGAGGAGAGATCCAGACCACAGTAAGTGTATATGGATGGAAATAACTATGAGCAGATATCTCTGTATCTCTATGTGGGCTTCTGTGGATGCATATAATCCGGCTAGATGAAATCTAGCATGAACAGAGCATAGAGCAAGCTCAAGGAGACTCACCGGTCCATGGAAAGTTTCTGGGCGAGAAGCCTCCAGTCATTCCCCCTGGAATTGGGAGCATCCAGGCTGTTGCAGATCTTCTGCCGGATGGAGAGGGGGATTTTGAAGGCGTAGGGTCCCAGCTGGGTGGTGGGGGCACTGTTGTTGTGTGAGTGGAGGGTGTCGAAGGAGCTGGCATGCTGCAAGGGGAGAGTGAGATTTGTGAGCAGAGGGTTGGGAAGAACCCCAGTCTCTGCCTGTGCATCCCTTGGCTGTCCCCCTCCAGCTCACCTCTCCCAGCGTGACATGGAGTTGGAAGATCTGTCCTTCCCCTTCCACCTGCCGGACGCAAATCTTGCAGGTGAGCTCAGTGGAGGCCTGGCTGTACCTCTCCAGCGTGAAAGTGCAGTGCAGGGCTCGCTGGCTGCCACTCCAGATGTGGTAGAAAGGGATTTCCTGAAGAGCACCAAAGCCTGGGCTCAGCCAAGGGGAAATCCCATCTCCTCCAGCCATCTCATGGGGATGAAGTGGGAAAGAGAGACCCTCCCCAAACAGCACCCCATTAGAAATTAAAACAGACCCCTTTCTTCTTCCATCCTTTCAGGAGTCAACCCTAGAAATAATACAAGAGCAGCTGGTGCTCACCACCCTGGGGATTCCAGGTGGCTCCTCACCTGGTACTTGGCCAGCAGCTTGCTTCTCCACAATGAGTGGGGGATGTCGTGGATGGAGAGACGCAGGTTGTGGTAGCTGTCCTTGAAGGGCAGGGGCTTGGGCTCCTCCAGCAGATACCCACCCAGCGTCTGCTCCAGCTCCAGAACCTCCTGTGCATAGCAGGACAAGTGGCATCAGCCTCAGGAGCCCAACTCACCCCACTCCCAGTCAAACCTTCAGCTTAGATCTGTGAACTTGCACAAAATCCAAGAAGCACAGTGCTGCCTACACCTCCACCTAGAGGCACTAGAGCAATCCTGATGTGGCAGAACAAGGCACAGGGAATTAAACAACCGCTGCACCAGTGGTGGCCTGTATAGCTCCACTGGCTTGGGGCCTCCAGTACAGGAGGGATGTGGAGCTGTTGGAGCAGGTCCACAGAAGGGCTATATAGATGATCAAAGGTTGGAGCACCTGCCCTATGAAGAAAGGTTGAGGGAGCTGGGCTTGTTCATCTGGAGAAAGAAGGCTCCAGGGAGACCTCAATGAAGCCCTTCCAGTACTTGAAAGGAGCTTATAAGCAAGGGAAGCAATTGTTTATATGGTTTGTATAGAGCTGTGGGTGCCCCATTCCTGGAGGTGCAGGAGACCATGGATGTGGTCCTGGGCAGCCTGAGCTGCTCGGGGACAGCCAACCCATGGCAAGGGTTGGAACTCAATGATCTCTAAGGTCCCTTTCAACCCAAGCCTTTCTATGATTCTATGATGAGGTCCCTGCAGTACCTTCAGTGCATCTGGCGTGTCCTCCAGGCAGTAGACCTTAAGGCTGTACTCCAGGGAGGTGCAGATGGCGGGGGCAAAGATGGCCAACTGGAGCCTCTTGATTGCCGACCTGGAGTAGGACTCGCCCACAAAAACGTAGGTGCCCAGCTGATCTAGCAGGATGTGGCAGGACTTGGCTTCCAGCTGGCAGTAGCAGGGGGTATTGAGGGTCTCCTCATCCAGGGTCACCACTTCCTACAAGGAAGAGATGGAAACAAAAGCTTACGGTCAGCCTTTTGCTTGGGGGATGTTGTGTTCCACAGCACTCGGGGTCTTGGCTGGCCGCAGGGCTGGGCTCACACCTTACCTCCCAGTTCCCCTGATGAGACTGTGTTTTCAGCTGGAAGATCCAGTCCGAAGAGCTGACATCCGCACAGTGAGGAATGGTGAGGACAACAGGGCGGCACAGCAGCAGGCCGGTGGGTCCGCAGGTCACCACCGGGCTCAGCACCGTCTGCGTGCCCTCGGAGGGCAAGCTGGGGACAGGGGACACCGGTTGGACAAGGAGACCCACAGCAAGTGACGAGGGCAGAGGGAGGGCAGTGTGACTTACAGGCTGCTCTCTGCCTTGTTGATGATCAGGTACATCTCGTAGAACTTTCCCTGCGGGATGGCTCCATGTGGTACCAGCAGGCTCACCCCTAGTGCAGCACACACAGCATTAGGCCCCAAATGAGGGAACAATCCCTTGCTTATCTTACACCCAAGGCACGCTCTTCCCCACCGTGGGGCTTACCAGTGCCGGGGATGGTTAGCCTTCCCCCCAGGTAGCTGAAAGTCCCACTGGCACTGGTGCCATGTTCCTGAGGCAGACTAAGGAGGTGCTGGGAGCCCTGCTGGGCTTTGCTCCGCACGTTCACAAATTGGCTGCCACTGTCCCCTGGGAAGGTGCCGGCAGCAGGGATTCCCCCCAGCAAATCTGTCCCATTGTGCAGCCCCGGCGAAGAGGAGGTGGTGGAGGAGTTGTAGACCTTGATCTTGAGGTTGGGGAGCGGGTCGAGCAAGGGGGAGTTGGTCATGGGGATCTTGTCAGAAGAGTCCTGCAGGGAGTACATGGGGCCCCGGTACACTCCTGCGTTGGCCGTCAGGTCCGGCTGCATGGAGGGGTGCAGTAACTGGGGGTTGTCTGTGAGAAAAAACAGTGAAAATGGAGAACTGCTTCTTAGCTGGGGGATGCTCATGAAAATCCCTCCTCAACCAGCACATGGTCAGTGAGCACAGCGCAGGGCTACAGCTGCACGCACCAACACAGAGCCCTTGGCTTTTGTATATCAGCAAGTTCCCCTAAAACCAGGCTGGAAGTTCCCCAGGATCCTGCTCTTCACATTTTTATGAGCTGCAGCCAGATTCAACCTTGGCTTCAGCTTGGGGATTAAACTTTTTAACTCAGAAGGTGGTAAGGAGCTGGCACTGCTGCCCAGAGTAGCCGTGGGTGCGCCATCCCTGGAGGTGTCCAAGGCCATGGATGGGGCCCTGATCTGGTGGGGGGCAATCAGCCCATGGCAGGGGTGGGGCTGGTTGGGCTTTGAGGCACCTTCCAACCCAAACCATTCTATGATGTTCTGATATAATCTCTCACCGTGCCGGGCAGTCTTGAAGTTGACTGGGTGGAAGCCTCCAGTCAGGGCAGCTGATGAGTCTGTGATGTCAGTGTCAAAGTCCCGGCACCTCCTCCGGTACACCACCACCCCCACAGCCATGAGGATGACAATGAAGACGAAAATGGCCACCACCAGTCCAGCATACAGGGCTACATCACCCGTGGCCTCCAGCACTGGGAGGGAGGAGAGAAATCATGGTTGAAACATTAGGTTTATTCAGTTTAAGCTCAAAGTCATCAACCCTACTATCCTAACAGATAGCCCTGAAGAGTGAACATAATACCTATGTGCACACCATATATATGTACCCAAGCTAATTCACCTGGAAAGAGCAAGTGTCATGACACCTATACAGACAGCCCTCAGCATCCCCACCCACCTCTTACCCCACCACAGGATCTTTAAATACTTGGTATATCTTGGATAGGGGACAGAGGAAGAAATCTGCCCAGAAAGGAGAGGGATGAACAGGGAAGCTGTGGGCCAGAAGGAAAGATTCACCCACCAGTGTCAAACTTGGGATGAGCTGATATTAAAAAAATAACTCTGGGACTCCCAGCTCGAGGAAGGGTGTCCTTGGTTAGGGTGACGATGCTTGGAGCATCTTTGGTGGAGTGACACCAGGTGCATCATATTCTACTCAAGAACTGCATGCAGCCAGCAGCAAAAGGGGGACAGGAGCAGAGCAAGAAAGCAAAGTCATCATGCTTCTCAAGCACAGCGCGTGATTTAATGCACATAGGAGCATTTTGAGGCAGGTTTTAGTCTTCCCATCCTGTCCTTCCCTAGCAGACAATGCAGAGCCCTGCCACAGGTAAAACCAAAGCGATGCAGTGCAGAAGAAATCAAATGGCCATGAAATGAGCACTTACGGTGGCTTTTGGGTTCGCTTAGAACTCTTTTATCTGTTAGGAAAAACAAAGTTAGAAAACAAAAGGTGAAGATGGCATGATGGGGGTGGAATGACACAAAAGGCAGGCACAGCCAGGCAGGATGTGGAGACACGGGGGAGCTCTGCAGGTGGCTCTGCTGCCACCATGCCTTCATCATTCCCACAGCCAAATTTCCACTGTCCTGGGACACATGTCCCAAACCCCTGATCTAATGCTGGAGCAGGAGGCTTTCGGAGCTGAGAAAGGGCAAATTGGTGTCACACAACAGTAGGTGGCAGCATTAGCCTTCAGTGAGCCAGCTTGCAGTGCAGCACACATCACTAGTGCTGCTTTTTCCCTATAAACCTGGATGCTAGCTGCTACTGCTCCAGAGCTCTTGCTGAGCACTGACATTTTCACACTGGGGCTAAGGAAACCAAGTGGATCACCTCCACTGCTAACAACCAGCATTATTTCAGCATAGGACCATCAACCTAGCACCTTGTGGGACAGCTAGATCCCGTGTCAGCCACCAGAAATCCCCCAAACCTTAGCACCAGCTGACAGCTAGCTCTAGGACAACATTTCTTTCAGTGCAGCACACTCACTGTGCAGGCAGAGCCCGTCGGTGCAGTTCTTGGAGTCGAGCAGCCCGCCACTGCAATCCTTGCCACCGTTGCGTGGAGCTGGCGCAGAGCACTCGCGGCTGCGCCAGTGGGTGCACTCAGTGCTGCATGCCGACCACTTGCTCCACTCCGTCCACGCGCCATCCACTGCAGGCCACCAAACACAGACACACTGCTGGAGACACGACTCCTGACAGCAGGAAGGTGCCTGCACCCATTAAAGGGTGACCTCCGCAGAGATGCAAACCCCAACCCTGATGGCATCTCCATGAGGAGTGCGAATGGAGCATCCAGCTGGGGAAGGACAGCAGGTTTGTGACCCCCATACCTGGGCAGAGCGTGGTGCAGGTTATTTTCTGGAAGGGCTGCCCATCGCAGAAGGAGCCGCCATTGAGTGGGGCGGGGTTGGTGCACGTCCGGGTGCGCTTCTGCCAGCCCCGGCCACAGCGGTTGTTGCAAGGTGACCACTCGGACCAGGTGGACCAGCCACCATTCACTGCAGGAGGAGACAGCCAGGGGAACATGTGATGCGCAAAGCCAGAGCAATGCAGTAACAAGAGCCCATTTTGGCAGTGAAAGCTCAGATGAGCCCACTTGCAACTGGGAATGCTTGCAGATACCCACACATAGGAACATCTTAATAACATCTTCTAATGACCTGGTAGACGTACCAGTTCTGCAGGCCTTGGTCATTGCCTAACTTAATGCGATGCCCAGTGCAGTTCCCTCCTACCACTTCCAAGAAGGTTCCACAGTCCCCTCTGCTCACAGACATGGCCCTTTCCCAAAAGCAAGAACCAGTACCGTAGACAATGACAGCAGCTGTGGTGCTCCGGCGTTTGGCTACGATGTTCTTGGCCATGCAGGTGTAATTAGCAGTGTCCAAGAGCCTGGCCTGCTTGATGATGAGGTTGTGATCGATGGTGATGAGAAAGTTGGTGTCCTGGGTGGGATCAATGACATCCTCATTCCTTAGCCACTCCACCTGGCAAGAGAAAGGGTGGGAGGGGGTAAGGATGTGGGGCAAGATGGTGGTTAAGCCAAAGGGGAACTCAGGCAGGTAGAATATAACACAGGTTTTAGTGGAAACACCCATTCCACATGCTCCCCGCTAGGACGGTCTTTAAAGAACACAAAGTTAAGCCAAGATACAACCACCTGAATGCTTGCTGAAATCTCTCCATGCCAGTGGGGCACAAGAGCCAAGCAAGACATCTGGACACCCCAGCACTGGCTGACCTCAGGCAGGTTGCTTCACCCCTGGGTGGCAAAGCGGTGTGCAGCACCAAATTGCAGGGCTGCCCATTAGTTTCTGGGCCGTGCTTAATGAGGTCGTTTGGGATGGGTGTGAGCTGATACCATCATTGGGTGTGGGCACCAGCAAGAACAAACATCACCAAGGTTGGGATGTTGCGACCATCACCAATGCTCCCAGGGTCTAAAGGCTTGGTGCGCATCTGTCATGACGTACTCCATCTCATGGCATTTTTAGGGCTGCCTCAGGACTGGCTGGGTTCTGGGAACCCTGTACCCACTTACCTCTGCCTGTGGCACCCCTTCAGGTGGCCGGCACTGCAGCAGCACCTCCTGTTCCAGTGGCACTTCCTTGCCCAGTGGCTCCTGGTCAAAATTCTTCCGCAGGTCTGGAGGGGGAAAGACAGTGGTTAGCAGCTTGCTGCAGAAACCGGGCACCCCATAAAACCTTGGAGAGGGAGAGCATAACCTCAGCACACACACACACACACACAGGGAAATGCAGAGCAAAATACAGTAGGCATATGGTTGGATGAGACTGCCTTAGTGATCTATCCCAACTTTAATGATTTTATGATTTCTGTGTGTCTTGGGAGAATGAGGGTGATTTCCCACATTTGAGGGCTACAGGGACGTGGCAGGATGCTGCTCCACAGAAGGAGCAGAAGCACCCATGCATCACTAGGTGGTGCTGCAACCCTCTGCTCCAGCACCCAGCCCTCAAAAGCTGGAGCACTGTGAATCCAGGAGCTGCCCACCCCGTGCCTTTGCAGGGAACACATGCTGTGGCAAAGCACAGCACAGTGAACCCATGCCTTATCAACACTGGCTGTCAGAATACTCTAAATACAGGCCACGCTGTGCATGAGGCCCATGATGCAATCCTCACTGCAAGGGCACTCATATTTCCAGCTGTACGTGGCATGGAGATGCTGGGCAGTGTCGCGCAGGCTTTGATCCAAACAACCAGGTGTGGAGAAACTGGGAGGGAATGAAGTCCTAACAGCTCATTAGCAGGAACTGCATGGATAATATTAGAGAATGATGCTGATTTATGGGATGGCACAAACTGTCAAGACCAGAGATCTCAGGTCACAGGATGCTGGGGATGGGAGAGTAGATGTCTTAAAATCATCTTCTTCATTTCATCATTCAAGGCCAGGTTGGATGGGGCCCTGGGCAGCCTGATCTGGTGGGTGGCACCCAGCCCATAGCAGGAGGATTGAAGCTGGGTGGGCGTTAAGGTTCCTTCCAACCCAAGTTCTATGATTCTATGACTGCTTCTCTGCAAGGAACACCAAACTTCTGGCTGAGAGCTTGTCCCTCCTGGGGACAAAAGGGTCTCCTCGGCAGCCAGCCCTTCAGTGGGCAACATTTTCTTTGCTGAGTCCAAATCCTTTGGGGACGTCAGCAATGCAGCTGATTCACCTCCATTTTGGATGACGTGGGATTATTAGCCCTCTAATAGCAAAATCTGTTTACTACTTGGGAAGCCTGGCCATTCTCCCATAGCTTTGCCATCTCATTTGCAAAGAGAGCAAATTCAGCCGGGTAACAGCCTGATTAACTCATCCTTAATCAGGCTGACACCCACAAACAGCAGCTTAGAGAAGTGACATATGACAGCAGGGACTCCAGGGACGTGGAGCCGCTGATTCAGGAAAAAGCACAAGGTGCTAACCATCGGGTTATTAAGGATAATAAAGCACTGGGAAGAGCTGAGCAGGCTGCTGAGTGCTGAGGCATTAACCCAGCTGGTGCCACAGCAGGTAAGCATGGTGCCCACACATGGAGCTGTGCCATGAGCTGAGAGCAGTGCCTTGCAGCCAGGCCTGTGTTGGCCACCTTCAATCCATTCAAACTGTAACATGGCAGGGTCGCAACCCCAGGGGCTTTGCAATTTGTAAATCAATGGTTTGAACCACTCGGAAACTCCTTATAGTGCCAAAAGAGGAAAAGAAGGTGTGGGAGGCATTTACTTAAACTCAAAAAGCCACCAGTGATCTCAAAAGGGAACAATGCACCATGTGCACTGAGCACTCACATGCAATGCGGACGTACGCCCTGCGGCTCTTCGTGGTGCCCGCGGAGCTCCAGGCCACGCACTGGCACCAATAATCCTCCAAGCCAAAGAGCTCCTCCACCTGCTGTCGGGACACCTCGATCTGCACCTCCCGCACCAGCAGCCCTGTAAGGGACAGACAGACGGCATCAGCCAGGAGGAAAGGATGTGGATGCAGGGTTTGGGCTGGAGGATGGGGCTGTAGGGATCCCATGGGCTGTGGTGGCTTCCACAGTGCAACGTCCTTCAAGGCTGCAGAATGGATGCAATGATGACACAGGTGACACCAAACAGCCAGGACACGGTCTGCAGGGAGCTGGAAAACCCACATCTGAGGATGCTGAGGTTTCAACAAGAGTTTGATGCTTATCAGCCAATGGTGATGGGGCCACTGCCAATGGGAGAGAGGAATGGGACAAGAGGAGAAGTACACACTACAACACTCCACGCTCCATTTGTTTCAAACCTTCTGTCCCTTCCTGGCTGCTCTGCTGCTCCCCCACCACATCTATGTCCCCGGATAAAACTCAGAGCTGCTATTTATAAAAGGGGCCTGAGTTCACCACCACCACACAGAGCCGCACACTCCTCAGCTGTAATTCTGTGAGCCTGCTCCTAGCACTGCGAGGAGCAATTACTGTCTCCTGCTGTCTTCCTGTGGCATTGCTGACGAACAAGGAAATATTGCTTGTTTTGCCAGCAAGGGAAAAAAAAAAAAAAAAGCAAGGAACAAAAGGCACTTGTGCCAAGTGCTTCTGAAAAACTGACCTTTGGAGGTCTGCTCTCAGAAGAAACCGATCTCCAAAGGGATGCCCTGAAACCTCTCATCTTGTCTGCAAGCCCCAGACAGGTGGGGTGGAACATGTGGTGAGGAGCTCTGCTGCCTCTCTGTAAGCACGGAGAGCAAAGATGCTCTCCGTCCAAGAGTGTAGGATAAGATTACTAACCACAGAGTGCCTATTTAACTGACTTGCATGCAGCAAGACATGGCTGCTTTTATGGACGGTCCCTATTCATCTGGCTGAATGATCCTCTCCGACTTGGCCTATTTTTGCTTTCTTCCACATGAGATGCTTTGCATCCAATGCAGTCAGAGCTCTACAGAGCTAGACACATCATCTTAAAGGTTCATTTTCTTTAGAAGTCTCTTTTCTAGGTTTTTAACTGAGGGCACCTGAGTGTTATGGACACCTGGCAGCACTCATCCATTGCATTGTGGCCACCTCCCTCTGTGCCCCTTGCAGCAGCATCCCTCAACAGCAGCAGGCACTGCACAAGCAGATCTTCAACAACTTGTTTTGGTTCCAGCTCCAAAGCAGATATTTCCAAGCCTGAATATTTTTTACATGCACGACATCACCTCCACGCTGTAGTCATTGCCAGGTTTGCAGTGAGAGCAGCAATATAATTTTTGAAGTCTGCATGAAGGATGCGCTTGGTTTCCTCCCCAAAACTGCTCACATGCTGGCCCAAAGCTACACCATGGAGAAAAGCCAATGGCAAATGAGCCCCTAGAAAAATTTCCCTATAAAAAATGGGCAAGCTCACACTGCATTGAAAGCCTTCTGCCATCTCAAGGCTGGATGCTCCAGCTTTGTTCACCCATGCTCTTCCCCTTAGCAACTGCATCTTTGCCTTTACCCAGTTGGATGCTATAAGGAAGCAGCCCCTCAGTCACTGGTGGGCACCAGTTTGCCCTGGAGCAGCTTGCCCTCACACCCTCAACCTCACCATCCTTGTGGTCCTGTGGGGCTTGCAGTGCCCTTAGAGGCACCTCCCCATGATGGGAGGGTGGATGGAGAGAAGGCAGCAAGCCCCAGGCTTTTGCCAGCCCATGCTTGCTCAATATCCCCACTGACAGCTCTGCTCCTAATTAAATAAACCAGCCTTCCTGTGTGCTTTCGATCATCCTTCCAAAGGTGGAGCAGTGCAGCACGGCTTTATCGAGCCGGAACTGGAAGCACAGAGAGGCTCATGAAACTCAACATGGTGAGAGCAAGCCCCACACTGGGATGGAATGGGATCTGCCTCCGTGACGAGGGATGGAGCTGGCTGAGATATGGTGAATAGCCAGGGAAGATGAGGAAGATGCTGAGGGACTCACTGAAACATCTAGAACACCTTCTTCTTCCCTCTGTTTCAGATTTGTCTACCGAGGCACAGGAGAGCTCAGCTTTCTTCGCACCCCACCAGTTTTCATTACCCATTAAATATCTAAACATTACATATCTAATCCTTCTGTGAGTCTGACTAAGCTGCCGGCCTTTACCATACCCAGTGGCAATGAGGATTGCCTACGTGTTGATGAGGCATTTTGTAGGAAAGCATTTCCTTCCCAGAAGCATTAGACGCATTGATGCTGCAACCTGCCAAAGGGTAATTGTGCACGTGACCCAGCTTTATTTGGAATGGCCTCACAACCCCATTTCACTAAAAGAAACCCCTCCAAGCTCTTTGATCCCTCCTCTCCTGCCTCTAGTCACGTTTGCTGCCAGTTTGTGAAACCCTTCTTGTTTGGTTTTATCTTGCAAGGGATGGGGTTAATAAACTGATAAGGAAGCCCCACAGAATTATCAAACGGTGCAATAGCAAGTTGTGGGATTATTCCCATTTCCGAATATGCTGCTGGGCTTCCACCACACTTTCTAGAATGGAATTTTCATGGGGGCTCGTTTTCCATCAACTTTTCTCCATAGGCCATCTCCCATCTTGGTCAATGGGACCCCACTGACAGCACACAGCCACAACAAACATGAGCCCTCCCATCCCATGGCCTGGCTATTTATCACCTCTCCAACAAGCTGGCCAACTCCTCAGAGCTCTTCCTGTAGCTGGGGGTTGGAAGACCTGTTCCAAGACTCAACTGGTCAATACATTGCTTCTCTATGGGGTACAGCTAACGTATGTGCTGGGGCCCATCTCATTCATGGGCAGTTAGCTTGGAGGGACAGCTCCTCTTTCACTTGTGGTATGGAGTGGGAGAAAAGTTATGCACGGAGTGAGGAGGTGGAAAACACATCAAAGTGGCTTCAGGAGGCTGCAGCCACCTGGGAATGACAAAATTAATTAGGAAGAGACCAGTTGGAAGACAATAACCTACAGCGTGGACACATAATGGGAGAAAGAAACCTGGAAAGGAGCAGAGACTGGGAAGATCTCCATGTTGGCCTGCTATGCTATAGCATAAATGTGGTGGAGAAACGCTTGGAAAAAATAAAGGGGATGGGCAAAGGATGTGCTCACCTGTGACCTCATCTAGGCTCTCAGTGGTGACATGATCGTTCTGGTTTACCCACTCCCCGTTGCACTTGAAGTAGATCTGTGTGGCAGGGTTGGCCCTACAGACCAGCTCCACGGGCTTGTTCTTGACGATGTAGGCATCCTGCGGCTCCCGCAAGAAGTGGGGCAGTGTCTCTGCCGGTGCCGATGGGAAGGAGTCGGGCAGCACCTCGCTGTACTCCAGCCCTGCAATGACAGTGAGTGGCCATCAGCTCCCACCTACCCGGTCCCACCGCTAGTCCGTATCCCATGGCTTTGATCCTTGATGCCACGCACCGCCATGTGCTAACAACCAGCACCAGCCCAGAGCAACGCCAGAGAGGAGGAGGAGCAGAAGACCTGGGAAGCCGGATGAGGTGTGAGAGAGGGAGGAGGAGAAAAACCCAACACGTCAAGGAAACGGGATGGCCAAGCTGCCTCACAAGCAAAAATCAGCGAGTGAAAAAAAAAAAAACCAAAAAAAAAACCAACCCAACCAACACACGAGGTTAGTCGTTTAAAATCCATTTAGGAAAATTGACTTTCCATTTCCATTTAACACAGCACTGGGGAGAGCAGTAGGACATTTGTCATAATCCATTAACTGCTCTTTTGGAAACAATGAATTAAACTCCGGGCTAATTCCTCTCGCTCTGGCTCTCCCCCACCTCTCTGGCCATTTCTTCCCCGAGTCCATTTATGGGCTGTGATTTTCTCAGTGCCCCATCTTGCATGGGACACAGGGCAATGTGAGCACAACACTAGAGCAGCAAAAAAATAAAAAATAAAAAAAAATCACCTCTCTCTTTTTTTTTAAAGCTCAGTTTTGCATCCACTGAACTGTTGCATTTTTTTTAACTGCCTTGATGCCATAAACCTAAATTTCCTGGCAAAGGGGACTGGTAGAAGATAATCCAGCAAGCTGGCAAAAGAGGCAGCCAACAACACTTAACTCAAGGGCTGGTGTGAAACCTCTCTGCCATCCTGCAGCATGTGTGCAGGGCTGGGTGGCTGGGGTTGCACACAGCGCATCCTCCCCAGACCACCACAGTGATGCTGCCATCACCAAACCACGTCCCTCAGCATCATATTCACACATCCCTTAGACACCCCCTGGGATGAGGACCCCACCACCACGTGGCACAGCCCATTCCAATGGTTCTCTGATGATAGTGGGCTCTCTGTGGCCGTAATGGGGTCGCTCCCTATTTCGCACCAGGAACAAACAAGGGAGGCTGATTTCTCCACTTGTCCTGATGCTTTCTCCCTCTCAGAAGCACACCATTTATGCTCCAATGGCCCCAAAGACCTGCAAAGAGGCAGTTCGCATGGCAGGGATTTACAACACTGCAACCAGACAAGCCATAAAACTCCCAGCAGCGACAAACTAATAAATATTTTAGAGTGCTCTCCACTGGCTGTAATCACAATCCCTCTGGCAGACGTCTGCAGGGGTTCCCACCTGAGGATGCGGACGCAGGCACTTGTTGCTGATCCAGTCTTAGTGGGTGAAAGCAGAATGAGGGCGTCATGTGGTATTTCCCAAAGGGATATTGGCTTGAAAGGATTCCAGAAACTGGTACCCACTGGCAGATTTGAGCACCTGCACTACTCTAGTCACACTGAAGAACCAAGAGCAGTTTGGGGCAGGAGAGAAAAGACCCAAACCTTGATGCCAAGTGCAGTAAGAGCAGTGAGATGGAAAGGGAGGAGGGGAATGGGCAACAACTCCTCTCCAGCCTCCTCTCCCCGATCCCCTCATGGCACATTTTAATTCCATGGGTTTGAGCCGGATTATCTGCAGCATCTGCTCCCCAGGGAGTCCCCTGCAGATGTTTGCAGCCAGCGCTGTCAGCTGGAGAGAAGATCGATGGCCGGGGCAGCAGCAGCATCCTGCTCAGTGAGCTGCGGCACTCTACTTCAGCCCCCTCCCTATTACCCCAAGTGCACAGCACAGGGCATGGGGAGATCAGAAATCACTTGCCCAACTCCAGCACACCTCCACAGAACAGTGCTAAAATCCTCCCTCCTGCAACTGTTATCCTTGCAAATATTTGTCAGATTACAGGAGCATTAGTGGCAGCAAAGCCCAGTGCCCCTCACCCTGGGGGGTGCCCATAGGAGGCAGGGACGTGGTGCAGGAATTAAGTGCCAGAGAATCAGGTGCCTGGTTGATAGGAACATTGGGGGGCCCCCAGGCATCACCCTCCCACTGCACATAAGCAGCTGCTCCATCCCCCAGGATGCCCCAAGGACAAAACCCAAGGACCATGGCTGCAGATGCCTCAGCCCACGCTGAGCACCAAATCCCCACTGGGGCTGATGCAAACCAGCATGAGTGCAGGCAAGAGAGCCAGGGGACACAGCAAGCTGCCACCATGTCCCACGAGGGACGCGCTGCCTTCCTGAGCTTGCAATCTGCTGATGCAAAGCTCCAAGCTCGTTAACTCATCAGTACAGCACATTAACCTTTTCCTCATTGGGATTGAATCACAGAATCACAAAGTTAGAAAAACCCTCTCAGCACACCCAGCCCAATCCCATCTGCCTACTGAGCCAGTGCCACATCTCCCTGGCTCTGAACACCTCCAAGTGACTCCATCACCTCCATGCTCCCAGCTCTTCACTGTGGCCACAGCCCCAGGACAGAGGACAGGGTGGCAGGGACATCTTGTTGGCTCCCTAGACCATCCGGCTCCCCACAGCAGGCAAATGTTGTAATTAGAGAGCGCGCGGTAATGAGGGGGTGCTCCCAGCCAACCCTAATTATACCCTTCGAGAAAATAAGCAGATTCCTCTCCCAGCAAAATTAAAAGCCTGCAGACGGACGCCCGCACCGTGCACCTTTATTACACAGGCACTGGGAGTGGAAGGGAAAACATTGAAAGCAAAGTGTGTGCTGAGAAATGGGTGGGATGGAGGAGCTGGGGTGTTTTGCATGCAAAAAAACTCCACATTTCTCCAACCCTAAACCACTCTTTCTTGTTGCAAAATCCCTCGGCCACATCTTGGTGCAGGGCATCATCCTGTGCTGCTGCAGCCCCCATTGAGGGTCTGCAGGCATCCAGAGGGCAAAAGCAGTGCCCCAAGCTGGGAGCAGGCAGCACAGTCGTGTTCACAGCACACTGAGCCCAAGCATTTGCAGAGCCGCCACACTTCTTTCTGTTTATCTTTCTGATCGTGATAATCGCAGGAGGAGCGTGCCAAGGAGGTCCCCCACGGCCCAGACCGGCTCATTTCTCACTAGACAGACACGTGCCTCGCTCTGCCCCACTCTACCCAAGCAAAGGAGAACAGGAGGAGGAATTATGGAGCAAATCCCCGTTATATGCTATTGTGCTCGGTGCCTTTGTGCTGCTTTATGCATTTCCTTCAGGGAAGTGATGATGTTTGAAAACTATCGCAAGATTCCATCTAGCTCTGGTTCTCATTACGGGCCCAGGCACCACTCTTTGTGCTATTTTAATTCCATTGTTGCGTTCCCCTTGTATCGCTTGTTCTGTTTACCGAGCCGCGGCGCTATTTTTAATGGATATAATAACTACGCGGACTTCATTTATTTGCTTTGGCTCCTAAAAGGAAGAACGCCAGCAGCAGACAATACGGCAATGCACCGTGTGTTCACACGGATGGCACGCACCGCGCTCCTGGTGGGAAAAGAACAATAACTTCTGCAAGAAAAGAGAGAGGGGGAAAGAAAACAGGGAGCAAACAGGGACTTACTGCCACTGTTGTCCCAAAAGAATCATAAACCGTCATTCAAGTTGCGCTAAATCGGCACAGGAAGAAATCACAGAATCATAGAATGGCCTGGGTTGAAAAGGACCACAATGACCATGTGGTTTCAGCCCCGTGCTATGTGCAGGGTCGCCATCCACCAGACCAGGCTGTCCAGAGCCACATCAGCCTGACCTTGAACGCCTCCATGGATGGGACATCCACAACCTCCTTGGGCAACCTGTTCCAATGTGTCACCACCCTCTGTGTGAAAATATTCCTCCTAATATCTAACATAAACCTCCCCTTAGTTTAAAACCATTCCCCCTTGTCTGATCATTTTCCAAATCCCTCCTTAGAACTACACACATGTGAGTCTCCTTTTTGGGAGAGTGGTTTCTCAACGCCAACGGCAACACTCCGGATGGGGTGTTCCTCCTGGGAAAGACCAATGTCCATCCCATAGGTATGGAGAATTCTGACATCCAGATGGGAAAGGGGGACGGCATGAGCCTTCCCCAATACCCTGGGAAGCCACAGAAGTGTCCTGGAAGGCTGCTCCCTCTATGCCAGGCTACTCGTGGGAAAACACCTGATGCTAAAAAGAAAGGGAAAAAAAGGCTAAGTTGAGTGTCCCAAATTAACTAGAAATTCACCCAGAGGAGCAGCATCGCAGCGGTGGCTGGCGAAGAGCACTTTATTAAATGGTCTTTAAAGTTGCCCTTAATCTTTCAGATTTGTTGCTATGATCAAGAAAAGCATACGTGGAGGATGGGAATATTGCGCTGCTGTTCTTTCTCTGCCCTTTCCCTCCCTTCTCATTTGGCTGTGATAATACAGGACAAACAGAAGGGAAAAAGGGGGAGGGAGAGACGGGGATAGAAAAAGATTGAAGAAAAAAAAAATGAAATAATCCCTGATGTTGGCAAGGAAAAAGCTATTGACATTTGGGACAAAACCACTGGGGTGTTCAGAGCCACGGGACCCAGAGCCAGTGCAGCCCTTTTCTTCCTTTCTCACCGCTGCCAATTTCCACCTTTTGACTGTTTTCTCATCCCTGACTCACGAGTGGAAGCTTTCTGCACAAAGCCAGCCCTCGCTGCCCTTCCACCTTTTCTTCTCCCTGTTCCCACAGTGCTGCATTCCCCTTTCCTCCCTTTGTCCTGCCCTCCACTGTGACCCAACCTGCTCCCAGCTCCCGTAGCCCCCGACAGAGGTGACCCCAAAGGGGCCTGAGAGAAACGCTTTGTGCACGGAAAAAGGAGGAAAACCAAACTTGAAGCACTGTACCCCCTGACCTTACCCCCTTCTGCTCTCAGTCTCCATGCAGGAGCATTTCCATCACGGTGGTGATGTGCTGATGGCTGGACTAGATGACCTTAGTGATCTTTTCCAGCCTTAATGATTCTATGATTTGTGCTAATTGCTCTAAGTATGGCACTGCTGCAGGTGACTGCAGGCACCTCATGGCACCTGGCTCCAACTTGCTGTCAGCACCAATAAATCATCGCCCTGGGCACTGGGCATGGGGTGCCAGCAGCGGTGGGATCCCAGCAATGTGCTCACAAATGGCCCTGCTTGGTGCTAATTGGGAGCATGGAGTCAGAGCTGGGACACAGGGATGGAATGGATGGAATGACTGAGGGGATGGAGGTTAGGTGCTGCTGCTGTAATGCACTGCAGGGGGACGCTGCAGACACAAAGCACAAGTAGATGCCCACGACCCCCCACTCCAAGCAGCTTTACTGCAGCCTTGGGGATAAGCTCTGGCCACCCAACGTCCCCAGGCTGCCTCGGCTGAGGGACTTAGCCTCAGAAACCCTCACCCTCAGAAAGCCCCACGGGTCTAACCTCGGCCTGCCTAACCCCACCCATGCACCATGCAGTGCTGCCCAATGCTACAGTTCAGGAATTGCACTGGACCTCAGCAGCTAATTGCACAAAAAGTCCTGCACAGCAGACAAACAGCAAACACGTCTCTCCTGAGGAGCTCCAAACCTCCTGTGCCATTTAACGCCTGCCAGGCTTTGAGGTTTGGTTCTTGGGGCACTCTCAGAGTGCCCTATAAACAGTGCAGGTGGTGGGAAGCACCGCTCCCGTTCCAGGAAAGCTCCTGCTGGCTGAAGGGACCCATTATGGCAGCAGCTTGTCCATCCAGCCTGATACATAAATTACTAATGCAAATTAATGGGTAATTGCAGCCCTTTCGTCCTAAATACTTAAATTATTTAACGGGCAATTAAGAGAGGAAAAGAGGAAAAGGGGCTTCACCCCACAGAGGCAGAGAGAAAAAATGAAGTGAGACCAGGAATACTCACACGTGCACAGGTTCTGCCCCTCCAGAGCCACTGGGACAGGTACCATCAGTGCAACGAGTTTCCTGTCCTCAGCAGCAGCACAGCCCATGGAGATCAGTGACATCGAGCCAAAAAACCATGAGATTTCCTCCTCCTCCCACCTTCAGCCCAAAGCAGCCGGGATATATTCCCACCCTGAGCACCAGAGGGGGGCAAGAAGGAAAACATCCCTTGAGAGAAGACGTCGTGTGGGAAAAAGTCACCGTAACAAAGCAATGCGTGCCCAGGGACAGCACAGGGGGCAGGGAGACGCAGCCAGACAATAGTGAATAGCCTGCAGATTACATCCTGAACTCGCAGCCTCCTGGGAGCGGGGTTATAAAAACCCTTTTTATTTTGTTTGTAGTCCAAAACAAACAAGTACATAAAAAGCTGAACGTGGAGGAGCCAGACAGGAAGTGAGTATAACATCTGGGAAACATCTGGCCTGGCTGCCCTGCACACCAAGCCCAGCGTGGTACCTGCACACATGCTTCCAACCAGCACCGTGCCCAGCCCTGCCTCCCTACCCCAAAAGGGCACTCCTGGAGGCAACTGCACTGCAAGGTGTCCCAAGCACTGCATGATGCCCAGGTGCAGGACGCCCTGAGCACAGCAGGATATCGAGCATTGCAGGATGCCCTGAGTGTTACAAGATGCCCCACTGTGAGGCTTTGAGTATTGTAGGTCACACTGAGCATTGGAAGATGTCCCAATACGGGATGCCCTGAGCACCGTAGGACACGTGGAGTATTGAGAGATGCCCCATAGTGGAGCTGTAAGCACTGCAGGGCACCCCAAGCATTGCAGAATGCCCCGAGCACTGCAGAACACACAGAGCTGGAGCTATTCTCTTATTTCTGTTTCCTACCCTCTGTTCCCAACCCTTTTCACCCAGGCCCTGCAGCAGGGCACCCAGGGGCAATTAATGGGAAAAGCCCATTCATTCCCCAGCTGCAGCCTGAACAGCCCCACATCTTGGAGCCCGGCACTAGCTTCCCCACTTCTCTTAGCAAGTGCTTCAGTGCGGCTTTAGGGGTGGGAGGAAGTTAATGGAAGGCAAAGCTGATTAAAAAGAACAATGCAATGACTCAATCTGTTTCTTCCCTACCTCCATTGTACCAAAACTCCTACATTTAGGAAGGGTTCAAGTCAGTGCCTCCATGCACAATGGAATCATCTCTCCAAAGGAAGCAGGGAGGGTACTGTGGACTCTGGGGCAGGACTGGACAAAACCCGCAGACACAATCCCACGGAAGGGCCAGATGGTCCCACAGGGCCTTGGCACCTTCCATTCCTCATCCTTTTTCTCCCTCCCTCCACAACCGCTTTGGGGGTTACCAACACGAAGGCCATCACTGAGGTGCACCAAACTCATGCTGCCGTGCTGCTCTCTGTGTCAATGGGACTCCGGCGAATGGGACCCCACAGCCCCATGAGGCGTGGTGCCCATACCCCAGTCCAGAGCCCCATTTACGACCCGGCTGTGGAAGCGCCGACAGCTTAACGAGCTCTCTGCTTCCCAAGTGGTGCCTCTGTATTTACGGCCTGAAAGAGCGAGATGGGAGCTGGCAGCCCATCACCCAGCTATCTGCTCCTGCTGCTGTCCTGCCCACATCCCGGCAGTTCCAGGAAGCCATAAAAAACGATTGTCTCTCCACCTTCCCCCCCTCGCTTTCTCTCTCTGCTCTAAAAACAAGAAACACCTCTACTTACTTATTTATTTTTGTGGTGGCGGTCATTTCTTTTTTGCGCTCACCCCAAGGAAAAGCATCAACTAATTGATGCAGGGAACTTGGGAGCAATCACACCGATGTGCTGTAGGGCACCCAGTGATGAGGTCCCACCCAGCCCTGTTCCCTTGGTGCCTAGGAGAGGAGCAGGAGGCCAGCAGCTGCCCCAGAGCTAGCACCAGTGCTGCAGGGAAATGCCTCTTGGCTGCAGCAGCATTCCAGCCATCAGCACCATGCACACCAGGGTGTCTTCCTCTGCCTCTCAGTTCTAAAGATGCGCAATGCAAAGGCTGGTGGGGAGCATGCCACATCAGTCGGTGCAATGCACAGGATGACATGCAACGCTCTGGTATGGTATGCAATGCATGGGGAGATGTACAGTGCCAAGATGAAAGGGGTGACACGCAATGCCAAGATATGCAACACATAAGGGGACACGCAATGCCAAGATGCATAGTGCACAAGGGGTCACATGCAATACCAAATTTGCAATGGACAAGGGCAGTGGCAAATGTGCAAAGCACAAGGGGTCAGATGCAATGCCAAGACTCACAAAGCTCCAGATTCCTGTGCATGGAGCAGAGGTGACAACCTCCATGCTCTGTGCTTCTTCCAGACAAACAGGCAAGGAGGTGGGGGGGAACAACTGCCAAGAGATGAGCTCAAACCCTTCTGGTCCTGCCCTCCCCAGGGTTTGGATGCAGAACGCAGAGCAAGGGCCCCGGGGCTGGGGGCCGTGCCCCTCCGCTGCCTTTCATTACAGCTGCGGCTGGAGCTGCCGGAGCTGGACGTTCTGGTAAAGCCGGTCAGGAGGAGAAAATCATAATAAAAACGAAAGAAAAAAAATAAATAGAAGAAGAATGAAGAAAAACCAACACCCTTTCAACGTTCTTGGTTTCCCCCGGCGCGGTGGGGCAGGGGAGAAGCAGGACCGGGCTGCAGGAGCTCCTCTCTCTTCCGCCCCTCTTTATCTGTGCCCGGGGCTCCCCCGGCGCCTGCTGATAATCAGGAGAGCATTTGAAACCCCGGCGCCAGACAGGATCCTTATCTCGAGGAATGCGGGATGGGGGCTGCTCCTGCGACAGCTCTGGGACGGGAGGGAGGGGGGAGAGGGGGAAAGAAGGACCCCCCGCTTTGCGCTCCGTGCCCCGACGGCACGGCCGCACGGGAAGCCCAGCCGCATCCACGCAAAGCGGGCCGTGCCGCCTCCCCCCAAGCCCCGAGGGTTGCGCATATTGCCAGGAGAGAGGGATTTAAAGCAAACGGCGAGGGGCTGACGGAGCTCAGAAACCGCCGACGCCCCAAACAGTGCGGTTGGTGCCGGGTAGTGCCACTGCAGGTACCAGCTCGCCTAATTAGCCGGCAGAAGAAAGAGCTTCGTTTCAAACAAAGCTCTTATTTTATTTATTTGCTGACAGTAGCAGCGCAATCCCCTCCGGCACGCTGTGAAAGCAAACACGCTGTCCTCAAAACAAACCGCCGGGGGCTTTCGGGTTGTATCCTTCCCCCAGCGCTCCTCTGCTCTCGTCTTTGGGAAGGGAAAACGAGAGAGCTAACAGCCCGCGGCTCCCATGAGCGTCATGCAGGTGGCAGAGCCGGCTCCTCGCCTCCCTGCTCCTCCTCTGGGTGCTCCCACACTCCTACACAGTGCCCTCCCCATCGGGGCTCCGCACACCCCAGCTGTCCCCCTGCAGACACCCCACGCCATAGGTTGGTGCTGGGCACACGGAAGGGACCGACCGCGGCCATCCCTGCTCTTAAAGATGCATCCAGAAGAACGTCGGGAGGGGAAAAAAAACATCCCTAGGAGCAGGGAGAGAGTGTAGGGCCGCCGTGATTTTATTTAGTATCTTTATTTATCGAAGTGCTTTAAATAGATATGGATTGACTCTCTCAGCTCTGGTTATTACAGCTTGAAAGGGGAGCCGGAGGCACTTTGATTAATGAACACCAGAATGCTCCAGGGGATGCTCGGCATCCAGAGCCACTCGGTGCCCTGCATCTCCCTCCTGGTGAGGGCACATGGATGGTATAAGCCCCCTCTACATAAGGGTCTGCACCCCAGTGCTAGCATTTGGGACAATGGTTGCTCCAGAAGTGCCACATACAGGATGGTGGCCCATTTGGGGACACCCCAGTGCCCCAAAGATGACAACTGGCTTTCCAAGCTCTGCATCCCCACCTCTCACACCTCTCCCCAAATGCCACTGCAAACTGACTGCATTTCTTTCTAAATCAGCACTGGAGGAATTATTCCACAAACAAGGCCTAATTCCTCCTTCTAAAGAGAAGAACAACCCTGCCCAGCTTTCACTGATATTCTGTCAGAAACACTCTGGGTTTCTCACTCTACCTCACGAGCATGGAAATGCAGCTCCTGCCCAAACTGGGCAGCACAGCAGCCATGGGTGAAGACTTAGACCAAAACAAAACACAAAAGTTTTCTCTTCACCAGTGCTTCTCCATTGCTTTGTTTAACTTTTCCATCCTAGATTATTGAGCTTTTTCCTCCCTGCCTGCACAAACAAGGAGTGTGAGCTCACCACCAGGCTGCGACCAAAACCTCCAGCATGGGTCAGTGCAGCCAGGAGTGATCTCAGCTGCGAAGCATCACGAGGGGCAGCCGCATTCTCAGCAGCCCCAAAATAGATTTATACATATATTTTGAGCTAGAAGCAATGCCATCTCTCTGCATGCGTTTTCTCCAGAATAAGCTGGAGGAATGCATGTTTTGCTTTCCCAAATCCCAGGTCTCATTCTGATCACCTTTCTGAGAAGAGGATGAAGATGCTCTTCATCCCACAGCCTCAAGACCACACAGTTCCCACAAATGCCTGCTCAATTCCATTTGTTGTTACACGGAGGTTCAGATAAGATATTAGGAAACATTTCCCCTCTGAAGGAGCAGTGATGCAGTGGCACAGGCTGTCCACGGAGGTGGGGGAGTCACCATCTCTGGAGGTGATGCAGAGCAGTGGAGACGTGGCACTGAGGGATGTGGGCAGTTTGGGTGGGCTGGGTGAGCTGAGAGGGCTTTTCCAACCTCACGGTTCTGCACTATTTTTCCTTTGCACTAAGCAAGCCCACCCCAGCACACAGTATGGCCTCACCACAGAGCATCTCCCACCCCACACACACGCGATAGGAAGCTCATCTTTCCCTTTCCTCCCATCTCTTCCTTGGCCACACAGAGGCTCACTGCTGCGGAGCCACTTAGCGTTCATTAGCAAAGGACCATTTCCTTTTGCAATAATTACAGGCTATCAGCCAACGCACATCCTCTGCCATGACCCCAAGCCATCCTTCAGCTCCTCACCTTGCTCACAGCTTTCCCAAACTACCTACCAGCTCTCTGCTCCGCATGACAGTGCATAATGGCCACAGCTATTGCAGCACCTGTATTCATAAACAAGCCAACCCCACGTGGTCCCACGGCAGCAGAATGTGAGCTGCTTTCCTATAGATTCCCAGAACAAAATGCTCACACCCACGCGCTGTTTGTGGTCCCCAGTGTAGGTGGCGAGTGTGATGCTGCCAGTTTATATTTCATCTTTCAGTAGGATATTAATAGATCCTTCTCCCTTCACGGGCCGACCAGCTCGCCTGGATAAAAACTTCAGTGCTAATTTCCTAATCAGGCAGCACTTAATTGCGAGATGTCTACTTGGGAGCTGAAGTGGGGGAGGGCTGCAGACACAAACAGCACCAAAAAATCTGGATTCCTTGAGGAAGTCAGGCTAAAAAAAGAATTCTCCCCCCCCCAAAAAAACAAAAAACAACAACAACAAAAAAAACCCACCAACAAAAACAAGCCAGACAGAGAGAAAAATAAATACTTGGGTTTCGGTTTTTGCTATCTTGGGCATAGGAGCTTGGCCATGAGGATGCTGTACCCATTTGTTGGGGTTGAAGCACTGGCTCCCCGCTGTCATCCCATCCCACACGGTGGTCCCCGGGGGCTGAGCAGATGGTTCCCAAGCTGACAGGTTGCACACAGCTCTGGAGAGTGCCAGGAGTTGTCTCCGTGCCTTCAGTATGTGGAAAGGGAGAGCACCCCTCCCCCCCCCAGTCAAAAGGGTTCACTGCTTGCCCCATGGGTTTAGACCCTTCCTAAGGGCACTTTCTGTGAGTTCCCAGAGCTGGCGTTAGAGGAGGCTGAATTCTGGCAGCAAAGCATGATGGAAATTAAAGCTTTTTGGTCAAAACCTTGATATTTTCAGCAAAGTGGAGGATTTGGGGTTGCAATTTCCCTGCTAAGATTGGTGCTTTCACTGCCCTGCTCCCACAGCAAGCAGCCCTTGGTGAGGCAGGGATCCAGCAGGAGCTTAGGTGAGTTTTTTTTCCATAGGATTTCAGTTGGGAGCTGCTGTAGTGATCCCTTTTCCTCCCACTGATATGGGGAGGGGACAGCTGGACCCTTCCTTCCTCCACCCCCAGTAATGTGCAGAGCTACGAAAGCAGTGCAACCTGGAGGATCTCCCTCCCAGCTCCAGCACTGCTGGTTCCCAGGAGCCCTGGTCTCGCAGCCCATCTGGGGGTTCTCTGGGTCCCTCCCCATGTCCTCTTGCACCAAACTGGGCTATAGGACCTGATCTGTGCGATGCTGACTCCTTTTGTTCCATGCTCTTTTAGGCATGCAATCTGACCCTGGCAGAGACATATGTTTTGCATTCTCTCCTGTAGGCTCTCCCTAGCCTGAGCCCTTCCCCAAAAATCCATCTCACTCCCAAGCCCTGTGCCAGCAGGGACAAGCAGAGCACCCATAAGATGCTCCAAGGGTGGGCGTCAGGGGCAAGTGGCCCGCTTGCAAAAATAATGCATCTTCTGTCTATTTTGTGGGGTCACTGGCATTTCCCAATGCCCGACCACCAGCCCCCGGATCTGTGTGGCCACGCGTGGGATTCCCCAGCAGGCAGGACCGGCCCCAGCACGCCCCGCTCTCACTGCTTTTGCTGCAGACTCCGAGAAACCTGCCCGATTCCCCCCGCTTTGCATAACCAGTTTATCCCAGCGTTTGTTTGAAAAACCCCTGTTAGTCACCGCTCTGAGAGAAGCAGCCCAGCCCTGCTTCCAGCTTTGGAGCTCGCTTTTCCAGCTTTGGGCTGAGCCAGCCGTGGTTTTTTTTATGCTGTTGTATAAATGCTAGGGCCTGAAATCTGCATCTCTGTACCTTGCTGTATATACATCCACTGTGACCGCTGCCCTAAGCTGTTTCTGAAGTGACTCTGTGCACATTGCAACACGGCAATCCAGTCCCCAGAGAGGGATGGAGGACACAGCTGAGACACCCTAAGCCTGGTGCTGGGTCCTGAGGCCATCTCACAGCACTGAGCACAGCCCTCCGTGCTCAGAAATCCTTCGTGCATGCAGCAAAACAAACAGCTTTCCAGCTTGCTTTGTTCAAAAAGAAGAAAGTTCCCCAGCAATACTCCAGCACAGGAGCAACGTGGCAGCATCCAGGAGCAGGTCTCCACAGGGGATTGCTACTCCTTCACTATGTTTGAATGCATTTTTCTCCCAAGTTACACATGGGGAAAGGAGAAGCCCTGTGCCCTTTGAACACAGCACCCTCGGGCTGCTTGGCCCCAGAGAAGGGCTGTGCTGTTACAGATGGGACGGAGGCTGTGGGCTGGATATGCTCACGTCAGCAAACCTGGAAAAGCATCGCGGCTGGAGGCCACACAACACCCAAGCGCAGCCCAGGCGTGGCCCTTCCCCTCTTTAAACCTGTCCCGAGGAGCTGCCGGCTCCTGCCTGCTGCCCCAGGAAAGCTCCCACGCCACGCAGTCCTTTCATCACCGCCCACAGCACCTACTGGGAGCATGCACACCCCAGCCCAGGACACCCACCTGGGTGCTCCCAACACTGGTGTGTTTGCTCTCTTCATCCATAAAGGCCAAGGTCACTACCCAAAGCCCACTGGAAACCCTCAAGGACTTTGCCTCTCCTCCCGCGGTGGTCGCTGCCCCACAAAGGCAGCCCAGCACAGGTTTAGTGCATGTTCAATGTCACTAAATGGGATTTTCCACGCTTTCTCAAAGGGAAACAATCCCTCAGCTTTGGACTTGGGAAGAAGGGGAATGGGGTGAGGAAGGGTGACCATACCAGCAGAACCCTGCTAGCACAGGAGATGCCATGAACTGACTTCGTGTCCGGATGGAGGAGAGTTTGGTAGGGATCAGGAGGATGCTTGCAGGCAGGAGGGCAGCCAAGCCCCCTTCCCTCCCCCTCTCAGCCTGAAAACTGGGGCAGTCCCCATTCCTTACACCACAGCAGAAGCCACAGCACCTCCCAGAGCTGCTGCCCCAGTGCTCTGCTTTCGCCAGGAGGATGGGGGAAAGCTTCTGGGTCCCTTCACTACCTCGCTGCACTTCTGCTTCTTGCATAACTCGGTACATTACTCTTTAATAAGTGTCTCAACTCTCTGTCCTCCATCTCCAGGGCAGGAAAATAACGAAATAAATAACATCACAGTTTTCGCTTAAAACAGGCAAAGCGCAACAGAAGCTAACTGGCTCAAAACATTCACTTGCCAAATGCCGGGGGGATTATCCCAGCCCCATCCGTCGGAGGCAAGCCTTGCTCGCGCTCCTCCTCCTCAGCAACCCTTTATCCGCACAAATCCCAAGGAAGCGTTTGGGGCAGCCCCAAATCCCGCACCTCTGGGCTCGGGGAAGGGCTCTGCTTTCTGGGAAGGGGGTTTCCAGCACCCGAAGAGCTCGAGCTGATGGAAGAGGGGGAGGCGGGGAGCTGCCCTTCCCAAAGGCGCCCCCAGATTAAAAGAAGCATAAACCAACAGCCGGGGGGCCTTACTCCCCCGCGGCCCCAGCTCAGCCCCGGGGTTGGGATGAGCGCAGCCGAGGAGCGGCTCCGGGGCCGCCAGCCCGACGCATTCCTGCGCCGTGAGTCAGGGCCCGGCACAGCGCGGGGCTGCTGCTCGGCTCGCTCCCACCCGGCACGGCAAGGCACGGCAGCACCTCGGCGGTGCGATGCCGCTGCACAGCAGCTATACAGCCGCGTTCCAAACGGCCCCGTTTGAGCCGTGCTAAGTGCCCTTCAGGAGACATTTCGACGTGGGAGGGAGCTGCCTTCAGCTTCTCTCGCCGGGTGCGACACCGGAGCAACTTTCTGGGGGCTCTCCCTGCACGCTGTGCATTTCGCAGCACTGATGCATCCCTGCTGCAGCTCACACTTTGTTTTTCCAGCTTGATGTGAGGAGCTGCGTCACCCTGATGCCACTGGCTCCCCACTCCCATGGTGCTGTATGGGTAAAAGCTCTGGTTTGGGGGGAGGATCCCACACGGCACCTCAGGATGCACCCTGCCCAGTGCCTGTAGTGCAGGGGCTGTCAGCTGGCTCACAAGCAAAGTGCCTTGCACAAGGCAAATGACAGCAAACCACAGGGAGGCAAAGCAGAGACCAGGGCCGATGGGATCCAAAGGACCTCACGAGCAATTCGAGTGTCCCCATGGAGGCGGCAGGCACTGAGCAAGGACAGGAATTTGGCTCTCAAACTGCAAACCCAAAGGGATGGGGTGAAGGGAAGGAGCCTCTGTAATGGAAAAGCCAAGGGACAAGGAGACAACACTGCAAAACCTCCTTCTGCACTCCAGGCCCGGACCTGAGCAGAGGTCCTCGGGCAGCCCCCCATCACCTGCCCACGGTGCCAATGCAGGAATCGCAGTTCTTAGGGACAGCAGGGACGATACACACACCACCAGCTGCATCCCCCCAGTACATTCTCCAGGTACCAGCACAGAAAAGCCATACCCAGAGGACCACCAGCACCCATCCCAGCATCACCATCTGCAATATCCATCCCATCCAAAACCCAACAGTGCACTTATATCCCCACAGCATGCCCCTAAGACTGCTCACCCGGGCAGGCTCAACCTGTTCTTCCCTCCCAGCCTCCTTTCTTCCAAGCCCTGCACATGGGACAGACCCAGGCTTGCAGCATGCTCTCAGCCCCTCTCCTCCCAAGATTGAATAGAGACTGCAACCTCATAGATCCTATACAGTGACAGCCTCCTGGAGCCACCAACCTCAGAAGATGTTGGTGAGTTATAGGGAGGGGGGAATGTATATATAGAAATATATATATGTATATACACACACACACTCGTGTATATAAATATAGTGAAGGCTGAGCTGGATCAGAGGAGTGCTAACGAGAGAGGGCAGCAGGAGCAATGCCTGTTTGTTGTCTGCGCAGGGACTGCCGACGGAAGGGCAGCATTTATTTCAAGTGCATCTCAATCACAAGATTGGGTTGTGCACAGGAAACTTTGAAAAGCCATAGCGGAAAAAATAGAAAACAATAATAATAAAAAAAAAAAAAAGGAAAAAAGATCGCTGAGCTCCCCGGCCATCAACAGCCGGCTTGGAAAGAAGGCAACATCAAACCCTGCCCGAAGGACTGCCTGTCTGACCCGGGGGGACGCGACAGCCCACCGTGTCATGGACAGGGACGGGACCGGTTTGGTTTTTGTGGATGGCGAGGAAAAAACGGGATGAAATGGAATAACACGACGGAATAACAGAACAGAATAAAACAGAATCGTCTGGTAGGAGCGCAGGAACCCGCGGCCGCCCCGCTCCCTTCTCGGGGTGCAGCTATGTGGGTCCGATGCCCCCCACCCCAAAGCGCTCCAACAGGAAACACGAACCGAAACCCGCGGCCACGAAGCCGCAGCGCTGAGCCAGTCAAACGGCAGCGAACTTTTGCCAGCACAGCCAAAGGTCCGTCCCTCCCCCCTCCCCAAAAAACAACTTCTCCCCGCTGACCCCGAGCCCTCCAGCCCCGTACCTGCGGCGGCCAGCGCCCAGCGACGGTGCAGCGGCAGCAGGAGGAGGAGGAAGAGGAGGAGGAGGAAGAGCAGGAGGAGGCGGCGGGCCGGCGGCATGGCGGAGCGCGGAGCCCAGCGGAGCACAGCGCTGCTGCCCGCCCGCCTCGCCACACTGCCGGGCTGCCCGCGGCGGCGGGGCGGGGCGGGGGGCGGAGCCACGCGGTAGGGGGCGTGGCCACGGACGGAGAGTTGCGATGAGCTGCGACCGGCCTCAGCCCCGCGCCGCCTCCGCTCAGCCCTTTCGGAACCAACCCCCGATCCCCGTTCCAGTCTGCAGAGGGGGTTTGCGGGCAGCAGGGGGAGCCCCGCAGCGTGCTGGGGATGGCACAGCGTGGGCACCCCGAGTGGTGGATTTAGGGCAGGCGGCTGCTCTGTTCCTGAGGTAGGGTGGTGGTTGCAGGGATGGAGAGGGGGGTCCTGCTGCTGGGACAGCGCAAGCAGCTCATTAGCCCGGCTGCCTTCAGCTTGTGTGTGTGGGGAAGAGCAATGTGCTGGAAGAGGAGCAAAACAGATCAGAGTGCCCACTGCTGTCACCACAACATCAGACACTGCTGTTCCTGCGTGGAGGGGCCCCTCAGGAGCAGAGTGAGCGTTTTGTGTGGAGTGTGTTTTAGAACCCAGTGAGAGCGTGAGGGTTAAACTTGGTGGTGTTTAAGACACTGCCTGGTATTCAAAATATGGATTAAAGCAATGCAAATGAATGGTTAGTTGGCCGCTATTCCGCAACCGTAGCAAAATATGACATGACAAACTATCATTAAGGCAAAGGGCTGTTTTTCCTCCTGGGTGTTTGCCCGTCGCCCCTACTTTTCCCCCAGTGACCTGGTGCCTGCGGTTAGCCCAAGTCCCAGCACTCCCAGCCTTGGTGTGGCCAAGATAGGGGCGTTAAAGCATTGAACAACATTGAAACCAGGTGGGCAGCAAGCAGAGGAAAGGCCCAGAGCACAGCTGGTGAGACAGAGCTCCCTTTGGCTGCGATCCAGACTTGGGCATCGCTTCCCACCCAGATTTCAGCAGCAGTTTGGACCATAGGTGGGCTGGGGTGGCCAAAAATGGGGGTGGTGGGGGTTTCTTGGCCCCCAAAGTAACCCCAATAACTGCAGGCTGCAGCCCCCTCCTGAAGCCTGTTTGCAGGTAGGAGACGCAGAGGGAGGCTGGCTCTGTGCAGAGGTGCTGGGAGGAGGAGGAGGCATTTGTGGTTGAGCGGCTCCCGAGCCCTTTCTGCTTTGCAGAGCTTTATGAGTGCCGCTGGCGTGTGATTCGATTAAGGACCATGCATCGCCTTCCCCTGACTCCAGAGCCTCCATGGCAATGGATGGAAATCCTGCCCAGCATCCGCAGGGCACCCCCAATGGTCCCGTGGGGTCACAGCCCGGTGTCACCCTCTTGCCCGCCCTCCTCCAAAGCCACCCCAGTGACAAACGGGCAGAAGGGGAGGTCTGAACTGGGCAAGGGGTGAGGTGGGAGAGGCTCTGTGCCCCATGGAGCAGGTGCAGGGCCAGTGATAATTCCCCATTTCTCCCAGTGCAGAAGCAAGGAGTGCCCAAATCTAGTTATGGGGCAGCAGATTTAGGGACGAACAAAAGGCAGTGCTTTTTTCACACCACCCACGATTTGATTATGGACGTTCGTTGCCAGGGGATGCTATGGAGACCTCCAACCTAAATGGGACCCAGATAATGTTTAGGAAAACTGGAAGAGCATGGGGTTTTCAATACTGTGTAGCGATCATACCAGGGAGTACCTACACCGGGGCATGTGTCAGGCTTGGCCACAATGCCATCCCCAGCCAGAGATGCCCATCTGCAATCTGCATGCTTCCCAGATAAATAGGTGCCATGCCCCATCACCGATACAGAGCAGCAGCATGGCTTGGGTTGGAAACACTTCCAGCTGGGGAAATTCCCCTATCAGCTGGGACTGCTCTCTGGGTGGCACTCAGTGACATTCTGATCTGCTGCTCCCACAGCTGCAGGCAGAGATCCCGCTCAGGAGCAGTGCAGGCAGCATCGTCCCTATCTGCACGGTCTCCATCCAGCTTGCCAGCTCAATAATTTATTATCCAGAAGGTGCAATCACTATCCATAATTCACGAGCAATAATGTTCTACACGTTCAAACCAACAACTTGGCTCCCTGGACCGTGCACCGTCTTCATGTCCAAGCTGTCATTTCATCCTTCCCAACAGGCAGCAGCCAGCCCTGGGTTGGTGCATCATGATGGGCACCCTGAGAACAGCAGGTCTAGGGGTTAAGTCTGTCTGTCCTAAGGGATCCACTGCCATTTAATTTCGGGTTGGGAAAGGATGTGGGGACAGCAGAAAGGGCTTTTGCAATAGGTCAGAGCCTGGCAGGTAACACAGGAGCATCAGCAGCTCCCGGGAGGCTGTTCAGACCTGCAAGAGGTGGAGGAGGCTGAAATGTGAGGCACCTGGTTTTTGGAGCAGGGAAAAAAAATGCCTCTTTCTCTGCAAAGTGAGCGAGGCAGAGGTAAAACACAGCGCAGCAGAGCATGCCGGAGCTCCCAACTCCCGGGGGAGATGTTTATTAACTCGTCAAAACATAACGTCTGTTGTTGCCAGCGAGAAACTAGAACAGCAAAAAAAAAAAAAAAAAAAAAAAAGAATAAGAGAGAAAATAGAAAAAGGGAAAGAAAAAAAAAAACAGAAAGAAAAGCCAAGGAACACATAGAAAATCGTCATTTGCTTTCCTTGTACTTTGCTGAAGGCTGAAGATGCTCCATGTTAGGGGGGGCCTGAGCGCAGGCTGGTGGCTCCCAGGTGAGGACCCCCAGGGGACAGGGCTGCCCCTTTAATGGGATGCAGAGCGAGGTGCTACTGCAGATCTTGCAGCTGGCTGTGGGGCTGCAGGATGCTGAGGGGGAGATGCTCTTCCTGTGGGGAGGCTGAGAAATGAAAATCTGCGGGATGGGGATGGCTTTGGTGGGCTGAGGCTGTGGTCCTCTTTGCATCTGCCTCAGGATTTCAGCCCCCGGTACTGTCAATATGTTCTTTAAGGAGCAATTTACACTTAAAACTGACCCCCCTCCTGTGAAAGTGCCACTGTGTGAAACAGCAGATGGTGTTTGAGCACTGCAAAAGGAAAAATGTAGCTCAAAAAAAGATAGCAAAGAGACTCCTTGTCGCGACGTGAGTGCCCCAGGGTCCTGGTTTGCAGCTTCCCTCATGGAGGAGGTGAGAAAATAGAAAAAGAAAAAACAGCCACCCAAAAGCTGTGGGATGGTATGGGAGGCAAGGGAAGCACAGAGGGACCTGTTCTCCAGGAGGAGCAGAGGTGGCAGGAGGTCTTGCTCAGGAAGGGCGCTCCCCTCCTCTACAGTGCCGTGGGTTTGTTCATGGCAAATCAAAGCTGCTCCTCAATACAAACAGAAAAAATCCCTCTCTCACCTCACAAAGCTTTCCTCTCTTTCCCCACACTGGAAATAAAACAAACAGAGCCCACTGAACTGCGTCCTCCCAACGCTGCTGCTTCCATGCAGGAAAAAATAAAAAAGGAAAACAACTTTTCCTTGGAGGTTTTATTAAAAACAAAATACCTCAAGCACTGCTAATTTCCAAAATAAACAAGCAAATCTTCCGAGCAGCAAATGCAGAGAGCCTAAGGCGTCTTTAAATGTCACTGAGGAGCACTGGTCCCCATGCATAGCCGCTGCTGGGCAGATGCCTTGCATTAGATGCATCCCAAGGAAAAAACCCAAATCCAGGTCCCTTTGCCCTTGCTTTGAAGCCAGCTGGATAAGATCAGGCTTGGCTGCTGGAATGGCTTCCCCCCTAGCAACAATGCAGTGGCAGCTCCTATCTCTGCTATGGCACTGTTGTTGCCCCTCTGGATAGCTGCGAGCCAGAGGGATGCTTCCACTCTGCAGGTGCTGCTGGCTTCCCCATGTCCCCAGGCCCCACTCTGACCATGTTTCATTCCTGCAACCAGGAGGGCTTAGCAGGTATAAGCCTCAAGGGTTTTCCCTGCAGCTGCATGTCAATGGGGACGTGGAACCTCTTGCAGGCAGTGCACAGGGACAGCATCTGAACCCCCTCCTTGCCGCAAACAAACTTATGAACTCCCCTCTCAAGGTTATCCAGCGCTGCTTAAAGATTGAAGAAGAGTGCAGCGTGAGGTATACAGCTCCTCCTGAAATATTCATCCCCCAGCATCAATGTTTCATCAATTTTCTATTGGATATCACCCTTGACACCAGCTTCAATCATTTTGGTGCAGATGGTGAAAAACAGATATGTTTACAGAGCACCCCCCCACACACACCCCACCTCTGGTTTCCTTTTTTCCACGTAATTCAGCATCAATGGGCCTGGCTGGGTCCTGTCCTCCCCTTTGCTCTGAGGGTATCCCTGCGGGGCTGGCTGCCCCCTGCTTGGCTGGGGCTGCCCTAGGCAAGACGAGCCCTACAAAAGGTGCCTCTCTATGATTCCATTTGGGATTTCATGCCCTCATGATGAGCTCCCAGCTCCCAGCAGCATTTTGCCCTCACCTGTGGTGGAGCATCCCAAGGGCCCCCACTCCTTTGGCACACCTTTGGACGGCAGCATGTCAGCTATTAGTAGAGCTAACGAAGTTAAGGTCGACCTTTCCTCTTGCTGGCTCTGAGCAGAGCAGCCAGCCCATTTTACGCGCGATCTGACTCGATGTGCAATAACAGAAAGGGGAGAAACCCCCCAGCGCTGGCTCGTTTTCGCCTTTAATTGCAGTCTACAAATGCCAGTCTTGTTTTCACTCGCTCTGAAATTCCTTTTGTCAGCCCAGGGCTCCCCCTGGTTCAGGACAAAAATTGACTTCATGTCATGAATGAAGTAATTATTTCCCTCCACAAATGAAAATGGCAATTATTTTGCAAGAAGTGAGGGATGCGTGTGGTTTGCAATGCCAAGCAAGGACGGGACCTGAGCACACAGCAGGTACTTCTACAGTGGCAGGACCACTTTGCCATCCACAGGCCTGCACTTTGCCTTGCCCTGCCTGTTGTTTTTCTGGCCCTTTGCTTCACTCATTCACATTTCCCACGGAACGAACAGCTTTCTAATTTGCAAAGATGCCTTCGCCTGCTCTCATGCACCTTCCAGCTTCTGAGGGTGTTAGCAGCCAGTGCAAAGCCAAGCTAATTGCGGAGCACAAGAAGATTTTGGAACCCTGCAGAACCATGGCAGCATATACTAGGGAAGGGATTTCAGACCAAAGTGCTTTGCTGAGCAGAAGGGCACAAGCATTGCTCCCGAGCCAGATGCAAAGCCACCTGAAAGCTGAGGGTCACCTTGCAGCAGCTGGACCTTGTCTCGAGGGCTGTGGCAGTGGAGGCATGAAAATATGTTGCAGCCCCTTAGCAGACTTCAGTACGCATTTCTGTTGTTATCTGAGAGGAGAGAGAACCAGGCAGCTTTTCCTGGGAGTCTCCTGGAATGGAGGATGTGGGAGGGCACAAGGAATTGCCAGCACACACTTCCCAAATTCTTATTAGCACTTTTCCCATCAAGTTATAAGTCCATAGGAAGGCAAAGATGGCTCAAAAGTCTCCCAAACTTATGAGCCCTGTGAGGAGGCACTGTGCCTGGACACCTTTTGAACCAGCGTGGGTGCCCACATGAGCTATGGGAGGCCTGTGGCAGCAAAGGGACTGCTTCCAGTAGAGCTGCGATGCTCTGAGAGCAACCCATACATTTACCTGGTCCCCCTACCTTCCTCCAGCACCACAAGAGTTAAGATGAGTCTATTACGGTTTGCTTGTCACTTTGTCACTGATCTAATGACCATCGATAATAGTTGAATAAGAATTGATGGAGAGATGGATTTAATTAACCCCAGTGTCAGCAGCTAGCATTGCTGTCTGTTTGTGTTAATGGAGCAGCCCAGGAAAAATCCCTCCTGAGCTTTTCGTGCTCAGCCCATGGCGGGTGGAAGAGTCCTATCCATCAGCTGCGACCTCCAGGTGCTCTCAGTGAGGAAATTGCTTCCTCCTACCCCTAAAAGAATTAAACCATGCCCTTGGCTTCTCCCACCATGCCATTGCTGCCATCCTAGGGCTGGGTGGGAGGCACCTTGAGGGATGTCTGTCTGGCACCCACCAGGTTTGCTTCACACTTCCCCTTCCTTTCATTTTCAGCTGTGATTACTTTTCTTGTTCCAGCACATGGCTTCTGGGCAGGTCTGGATCCATCCATTGCTCTGGGGATGCTCAGGGTCCTCCCACATGATCCCACTACAGGACCAAGGCATCACGGCCTAAAGGAACAGACTCCCCTGTGCGGCACACATCCAGGCTGCAAACCTTCCAGTGAATGCAGCTTTGTCTCACAGCTGGCATTTCCAGGTGAGATGGGATGTAGGTCCCACGGCATGAGGTCAGCGAGAATACCAGTTGCTGGCAGCCCATTTCCTGCTGAGAAGTGATGAAGTCAGCTCCTGGCTCCTGTACTGCCTGTAGCGCTCGCTGGGATGCAAGCAGCAGTGACAGACAGCAACATCTCAACAGGGTTCCCACAAAAAACAGACAGTTTCTGCATGTGTAACTGGTGCTGGAGGCAGGAAGGATGGGGATAGGGGTGGCATCGAAGCATCTATCCTGCTTTGGAACAGCCTGAGCCCTTCAAAAGGTGTTGGTTTGCAGAGGTTTCCTGTTTTGCTCATCCCCATCCCAGACAGAAAGCGCTTTTGCCAAGTACATCTTCAGATCCCTGCCAGTAACCTCCAGCCATGGAATAAGTGAGAGTAGGAAAAAAAAAACACCAAAACCCCAACAGAATTTAATTTTGAAGACCCAGCTAGTCTTATAGCTTTTCAAGCTCGGGAGCAGGTGAGCCAATAATAAAATAAACTGCCCAGAGAGGAAATGAATATTGGGTTTTGTTCCAAACGGATGAGTTCAGCCAGAGTCTGAAAAAGGGGAGGAAAAAAAAAAAATAGAGTAGGAATTGTTCTGTGACAAACGTATTTTGACAGTCCGGCTGAAGGGGCTGACAGAGTTATGAGCGAGGGGGAGGAATTACTGATTGCTGAGTGTCATCCCACTTGTTTTTCTTGATTCAGCCTGGCCTCACTAACAATGTGTGTCACTGCCCAGCGCTGCAAACATCCTCTGCTGAGCGACTCCGGTGTGCTCAGAAGCAAAGAGAGCTTCCTCCTGCCATATACCTGCCAACAGTGGCTGGGGATGGGCCTGGGAAGGGCACAGGTCAGAGGGCTGGGATCTCGCAGCAGGTGTTCCGGTGCATTGGTTTGCAGCCAGCAAACTGCCAAAGTCACCTCAAGCTGGGGATGATGCTTGGAAATGGGGTTCCTGTGAAGACAGTGCAGTGTTGGTGAGACTCTGGTGTCTGATGCCAGTGTGTTCCTGCTGCCATGCTGTGCCTCTGCCGGGACATAGATTTGGTCCCTCTGCTCACCAGAGTCTGCACGGGGCTTGTGGGACCTGTCCCCTCCCAAACTTCAAGTTCTCTCCAGGCTGCCCAAAATTGGGCCACAGGTTTGGCCAGGATGGAATGGGTGCTGGCAGCCAGACAGGAACTCACATGCAGACAGCATGACCGCACAGACTTCGTTTCCTTAGGAAATCTGGCTGGAAGTTCCGTCTGGCTGAGAGACCCAGGGGATTTTACAGGTCCCTTCCAGTCTGAGCCATGGAGCTGGTGAGACAGCACCATCCTCCTCCTCAAGAGCACCCCACGGCTCCAGGGCAGGACAGCCCTCACCTCCCAACACTTATTCAGATTCTCCCAGCATGAAAAACGTCCAGGCGTAGGGGTTCTGCGGCAGGGGTGGGCTCAGCTCAGCTCATCCGCAAGCCTCTGCTCCCTGCTAGGAGTGTTATTGATGCTGGAGCTGGCAGAACCTGAGACCTTCCTCCACCTCCCCGACATCTGCTTCCCCCAGCCTGATCCCACGGCCTTTCAGACAGACACATTTATGCCCCACTTCCCCGCAGAGTGACATCTTTCAGAACATGTTTGCTGATGGTCAGAGCAGAGGGCAGGGCTCTGAAAACCTCCCAGAGATCAGCACAGGGCCTTGGACATAAATAAAACACTCGGAGTGAAACTTGGGGGACGTCTTGGTGCTTCCAAGGACAGCCTGGCTGCTTTTGTACCAGTCACTGCTCACAGTGCAGGATAGAGCTCAACCAACTGAAGGTTAGGTTGTCTGGGATAGGAAGAATGCCAGAAATTGCTAGTGATACACGTATATATCACTGTGTGTTACGTTTAGCATTTGTCCATGACTCTTGTAGGTCTTTACCACTCAGCTCAATGCCTATGCTCAGCCCAGCCTTGGGAGAAAGGAATTCATCCATTCAGGTTGTTTTGGATGATTTATGGGGTAAAAGTAAAACAGCCCGGATGTTTTAGGTTGTCTCGTTTGCTCCATTCTGCTCCCAACACCCTGCTCCTTGCTATTACTTGTAGGTCGAATGCAGGGCAAAAGGCAAAATAAGGCTGCTTGCAATAGCTCTACAGCCATCCGTACCTACGATTCAAGGTACTCACTAAACAGCAGTGATTTGCTTCCTGGGGATGAATGGAAGTAGTGATGCCAGTTCTAATTGCCCCTCACACCCCGCCATCCGCCTGATAGGATGCAGACCTTGTTAACATGAGAACTAATGGAAAGATGCAGGTGGGGTTCTGGCTGGTTAAGCCAGAGATGCTTCAGTGAGAATTATCCAATTAAATCTCCATCTCTGTCTTGCTTTCATTTTGTCCCCCCCATTGTTGTGGCATTATCAGCCAACCCAATAGAGTCCTAATCAAGCACCTTCAGCATTAAGCCATTGCTTCAGGCATCATGCACGGCCTTGCATCTCTGGGGTACCACGCTGGGAGGGCAAACAAAGCTAACCCCAAACATAAATATATGCATACATGGCACATGGCACAGAGCCCTGCGCCTGCCTACAGGGGCTTGTCTTTCTGGTACTGTGCATCCCTCTTCATTCAACCCATCCTTTCAGGCCATCTGACACCTGGCCGTGGTGCCCAGAGAGGAAATTCCTAGCCCTGCTCTGGAAGAGTTTGTGCCCCTGGCACACACACCTGTGCCCCCAGCTGCAGCTCCTTCCCTTCTGCTTTAAAACTACCCCAAATCTTCCTCCTTGCTCCCATTTGGTGATACACATTCACACTGGGTATTGCCATGGTGACAGTTTGTCCCTTGTCCCAGATGAAGGGGTGGGGGGAAATTAAGAAAAAAACAGTTTTAATAATGTCAGAGGAAGCAGACAGGGGTATAAAATCCATTAAGCACTGGAGTGGCCCTTGCAATGGGAAGTGCTCCTGCTCCTTCCCTCTCTGTCACTTGCTCTCTCCTCAACCCCCTGAAAGGTAACCTTTAAAGCACACTCGATAGCATGGTACTTAAACCTCTGGCATTTACTTTCATTTCACTCTGGCTTTTATTTCTTTTGAGGAGAGGAGGGCTTTTGCGTTAGAAGAGGACAGGCTGCTTTTTCCCTTCTCAGCCAGTCCAGCCTGGCAGCATCCAAAACCTCCCCAGGCCCCCCAGAATCTTGCCCGCACCCTCTAAAAAAGCATAATGCCATGGCTGTGGGGTGATGGGATGGGGAAAGTTTTGTGTTTTCTGGGTTGGATAAGCATGACCTAATTGTGCCCAGACACCTGCTGGGCAAAAGAGGAGTCCCAAATATATTAATAAAAGGAAGCCTGCAAAGTTTTTAGAAGCCATTCATTAATTTCATACGTGACCTGTTGGTAGAGACATGAATTATTATCTCTGTAACTTAGCAGCGTCTGCAATGCCAGGCTGACCTTGTGCTGTGCCTCACACAGCAGCAAAGCCAAGCATTCCTGGGGCCCATGTAGGCACCCCAAGTTCCCAAGAATGATGGGGGAAGCTTTACAGACAGCTGTAAAGTAAACTTTTGCCTCTTTGAGTCTCTGAATCAGTAAAATCACTATAAAAGAAGCCAGTGCTGTGACTAGCTTCGGGTACTGAGCTCAGGCCCAAAGACATATGGTGAGAGATCAACATGACTGGTGGTCATAAAGAAAACAAAAGAACTGCCAACTCATTGTGACAGGTGAAAACACTCAGAAACAAGAAGAACACAGAATTGTGAAGACTGGCAGATGTCACAGCTGTTCCGTGGTAGATTTTTCTGCATCTGCACATACTGGAGAGCACAGCCTGCAGGTGAGTGGCACCTCCTTGGAATGCAGAGTTGACTGCAGGTTGCCTTGGACTCAGACTGAACCAGATAGATTCAGAAGTGCTCAGAGCAAAGAGCATAGTCCCAGTCAATCCCCCAGCTTGGCAGATGAGGGCAAGAGGGACAAGCGGAGGTTTCTTGGTCTTGAATTAAGGAGATCAGAACCATAACGTAGTTATGAGAGGAAGAAAAGGCAGAAATCAGCAAAGGGATGCAGGATGGCTGGGTGAATGAGGTGATGGATGGGCCACCTTTGGTCATGCTGCTCATCAACCAGCAGAACAGCATTTCCGTCAGAGGCAGATAACAGGAGACATTCACTGACCCTCTGGATGAGGAGAGAGCTCTATCATAAAGAAGGAAACAAATAAAAAGTGCAAAGGTAGGAAATTGCTCAAAGATTTTGTCTGAGCCTGATGGGCTTGGGCTTTGGTGGCATTGAAAAAAAAGTAACAAGAGAAAATCCTGACTCTTCAGTGTTTGCAAAGATTAAATTGGAGCCTTCTGGTCTGATCCACTGATTGTATTTCACTTCCACAAACAGCTGTGTGGCGGTACAAATTACAGGGGACGCAGTGCTCGCCGTTTCCAGCCATCCGGCAATTTGCCCATTTATCAGCAGCAGTCTGAGCAGAGCGTGTCACAGCAGCTGGGCAGAGGGCTGGCATCCACAGGAATGCAATCCCAAGGCAAAGCCAGAGAGGTGTCAACACTCACTATGTGGCCCAGTGGTACATACGGATGGGTGGTGAAAACGTGGGTGCCACTTTCACATGAGGAGACGCAAAGATGCCAAGGCCAGTGGAGAGGAGATGCTGGGAGGATGGAGCATGGGAAGGGACAGCCAAATTTTCAAATACACTCATCCCCTGGTGCCTCAACAGAGATGGAGCCATTTGGAAAATTTGGATGGCTGGTTCTGCCCTTGGTGTTCAGACCTGAGAGCAATGGCATGAGGTGGAACTCACCAGAAGCGCTGAAATGGGCAAGTATCTGCAAATATTGACTTCAGTACATGTACCCAGAATAGTCAGCAGGAACAAAAATCAGCAATGCAAGCTGCTATTTGGATTGGGCCTTCCTGCTGGGACTTCGGGCTCATATTCCCCATATGTGACCCTGTGCTTCTGGAAATCTCACTGCTCCTGCAGTCCCTGTCATCACCACTCATGATAATATCCTTAATAAAAACGCTGTCAGTGTCCCATTCAACCTGCTTTTAAGAGCTGTTAGTGTCCTGGCAATCTCTGGCCGTGGGCAGAATACCCAGAACGACTTCCCAGCCACTCAGAGGGACAAGTGTTTCAAGGACAGATCAGGAGGCACAGAACCTTCACAAAGGCTTCCAACATGCTGGTGAAGGACCCCCATTGCATCTTTCTGGAAAACTAGGCTCCCAGTCTTGTAATGCCTGGGAGGGTTGCAAGGCTGCGGGCTCAGGGGGCTCCAGGGGATGGGGATGGGAGGAGTTTGCTGTTTTTCTCCCATCACATTTGTCCAGAAGGACTGGGAGCAATTGGTAGATGGACAGGATGGGGGGGGGGAGGGAGGGGGGAATGACTCTGGTTAATTCCGGTTTAAACCCAATTTCATTTAATTACTTTTTAGAGCAGTAGGAGTGTTTTAACAACTGATTATCTCTGCCAGGCAGTTGTGTTTATTCTTCTTGGCTACTTGTGCAGTTTTTCCAGGCAAATCTCTGCTGCTGTTGTAACATAAAGGGAGTGAGGTAGTGAGAGGGCAGGATGCTCTGCTTGGAATTTGGCCCAAGATTTCCTTTTTCCTTCCTAAAGGTGAAAACCAGAAGGTGCTTGCATGGCTCTGCTGGGCAGGACCTTAGCATAAAAATAACATAGGAAGACAGAATCCTTGCCATCATCAGTGGCAATGTGAGCCTTTCAGATCCAATAGAGGAATTCACCCTTGCACCAAGCCCTCCATTTTACATCGTTCTCAATGCAACTCCAGGAATGTGTAGACAAGTCACCTGCACTGTGCACTCACCCTCATGGCCATTCTATAGGAGCTGCTTTACCCATCCCTCAGTGCTCAGTTGATTCCATCTGGGCTCCGAGATGCTTCTTTTAGGCAGCATGCTCTTGTCCCAAAGCCTGTATCCACTCCAACCTCTGCACCACCTCCATACAAGCACTGCAGAGGGTTAAATGCTGTCATACCTCCAAACCTGGCTCATTTGGGTTCTATTTGCTGAAATGTGTCGTGCTCCATCCTGGAGGACTCCTCCAGCCACTCATTCATGGAGATGAATAGCAATTGCCCTCCACCATTCCCAAACTATTCATTTTACCCCTCCAAATTTCTGGACTTGTGTACCCATAAAAACTCATTAAGCCACTTCAGTGTGACCAGCATGGTCACCTCTACGGAATTTTCCTCCCTGAAAATGGGATGCGACAGCTTAGAGTTAACAAGTCCAGGAGGAATACCCATAAAAGAGCTGGTGTCACAACGCATTGTTAAAATAGCAGGTGAGCCAGCCACTTGGAGAGTTTAATGGGCCCACGTTTTAAAAATATCTGTGCTGCATCTTGCGCAACAGATAATAAATCTGTAGCAGATATGGATTTTCCTGCCTGGCCACAGCCCTGAGCTCTGGCTCTCTCTCTTTGCCCAAGGGGGATTATTCTGTGGCTTTACTGCTGCATTTTGGGGAGGGAGGGATAGAGGAGGGATGCTTACCCCTGGGCAGCAGGATACTCACCCTTCTTGGATGCGCAAATGTGTCCTGAGACTTTCTGCATCTTCCGCCCTGCTGGCAGATGCTCCTTCTGCCTAAATACGTCATCTTCTCCAACATCAAACTTTGAGGAGGTGGGACCAGCACCTCATTCCCAGTGCCACGCAGAGCTGTTTTCAGGTGGTGATAGTGAGATGCTGTTGTTGGGAGTGGCAAATTGGAGCTTATAGCAGGGAGCTGCGGGTTAGTTTATTTTTTTTAACACAGACTATTTGCAAGAACTTAACACACAGCATGGAATCTTCAAACTGACAAGTGAAATGTAGTTAGCCGAGCTTCTATTATTCCCAATTTATTACTCCACTGGAGAGTTGTGCAGGCTCAGGGGCTGGAGGAAGGAAAGCGCTCGCGGGAGCGCACCGGCGGCGGCCAGCAACCCGAACCCAGAGCTCCCGCTGAATTATGACTCACAATTTATAAACCATTATGTGCAATGGATTTCAACTATATTTATTGCAATACAACTGCTAGCAGTTCAAAAATCAATTTGGGAAATGTGGAGGGAAAGGACGAAATTATTAATATGTTTTATATAAATGCCGTAGTTTATCCTTTCCTGGTAAATAATGGTGAGCCCTCCGCTCACTGCAGGCTGGGTGTCTGCACAAGAGCTTGCCACACATGGGTGCACCCAAGATGATGCATGACTGACAAGAGGCATGCCACCCCCGTGTCAAAACAATAAACTGGAGAGTATTTCACCCACTGGTTAAAACAAGGCGACACAGAACATTTGTAAGGGATTTGGCAATGATAAGCCCATGGGAGGTGAGACCCAAAGGATGGCTCCTGGAGCAAGGGGAAAGTAAGCCCTCAGTGTGATGTGCGTGATGGTACGGAGCACCCTGGCTGTGCGGAATGGGGACATCTGCTGCAAAAGGTTGGATGACATCGGCTTTTCCATTCCGGGGATCTGCAGCCATATGGTGCACTCCCAACGAGAGGGTTTCTCCAAATTAAGAAAGCAAATGGAAAGTTGAAGATTGGATGAGAAGCAAAGGGGGGTCTGCCTGCCTTTAAGGATGACCTTTCCATGGTTTCTTTGCAGCATCAGGAAGAAAACTTACTTCTATTTTAAAAGAAAAACTTACTTCTATTTTAAAAGAAAAACTGAGTTTCTTGTACGTTCCCATGATTCCCGACGCTGGCACTTTAAATTAATCATCGTGAAGAGCCACCACCAAAATAGCAGTACTGGGAACAAACGTCCTCTGGGCAAATGTTGCAAATGCTGCCCAATGTATTCGCGTTAAAGCATTGTTCCTCTCCTTCATCGCATCTCACGCAAACCATTGGAACACACTGAGCCCCAACGGGGCAGAAAAAGCAGCAGGTTCACTGGTGATGGTTTAGGGGTGGATCCAGAGCAGCAGGACTGGTCCCAACCCACGTGCTCAGCCAGCCCAATTTGTTGCTGGTGGCAGGTGGCTGTTGTGTTTTTTAAAGAGGAACCAAGTAAAGAGATGCTATATTTAACTCAGTGCTATGGGTATCGTACCTTGGAAATGAGAACGTGATTAGTGAACTATTAAATGTTGCCTTTCTGTAATTCCGCCTGTGTTTATCTCTGCTGCCTGCAGTTTTTCTCCTCTCTGTTCCCCTCCTGAAAGCACAACAGTGGCTTTCACGTTTTTATTACCCTGTGCATCTGTTGCCACTTCTGTTCAGATCTCCCAAACAAACGTATTTCCTACAAGTACTAAAATACAACAAAAAGGATCCATAATGCTCCCAGTCTAATATTAGACTGACCTGATATCCACAGACCCCACAGCCTCCTCCAGCACAAGATCCTGTGTGGAGCCTGGGATTGCATCAGTTCCAGCAGAGGAGAGGATGCACGGGGATGCTGGGCATGAGGGTCACCAGATCTGCTCACTCGCCTCAGGGCAGGAGCAAAGGCAGCAGGAAGCACTATTTCTTGTACCTTTTTGCCTTTTCTAAACACAACCGACCTTTTCTTGGCATTTCCTCTAAGATAAATATCTTGATCCTACTCCATTAACATAGAAGGAAAAATTCACCTTGGCTTCTTCCACCACAGCCTAAAAGCACGTAGAACATCAGCAGGGGATGACACTTTCAGATTTCTTCCTCTTTTTTTCCCCATCCATATTACTGGACTCCAAGCACATTGCTCTACGAGATCATTGCTCCCCATCTATCCCCACCATGAAGAGAGATGCTGCTGGTGGGCATCCCTCACCACACACGTTCAGCAGATAGAGGGCTCCAGTTTCCAGGGTTATTAACCTAGCATCTTTCATCAACTCCAAAATGAAGCTAAGGAAAAAAAAAACAAAAAACAAAAAATGAAAAAGAAGAGAGCAGAGGCTTCTTTTCCCTTTCAGAATGTGTAAGCGTGCACGTTTAGTGCTCATGAAAATGTCAGCTTTAAAGCAGAGGGAACTGGTACATCATCTGTCAGAACTGCAGCTGGGCTTAGCAGCTTGGCGTGACATTACAGCAGCACAGCACAAAGGAAACAAACCTCCAGAAGCACACAGCCCAGCACGAGAAGGAGAAGACGAAGGCCCACCTGCCACGGTGCAGGTCATTAGGAATGAAGCTGACGCATCACACGGCAAAGCAAAGCGGTTGCTAAGTTTGCAGAGTGGGCTGTATTGCCTCAAGGGCTCTTTCCGTCATTGTCTCTCACTACAAATATCCCATGGACTGGTGCACGCGTATCACCATCTCTCATCTACGCCTGCCTTTAGCTTTCCTGTGACCACCCAAAATCAGCATCTCCCACTGATCCCACAGGGCTTTGCTCTGCCCATCTCCGGGGAGAAAGAGGATGAATTATCCCTAAGTTCCAGTGGTAAATCTCAAAATCATGATGTTCCATCCCCTCTTTAGCACAGACCCTGAGCTTGCAGCAAGCCCCAGTTTTTCTCCCTTCTCTTCTTTGGGCCCTCCAGGAGCCTCAGCCAGTCCCATCCTAACTTCTTAAAGGCTGGCCTCACCTGGCCCCATGCTAACCCCGTTCTTGGTTGGCCATGCCCAGCATTTCTCCATGCCTTCATCACCCCCCAGATTTTGCTTTCCCTCCACATTCCCCAACACCCTGGAGAGCAGGACCTTGTATTTTTAGCACCTGTGCTATGAAGAGCTAAGGAAATTCCCAGTGACATATTATCAATAATCAGCGCTATTAAAAATTTCCCCAAACTCCCAAAAAAGCCAGCCACGTACTGGGTGAAAAGCAGTCGATTTTGGATCACCCCACTCCCTATTCCTCCAGCGAGTTAGCAGAGGGTTGGGTGCAGGCACACTCAGGGGCAGAGGATAGAACCTTAGCAGCAAGCAAAGGTAGTACTGTCTGATCATGAGTGAAGCCAGAGCTGTTTAATGGACCCATTAGAGGGCATTAGCTGATAACGACAAGACATTGCTGGCATTTTAAGAAGAGCCAGCATGCAGAGCTCTGAGGCTGCACCTCTCTCCATCTGTCACTCCGTCTGCAGAGCTCCTCAGTCCTTCCCAGCACTCTCTGTTAGGGCATCTGGGTGCTAGAGGGACTCTGTCCCAGCAGTGGCCATATCCAGCATGTACTTGTGGCACCAGACCCATACCAAAGAGGCCATATGGGAACAGCACCTCCCACCCATCCTAAGGAGTGCTCTACAGATGGGACACAGCTGGGTGAGGAGCATGATATTAAGATCTGCAGAGAAAGGAAGGCACGGGCAAATCTGATACACAGGATGGTAAGAGCAGCACCAACAAAGCTCACTGCAGAACTGGTGCTCCACTGGGTTTGGGAGGAAGATGCTGGCCATGCTTTCCCCAGGAAGCCCAACAAGGAACAGCTCCCACTTCCCAGTGTTCTAAAATCCAGCAGCTTTTGTGGAGTTGTTTATGTGAGATAAGGTTCTGGACTGATAATTCATCTCAATTAGACTCCAGAAGCATAGAAAACACGTACGGTTAGACTTTGAAGAGCGCACAGAGCCCTGTCCATGCTAGAGGGGAGTTTTGGGGAGAGGAAAGACCCAAGGAGACCAGCAGGGAACCAGGTGGGGGAGAAAAGGACAATTTTATGTTCCAGCATCATAGGGAAGCTTCAGCAACTTGCTCAGGTGATGCCTGCCTGGCACAGTATGCACTTACCACTTCTGGGGACTACAGCAGGGTTCTTCTCCTTCTTCCTTTCTCTCTTCTTCTCCTTCCCTCTCCAATCCCTTCTTCCTCCCAGTGGCCTTTTTGGACAGTAATGGATGCTGATGTCAACCATCTGCCTTTTTATTTTGAGACTGGATGCGCTACAAATTGGCAGCCCCCAAGCAGTAGACGTGGGTGTGAGGGAGGGGATGCCTGTCCTTATTTGTGGGTTGGTTATATCCCTCCTGGGGGATCAGGGCTGGATGCCCATTGAGATGCTTTCTGAACAGCCTGCACCCAGCTTTGGTAGGATGGGCAAAGGCAGGTGATGCTTTGGGATATTAACACCCTGCACTTCCTTCCCCCACCCCTTTCTTTCTGCTCACCAGATTAGCCTGCTAATGAACTCTTGCAGATGAATGCAAGACACACATTCTGGAGATGCTGCATGGCACAGGTGGAAAGGGGAGTACCTGTGGTTCAGCAGCAGCATTATCACCTACTCTGTCTGCCAGCAGGCGTTGTGCAAGACAAGGCTGTCTGCAACAGTCCTACATCCGCATGCAAACAGAGCTCTAGCCTTCTTTCTGAGAGGCAGGAAGGAGCCCTGGTGCAGGGCAGGTGCAGAGCAGAACTTGTGAAGTACAAGACAGGCTATTTCAAACAGCAAATACTCGTTAGTAAGAGATATTGTTGCCTGCAGGGAGACAGTTTCTGGGTGATTGAATGTAGAACTGCTTGGAACAAATTCAATAAAATCCGGTGAGTCTTTTCCTTCTAAAGATGCTGTTTTCTCTTAGCTGATGTTTTTGCAAATGCTCACTGGTTGGGGCCATAAGCTGACTGGGAAGGTTGCTGAGGTGAGCTGCTGGGCACGTTGGGCTGGGACATGGTGACCCTTAGCCTGGCCCAGTTCATGAAAGGCAGCACTTCTGTGTGGGGCTCCCAACAGGACTGCCCAGAAGACTCTGGGGATGTCCCAGCAGGAAACCCTATGTCAGAACTTCAAAAATTACCACAGAGTCCATTCAGTAGCTTTTGCACAGTTCAAAGCTGAAGCTGCTGGCATTTAGGACCATGAAGGGTGGCAGCATGGCTTGGGTTGTTTGGTGTTTTTTTTTGCAGTGATCTTCCAACGGGAAGCTTTCCGCAGGACCCTCCACAGTCCCTGGATACTCTCAGGGCAGGAAACTGCCCTGCTGCTCCAACAGCTGCCTCCCCAAACCAGCAGCTCTCGTTGTATGCTCCCCAGTTGAGCCTGAAGGGCAGCTCTTCCCTGAAAACTCAACTAGATCCTCCCCAGGTCCCCTCTCCTCACTGTTGCAATGCAGGGACTGCTCCTACCCAGCCCCCTGGACACTACCTGCTATGAGCACGTAGCTGGTTTCTCTGAGCTAGTAGTTTGGAACACATGCACAAGTCAACAAGAGTCAAGGTCAGTACAGCAAACTCACCCAATGACAGAGAAAGCATTTGTGTTATGACCTTTGAGTTATCCCATTTAATTACTCCAGAAACAGCTTCAAGAAAGCAATGGATTCTCTTTTTTTTCATTTAGAAAGAGCCTTCAGGACAGATTTAATTGCTGGGGTACACACTAGTCATCTCCGGCTGTGTCTATGATTGAACAAAAGTGCTGGGACCTTGTTTTAATGAAAAGGCACTGTATCTCTCTTCTTACCATGCAATAGCAACAATAGCAGATTATTAGAAGTAATATCAATCTAATCCAATCCAATCTGTACTGTTATTAGCCCTAGCTAACTACTGGTATTAATTTTATTACTAATATCACTGCTGCAATAAAAAAAAAAACAACCACAGTGCATAGGTTTGCATCATTCATCAAGCTGTTCATTTGTTTGGCTTCAGATCAGCTAAATACTTTCCCCTGTCACTCAAAATCCGAATATGCATTTTATTTCTTGGATTTTACCTCCTTTTCCTTCACCTTTATTTCACCCTCCTTGCAACTTTTCTTACTACTGTCCCTCCCTCTACTGGGCTGCTCCTTGCCCCCATAAAACAACTTCATGTGAGATCAAAGCCAAGGCAATACATTTTCCTACTCTGAACCCAGAGAAGCTTCCAGCAGTTATGAGTCAGCAAGGCAAGATAGAGCTGCTGGTCACTGAGAGAAACTGCCAGGAATTTGGGGAGGATGAGTCACCCTCAAAGATGGCTAGAAGAGAGGGAGAGACAGAACTTCTCGTCCTTTCTCCTCCTTATCATTCAGCTCATCTCTGTCCCAGGCTCCACATATGAAGTACTTTGAGAACTTGCTTGACTTTGCAGAAGCTTCCTCCATGGAGACACATGCACCGAGCTGGGAGGGTGCCCATTCTCATGTCCTCCCGTCCATACGCAACACTCAACTTTGGCTCCCAATATTCTCAAGGAGTTAAATTTAACTTTGGGTTAACTGCAGTTTCCTTGAGATACTCTCTGTAACCTCCTGTACCACTCAGCCTCTTCCTCACTCTCTCAAGAAAATAACAGCTCACACTGCTCCCGGATGCTGAAAAAGCCCACATAATTGGTACACTCTCCACAAAGTACACCTCAGCCAACAGTGTGGCTATTTGGAGCACAAGGGGTGGTCTCGGCTGTTCAGCAGGGTCACAGGGTTGACAGCCTCCGTTATTTTCCTTTTCCTCCTTCCAAGAAAAATGCCCTGCCTCCTCCAAGCCAAGTCTGAGGGCACTAATTGAGAGCAGGTCTAGAGGGAGGACAGGCTTCCATCCCATGTTGGGCAGAAGTCTCAGCTCTAGCCTCGACATTCTGAGGATTAACCAGCTTCAGTTTCTCCAGTGGGTTTTTCTGTCCTATACCTCTGTAAGAAGGATTTTGGCACTGAAACGGGAAGGTCTGGAAGATGAGGATTCCCATGTGACCTCAGCTGTCTCTCCATTCACATTTGAGGAAAAAATTGCCACATCATCTCTTCAGTGTAGGCAGCATCTCGTGGACCAAAGCTGGTTTATTGTGATCTTCTATTTTCTCACTACGCAGTCTTGGGTGGGTACTGCTACCAGCTATCATTAGCATCTCTCTCACACTAGAGATAAATACCAATAATAAGAGTCATACATACTTATACGTACTCCTTTTATACTAATATAAAAGGAGTGTCAATTCAGCCATGAATACAAAGCTTAAGGATACTGCACCTCATTCCCGTTTGCTGCCTCAGGCACCAGGAACTGATGATCAAAACTCACCAAGCACCAAAAATATTAGTTTAATATTTGTGTGTGCTCAGCTTCTTCTTGTGCTGGGATGACAAACAGCCTCGCGACGGCATCGCCAGAGGCATAACACTTCCGTTCTCTCTCACTGATTCTGGCACACAGAGGGATCTTTTCAAACCGATAAATGCTTTCATTTTTGTCTCCACTGAAAGGACTTCCTCTGTGGAGTGATGTTTTGCTAGAGGAAATGATTTAAGAGCAGCGATATGGTTGTGATTCAATATTATGCTCAGGAATTCCTTGTAAAGTCAAGGGAGAGACAAATTCTGACATTGCAGGATTACCTGAACCTTGTGTGAGTCTTGCTACAGACAGAATCAGGCAACAGACCCATGAGGAACACAGTGACATTTTGTGTCATTTCAGGACACTCCCGCTCCCAAGGAGGAACCACAGCAAATGCTCTATCTTGGAGGCTACATCCACACAGGAGAAAATGCAAAATTAAGGGTAGAGAAGAGAGAATGAACCTTTGCAGATCCCTGTTAGAAATGAGTTAAGGGGATGAAGTTCAGGGTGGTTGCCATATCAGAGCATTCCTCACATCCTTTCCTACTTGGGGCACATCAACCCATTGAGTTGGTGAGCGAAGCTGGTAAGAAAACCAACCACAAAGAACAGGCTTTTCTTTCCTTCCTTTGTGCTGAGCTGATGTACACCAAAAACCCAGTCAAGCAAAAAACAACCATCAGAAATGGTCTGGAGAAATAATCTGCTCACCCACATCAAGTCCAGATATGATAGATTGACTGAGTTACCATTTTGCATTACAAAGGGATGGGCTCAAATCACACTCCTTCTTCAATGGAGGCATCTCAGTTCCCCACACATTATGGCAAAATTGGTGTTGGGTGCCAGCTCCCTCCTGCTGATGACGTGCTTATTTCTGGCCTTGGGTGAAGGCATTCTGGACACGTTTCTTGCCAAGCTGTGGGGAAGGACAATGCTGTCTCTCCTCTCCAAGGCAGGCTGCAGCAAGGCAAAGTCCCACTTTCACTCCAGCACTGCGCTGAATCGCAACACTTTGTATTTGCCTGTCAATATCCCAGTTGGATTCTGCTTCTATATATTTAATTCAAGATGAGTACCGCAGGACCTCTTTTGTTAGCTGGACACCTCCTGCACATTGTTATTATTTCCTTCATAAAAATCAATAAAGGCTCGGGAACAACAACCACCAATAATAACAATACATCTCTCTGTGTCTTTGTGTTGCCTCTTGCTGAACAGCTTGGAAAAGCAGCAGACAACAGTCCAAATGGGAAGCAAAAAAATAGTGGCAACAAAGTAACACATAAGAACGGACAATAGTAGGGTCACTTCCATCTCAGCCCCTAAAGTCTGCAGCTGGGGTCAGGAAGGGCAGCAATGTTTTTAGATAAGGCACCAGAAGGAGCTCCTCTCATTCAGTGTTCCGATTTCCTTGCACGTGAAGCACAGGCAGAAACTCTGATAGAAATTTAAGAGCACCACTTTGAAAGCCATAGGCAAATCCCTGCTATTGAGGTGCCTTCCTGGGCGCTGACAAAACTCAAGGAGATGCATCCCCTTGATGTTTTACGTCCTGCTTTGAAACAAGAAGAGATGATCCTATCATTCCCCTCCAGGAAACAACCAGAGAAGCAGGAAATAAAATCACCCAGGACCCCTGCAATTCAGCTTCAGAGCATCACTTAGCCACTGTACACAGGAGGTTAGAAAGACAAGTGTGTCTACACAGCAACACTTCTCCTCTCCTTGTACCATGATGAGCTATTCCTGCAGCTCAAGCTGTGGCTGCTATGGGTGGAACAGAGAACAGGACTGGTAGGGAAGGATGCAGCACAGCTGGCCAGCTTTGCTCCGGCTTCATGCTGCTTTCACCTGAGCCACAGCAGGCTCAGCTCTCCTGCCCCCGAAAAGCCTCCAGAACTCCTCCTGGGGGAGCACTGCTCAGACACAACCTACGCTTCACATTTACCAGGAATGTAGCACCTAGGTTAAAGAAAATAAGTAACATTCTAATGCTATTGTTTTAAAGGTTAATGTATTCCCAGCCATAACTCTGAGCAGAGCTTTCCATCCAGGAACAATCATCCTGCGGCAGGAAAGTATTGAGTGGGTGACCCAGGTCCTTTCCATCTCTAATTTTTATTCATCTGTGACTCCCCTCTCGTTTCTTTCCCTTTCCAGTTCACCCATCCAAAGTAATGCGAAACTAAGGCTAAATACAGTTGAGGTTTTATCCACATCACAGCTACTACACATGCTGCATCAGCACATACCAGAGCACCTCTGCTCCTCCACTATTTTCTCTTCCACATGAGGGGTTACAGCTGTTGCTACACACATAGCAAGATGCTTCCAGCCAACATCTCCTCTGTGAGGATCCATGCTGGGCAGATCTCCTGGCCTTCTGAATATCTGGGTCAATGTGATCCAGGAGTAACATCCTCCCCTGGAGACCAGCCAGCAGAAGACACCAACAGGCTCCTTCTGGAGCTCGGATGTTCTTCGTGCTGGCCTCAGCCCAAGGCTGAGCCACAATGGGAAATGCAAAGCCAGGCAACGTAACACAAATGGAGCACATTAATGGGAAGAAAGGCACAGCAGAAGTGACTCAGATGAAATGTAGGCCATCAAAACATTGCCATTCCTGTTGGGTTGCTGCCTTTGAAAGCTCAGTGTGTGCTGATGGGATAATGGAGGGAAAGGATGGTGTTGGGTTGTGGTGACCTTAATGCTTGCAGCCCAATTGTACTATATGAGCACAGGTGCTTCCCTGAAAGGAAACACAGACACCAGAGGCATGGCTACTCAGTAGTCTTTTTTTAATTCAAACTACCAGTCGGGGAAAAAAAAAATGGCTTCGTTCACCAAAATGCAATTTTCTGTGGGAGTTATGTGATCTTGATGTTTTCCCCAGTTACTACTTGATGCTGTTGAAGAACAGACATATACAAAATGTAAAAAAAAAAAAAAAAAAAAAAAAAAAAAAAAAAAAAAAATTAGAAAAAATTCTTTTTGAGTAGCTGAGAGCCAAACAGTTTTGATCGACTGGATGAAAGCGTTCAGGACAATTCCAGATCAAACATGATAAGTTGTCCAAGTGAAATGGGGCTTTTCAGCGCTCAGCCTCCTCTCTGAATAAAAATGTGGATGCCAGGGGGAAGGGCAGGAGGGAAGAAAACACACCCAGCAAACTCTACCGCCAAGTTTCAGAATATTTTGTTGTGTTTGCAGCAAGGGTGATTTCTCCAGATTGTGCAAGCCATAATAGAAAGAGAGGGGGAAAAATGCATAATAATACCTAGTTATTCAAATACACGTAATAGAGGCAAAATCATCTCTAGTGCCTTTCTGGGTGCTGGGCAGTCAATTTTGCAGTTATGGGTCTGACGTCGCTCAGGAGAAGACAAACTGGACAATAAGGTCTCTGGCATAACCCCTGTGATTAAGGGATTACCATTAATTAACACCACGGCTCTGAGGGCCTGCCTGCTTTGCCTGTGATACGGTATCTTCCCATCGGCATGAAGCAGATGGTTCTGAATTTCCAAAATCTGCGAGACCCAATGCGATAGAAGGGAGGGAGAGGGGCAGGGAGACGAGAACAAGATGAGGAAGAGAAACTGGGGAGAAGTGCAGGAAAACACATTCCTCACATTTAATTACAGGCACTGACAATGAAAATTAATTGAGTTCTTGTTCAAATATTGCAGGCTCCCAGAGATGCAGGGGCAAAGGAGAGAGTGGGAGGATGCTGAGCTGTGAGCGCAGGTCAGGGAACCAGAGCAAACATGCCAATGAAATGGGCTGAGCAAGCAGCGCCAAAGAGAGAAACACATCACACGCACAGAGAGGGAACCTATTTGCCAGGAAGGGTTGGCTGCTGGAGCAGTGCTGGGCAGCAAAGGATGTGCTCAGTACCCAACACCTGGCAGCAGGGGAGCACTAATTATCCATCACACCTTGAGACAGAGGCATCAAACATGCTTACCAGACAGGTTGGTCAAGCAGCAGGAGGATGAAGGTGTCAGACATAGCCGGGTCCCAGCTGATATCATGTTCTCTCTCTTTTTGGGGGGATTAATTAACAAAAGCAACTCCCTGAGAGCAAATCATCAGACCAAGCTGTTTACTGTAACAACACCGGCAGCAGTAAGCAAAGAGGGATACCCCACTGCACCTCCAAGACCTTAACCCAAATCCCAGCAGACGTAGATGTACTGAAGCATCCCAACTACAGGAGGACATACTAGGAGACAAGGACTACCAGGACACAGGAACTTTCTCCAAACTCCAACCATAAGTGCAGTGAGGCACTGGCACAGGCTGCCCAGAGAGGTGGTGGTGCCCCAGCCTGGGAGACACACAAGGTCAGGCTGGACAAGGCTCTAAGCTCCTGATGGAGCTGTAGGTGTCCCTGTTCATTGCAGGGGAGTTGGACCAGATGGCCTTTAAGGGTCCCTTGCAACTCTGATGATCCTATGATGATTCTTCATCTAACTCCCTTTGGAAACATAGGTTTCTGGTGGCAATAAGTGTTCATCCCAGCAAGGTGGTCCTGTCCTCCCTGTAGTTACTTGGAAATCAGACTGAGGTGGGTCCTTGTAATCCCTTTTGGCCAAGTAAATGCTCCTATTTCAAGGCAGGTGAAGCAATCATAAATGTCAGGTAGGAAAAGTGAGCGCAGTGTATCTTTTCATTTGTATGCATGGCATTTTTTATTAAACAAAAACCCACTCTGCAGAAATGGAGCCCAGCCCCAAGGCTCTTGTTAAAGAGTTATTGATGGCAGTTTGTCCCTTTGTAACAGGGACGAGCAGCCCAGCTGCTTTTCTCCAGATTCTCTTCTGGACTTGAATACTAAAATATCACAAAATTCACCTGAGCTTTCCCAGTACCACAAGTGTTCTTTCCAAACACACCACAAATACCCCAGATATCCCAGGCTGCTCATCAGGCACCTCACAAGTACTACCACAGACCTCCAAGACAACTGACAGCCATGTCCCTCCACCTGTCCCATGAGCCCCTTGAGGAGCACTTCCAGAGATGTCACCAAATGTCCCCAGTTACAGACTGGATATCATAGAATCACCATAAAATCATAGAATCATTAGAGTTGGAAAGGACCCTTAAAGACCACATGGTCCAACTCCCCTGCAGTGAACAGGTACCCCTACAGCCCCATCAGGAGCTCACAGCCCCATCCAGCCTGACCTTGGGTGCCATCAGGGCGGGGGCACCATCACCTCTCTGGGCAGCCTGTGCAGTGCCTCAGTGCCTTTATTGTAGACTCACCCTGTTTTCAGCGTTGCAAAAGAGAGTGCATCCACTTATCTCCTCCATATGATATTTGAACCTAAGACTTCTCTCATTAAAACAAACCAAACCAAACACATCCACAGCCTTTCAAAATCACTAAAGTATGAGGGGGCTCCTTCCATCCTTGCTCCCCACTTGATGCCATCACTTCAAGCTTGGCTGAGGATCTGCATTGGACGTAACCCACTTGGCACAACCAGATGATCGCCTATACATATGGAAAAGCAATCAGAGGCAGAAGCTCATGGGATTTGTTTCAGAACAATGTTGTAATAAGCCAGAGGATAATCCACAGCCCAGGGACAGGTCCTCTTCCCAGAGGGGAAGATGGCAAATTAGACCGTCATGTCACATTACTTCCAGTGGGCGAGCTACTGGCAAGGGGATGTGGACCGCCACACAGTGACCACAGAGTAGCCCCACAGATGTGTCCCTAGCACAGCCCTGGGGGGACGATGGGAATGCACAGGCCCGATAAGGACCGGCGAGCTGCAGGCTCCAGCCTCAGCCACACATGGTCCCTGGAGAAATTTCACTGTGTTTGCACTAATCTCCTTACAAACGGCGTTGGGGGGGTTACTTGTTTATTTTATTTTATCCGACATGTGTCAGGCGGGCCCACTAAGCCTATTACATCTCCAGGGAGGTCAGAGTTTCCCTATTTATTTTTTTCCACCTGAACACTGCTCATCCTCTCTTCAGCTCCTCTGGACATTTCTCCATCACTGCATACGGACTGGTGCTTCATAATTAACACTGGGAACACCTCATTGGGTTGGGAGGCTCATGTGAGATAAGCAACCAGCTTCCAGCTAGATATCCTAAATTTCCAGAGCTCATAGGTTTCAGAGATGAGCTATAAAGCTTGCTGGAGCACCTCTTATTGCTGAGTTTCTTTCCAATAAACCCTCAAAATAAATAGATAAAAAGTTAACCAAACATTTTTTCTATACTTTTCCAGTGCAAAATTGCTCAAGCCATTGACAACAACTCAACTGGGACCTGAGGTTTTCTGGCATTGTTTCATCTGTTTGTATTTCTGAGCAGAAATAGGGATCGATGGCCTGGACTGGAGAGTGTGTGACCTCCACAGTGCACCTCATGCTGAGGGACACGTGCTGCTGAAGGGCCACCTGCCCTGAGAGCCCTCCCCAGATTGGTGCAGAAAGTGGAAAGGGTGGAAAGGGGGGAAAAGAAGAGGAAACAAAGCAGCAAGTAAAACCACCCATAATTGCACAGCAAAAGGCCGCTTTCTGGAGAAAGCATCAAGCTCTCACCATGCAATGGGGAGATCAGGAATACCAAGGGAGCAGGAGATATTTGCGCATGCACATGCACACACAGCAACACGTACACTCTGAAGACTTCACTACAGAAAATCAATGTGGGCTTATCAGCCTGCAGCAGAGCCAGGACAATTAAACATTTCCCTCTCTGACATTATGTGTTGGGCTTAAGTTCTGAAGTTGTTCTCATCTGTGGATAGGGAGAAAGCACCATCTGAGCCAGCATCTCCAAGGGACAGCTCTCTCTAACACCGGCAGTAGCCAATATTACTTCTACGTTGCCTTCTTTGCCCTTAAAAAAAGTGATCTGTCTCTTGTTTCTTGGCCATGGACCAAAAAAAGGAAGGCAGCACGCATTCAATATTGATTTCCTTGCTGGAACCAGACCGTCTCCTCTCCTTGCACACAGACACCCATGCTCCCAGGAAGAGCCCCTCCCCAGGTGCAGAGTTCTGGTGTCCTTCTTCAGTGCAGAGCAGAACTTTGTAGAACACCAAAATGGGGCTCAAGGGGCAGAACCAAGCACAGACCCAGAGTCTTGAGCGAAGGAGCACCAAGAAGCATCACACCAGCACTGTAACTCACTGCTGGTAGGGCACAGACAGGAGATGGGGTTTGGCTTTCAGGAAGCAATGCTACCACCTCCAGTTTTGCCCTTGCAATGATTGCACAGCCTTTAGCCCTGCAAAACTGCTTTCATGTGGCACCTCTGCCCACAGCCAGACCAAAACCTGGATGGGATGGGAATCCCAATCCTGATGGCCGCAGATGGCCACATGGCCACGCTCCTCCTGGCTTAGAGAAGGAAAATTGAAGGGAAAATGCCTTTCCCGTGCATGCAGAGAAAGGATTTGTGGTGGGAAGTGAAGGGGATTTGTGTTCCTGTCAGTTCCAGCAGAGCTGCGGAGCAGACCTCACTTTGTGCTTGCTTTTGAGAAGGTGATGCTCGGCCTTCAAAGGACATTGCAGAGAGGTGACACAGGGAGGTGACTGTGGCCGAGTGGCTGACGGAAGCAGAGAGCTCCAGCTGAAAAAAAGCATTCCTGACCCTTGCTGACACAGCCAGCAACACATCAGTGCTGGCAGCTCGCCTGCACCGCAAGAAAAATGCAGAAGAAAGCAGCAACATCAAGCAGACCTGCTCCTTATTTCATTTTTCTACCTGGCTGGCCATATTCAATTCTGTGTTTAATTGGTGGCAGAAAGTTTCTGGAACAAAAAAGATCAGTTTGTCATTTTTGTACTTTGTTTTTCCCTTCTCTTAAAGCTTTCTCAAAGGATTTGGAGTGGGTCAAACGCTGCCAGCCCTCCCGGCTAACGCAGGCTGCACTTGATTCTGCAAGAGCTGGGCTGCTGCAGGGGAAAATGCACCTAAACTCATAAAAATGTGGGGCTGGGGAGAGGGACAGTAGACAAATCCTCATTTCCACATGCCAAAAAAAAAAAAAAAAAAAAAAAAAAAAAAAAAAAAAAAAGGGGTCCTTTTGCACAAACAGAGGCACTTGATATTCACTCCTCATGGCTTGTTATTTATTATCCCACTTCCTCAAAAATTGCAGGAATCTAATCAGAGTCCAGAAACAACAGGGGATAATCTGGGTGATCAGTCACAGGCGAGAGAGGAGGAATAATAAGCAGTTGGAGTGACCACTTGAGCAGGGCTGGGCTCACGGAGTGCACACGAACTGCTTGGTGACCACTTAGCAGTGATGAATGGATCTCAGGCTGAAAACCCACTTAAGGCCATCGTTAATTCCCAGCCTATGATGATCCCATTGACATCTATGGATTGCTTTACACGCTTGAGATTTAAGCATATAAATGTGAACTGGGCCCTGGGTTCACAATACATCTACAGCATGCTGTTAGAGAGAAGAGAAGGATCCAGGCTGCCCAGGTGGCTTGCCATGATGGGACCATCCTTCACACCAGGATGACATCAAAAACCCATTGCAACAATATTTTTCTTGCTCTAAGCGTGATCCAAATCACAGTATCTTAAGACAGCACTGCTTATTTCAGTGCCTTCCTTATGTCCTCTCTGTACACCCTAAGCTTATATCTCATTGCAACCCAACCCAAAGTGGAGGAGCCCCATCACTATCAGGGCCAGACAAGGTCTGATCAATGCTGCTCTGAATGCTGCTCAAGGGCTCTCAGACATAACTTCTCTCTGTACTAAGCTTCTATAAATATCAGGGAACAGAGGAACATGGTCCACCCGTTCACTCCACCACTGCCCATGTCTTCTGCAGGTGCCTGTCTGGCTCCCTTCTTTGAAAATACTGCGTGGGTGCAGCTCAAATCATAGCAAAGGAATCTACGATGCATTTCAATAACTGCATTATTAATTCCTTAAGCGACCCAGGAGGAGACAGCTAATACAGCTAATACAGCCCTGGAGCTGCCCTGTCTGGCCACCATCCCTGGCACCTGGCACTGCTTCCAAGTGGTCGTTCAGATGGCGGAAAGCCCACAGGCACTTCTAACATCTTTGGGCTGGCAACCCTGCGCGGAGTTAGGGCTCACACTGCAAGCTGTGGGGATTGCACAACATGGAGCTGAGCCCTTGGGGTGCCGGAGGCCAAGAGCAGCCATCCCTGGTGCAGAAACACCCTCTCCCCTGAGTCATACCGGGTGAGACGTCACTTTTTAAGGAAGGATGTTGAAAGTCATGCAAGTTCATAGATAGGAAAGGACACAAGATGATCAATCATTATTAATACCACTAATGAACTGCTGAGACAAACAGCATTACCCCCTTGCTTGAAAAAATCGTAACTGAAAATCTTAAAGTTGACTTGGTTCTGTAGTAGGGTAAAATCTGTGTTTATTCATCTGCAATGCCTTCACACTTGTGGTTAGCACAACGCTTTTTTTTCCCTTTTTTTTCCTATTTTTTTTTTTCTCTGGGAAGAAACTATTATTTTGCCATTTCCCTGTGCCCTAAATGAGTTCTCTCCTGACTATACATGCACTTTGAGATAACAGCTGGTTATCTCATGTGGAACAGTTATCTCATGTTAGATCATGTGGAAACACTTCAGACAATGAAGATACAACAATTCAGAGTCAAATTTAGACACCAAGCCAGTAATTAACAAAACCCATGGCTACAGCAAGGAAAAGCTATTGTAACACAAGAAATGCAATACAGCATCCAAAAAAAAGCTTCTATTTTTCTTACAAAAAACCTGTGTAAGCTTAGCAAGCCAGAGAACATCAAGAGCTTTACATTGCCAAAAGAGCTAGAAGCAACCTGACTCTCAGGGACATAGCCCAGCAGGCAGGTGGGTATGGGCTGGTGGTTGGATTTGGCTATCTGAGAGATCTCTTCCAACCTATATGACACTATGATCCAGTGAATCTATGCAATGGCTAATACTTGGAAGTCTCACCATGAATCTGATGTATTCCAACACCAAGGCCGTGACTTCATGTTGCCCTGAGGTCTTGGACCAGGGAACTAGAGCATAGAGGGTCAAGTGTTGTCAAAACCACTTCTAGCTTTAGGTGTGTTTCTAATGATCTTTCATAAGGAAATGGATAAAAATGTGAGCTTTCTGCTCCAGAAGGACTGAAACATCCAACTTTTGCTGTCACATTGGCTGAAGTTTGTGCTGCAGGACAGCTCAGTGCCTTCTGTTGGCATTAGAAATAACACCCAAGATGTTTTGTGCACTGAGCCTGGAAAACAAAGAGCCTTAGGAACAGGAATGAGCTGCAGGGAGGCAGTGGAAAGTTAACCACATTCAGATCAGAGGGAAAACAGCAAGCAATTTCATCCAGTCACTATAACTCCTTCCCCCCACTATTTCTTCACTTTCAGGCTCCTGACCTTCTCTGTTCTAGCCAGAAGGGAATAGGAAAGCTCTAAGAAAGCCATTCCTGTGTTATTTTTAGCAGAGGCAGAAGAAAAGTGACTGGAAATAATCCATGAAAGTGAGCTTTCACCTTGATTTTCAGACTCTGGAGATTTCGATAGCCTTGATAACAATCACAGCTTTACCAAAAGCATATAAACTGCTGAGTGATACCAAAAGCATAAATTGAGCTCTTCCTTTCTTCCTGCTTTGCTTTAAAGACCTAGCAAGCCAAGGTAGAAACTGAAGGAAATGCTTTCCCTGCAAGCCAGCGAATACATGGCTGTGCAGCAGCAGGGAGACCCTGCTTATCTCTAGCCAGCAGGAATCCATTGTGTTCGGATGCCTTCAGAACACATGAGGGTTTGGAAAGATGACGGTGTCTTGCAAAAGAGGACACTCTTTCCAAAGTGGGATTAAGACCTCTTCTAGAAATAACCATTCCCTCCTCTATAACCTGGACAGAACAGTGTTGCAAAACAAACAAAATGATGGCATGACAACACTCGGAGCCCTCACTCCTGAGTTACTGACCAACTCTTTGCTCTCCACCGAAGAGGAGCCAAGCAAGTTAAAAAAAAAAAGTTGATAGAAATATACCTGGATAAGAGCAATGATGTGGGGAACTTCATGTTTCTCTGCCTGCCCTGACCTGAAAGCAATGCTGCCAGCAGCTGCTGATGGGATGCAGACCTCAGCTGGGTCCTTCAGAGACTAAAGGATTTAATTAGATCAAGCACACTCCCAAGATGCTGATAATAAGAACAACATGAGGGCTGATCACATTAAGTTGATCTTTTCTGTTGATTGCTGCCATCTGATGTCTCCTTCTCCACCCTTGCACCCACCCACCTTCTTTTGCTGCCCATAGCTGTTAGGGTGTCTGGGGAAGGAGGGAAAGAGAAAGGGAAGAAGGGAGGGAAGGTAGAAACAGGGACGGAACTGTTATGGTCTAGGCTTTGCTGGGCATCAATGTGTTGTGATGCTCTGCTATTCATCAGCCAGCTGTTTGAGCAGCCCTCTGCCATGCTTCCAGCACTTCCGTGACCCTTGCACAAGCAAACCATCATCTCCAGTTTCATCTTCCCATTCAGGCATCCCCAAGCAGCTAGGGATTGAAACCCACTTTGTTTCTGCTGATGTCTTTTAAGTTGACCACTGCAACCAGACTGGTTCGCTGGTTGGGTTTTAAAGACCTATCGCTTCCCCATGCCTTTTTCCAGCATCAGCTTTCTTCCTCTGCCAAACCCCTCCTTTTCCCTCTATGGCCAGGACTGCAAAGAGCACTTCTTTCCAGGATAGCTGTCCCTGGCTAAGGAGGTGGTAGAATTTCTCTCGCTTTGACTGGGTTTCTCTTCTGGCCATCTTCCCAGCTCAATACTGTTCAGCATCAGTAAGCGATGGCTTTTTGGATCCCCATTATTCAGGCTTCACTGGGATGACTTGTGCCCATTGCAGCCCCCCACACAGGAGATTTTCAAGCCTAGGGCTTTGATTTGTGCTCATAATCGTGGAGCTGCCCTGCCTTCAAACCTCAGTCCCATCTTTGGGTCATGCAGCACTGCTCACTCCCAAACTTGCTATTATGGCTGGAAGCAAGCACGGAGGCACTAAAAACTCCCACTTTGCTGAGTTTTAAAACCTTTCTCCAGGATCGAAGAGGCACTGTAAGTGTTGTCATGGCAGGAGATTTATTGCTGTCTCAGGAAATGTTTCATTATTCTTGGGTAAGTGGTGGCAGTGAATTTCTGCCTGTCTGCCCAGCCATAAAGGGGCCATCGCACAGGTATTTCTGGCAGCTGGATGTGGCTGGGCTCTGACGTGCCTCCTCCCAGCTCAGAGCTGGACTGCACTGGAGAAAGTCTCCGCTTCTCTTGGCTCTTGGTAGCTTCTCTGATGGTCCTTATGCCCAGTACTTCAGCCAAGCAATCAGCGCCAGTTCTTCAGCTCCATGGTACTCTATGTGATTTCATATCCATCCCTGCCTCCATCAATCTCTGGCTGCAGTGGATAATTTTCTCAGCTTCTCCCCTCCATTCCTGAGGACGGGAGGTCCAGAGCTGCTCACAGATTGCTCAAGGAGGGGTACACCAGCCACTCATTAGGCAGCAGAGCAACGTTCCCCATTTCACCCTCCCTTAGCTCCCTGTAACTCCCATCATCTTATTTGCGGGGCTTTTGACGACCGTGGAGTGTGAACTGTCACTGTGATAGATGTCTGTAGCATGACTCTCAGCTCTCTCTCTCCAAGCAGTAACATCTAGTTCAGAGCCCATCGCTCTATGTGCAAAGTTAGACTGATTTTTCCCCTGTGCATTGTTTTTCATTTAGCAGCCTTGAATTTCATCTGCCGTTTTATTATCCGCTCACTAAGTATCATAAGGTCCTCTTCCTATTCTTGGAGGCTGGCTGTATTTTCATCTTTTTGGTATTAACTCAGCGTTGCCAGCAAATGCTGTTATTTCATTTTTTATCCCAGGCCAGCATCCAGGTCCCTTCCCAAGGTGGCAAGCAGCAAGGTGCCAGCGCAGAGTCCCCTGGGCTTCCACTGGTTGAAAAAGGATTTCAGTGACAGATGAGCACATGGGTAGCATGAGGCTGGGGCAGCACACAAGCTGCAGAGCCATTCAGGCATCGGGCCATCACTCTGCTCTCCCAGTCTGGGGGGATGCAGCCAGATGGATGCACAGGGTGTCAGCAAGCATGTGAGCCTCCTCTTCAGGCAGCATCCTCCGTGGGGAGTGCAGGTGGGATCTCCCTCATTTTCAGACAGCTGTTTTCTAAACTCTTGCAGCCAATGGGCCGTGGGTATCTTGAAAACTGCACATTAAAATGAGCTATGGACACTCCATTAACCATTCCTCAAAGCTAGGTGGTGGAAGGTAAGTTTATTAACTGCTGAAGAACGGTTTCCCTCTGTAATGAGCTTTGCTCCAGTATTAGAGAAAAAGCATGCCTTACTTTCCTCCCCTAATAAATGGCTTCTTTAAAGTTTAATTAACTTCTCCCTGCTCTCCTTTTGTGGCAAAGTGTCACACTGACCACAAGACCAAACTTTGTTTGTTCTTTCATCTGGGGTCAGATAAACTGCTCTGCCTCATTTGTTGGGGCTTCTGTCCTCTCTTGCTGCATATCCCAGGGAGAAAGGCAGCAATCACAGAGATAAGTGATGCTCTAGGGCACCACACACCTCGAGGAATGGGTGGGGAGCGAGGAAGCACACACCTGAAGTTGACCTGAATTGGCTGCAAACCCACTGAGTGGCCTCACAGCACCAAGGGCAACATTCAGGTTGGATGGAGGAGTCACCATCCCTGGAGATGTTGCAGAGCTGTGGTAATGCGGCATTACTGCACTAAAGAAAGGCAGCAGAGACCCAGTTCAGCCTCAGCTCAGGTCTACCTCAAGGACTTGCACAGGAGTGGCACACGTCTTCACGCCATCCCCATGGTGCCCATTTTGGGAAGACACAGTGCATCTGGTACAGCTTTTTGGTCCCTGTACCCCAGGGCACAGGGACAAGAGCCAGCCCTAAGTGGGATACAGACAGTCCGCCCTGCAGTTCCAAGCGGTGCAGGTTAATTAATTGTGCAGGGCTGACAGAGCCAGGGTTTTTGTGCACCGAAGCTTTCAGACACCAATGCAGTAATGGTCTCTAGCACGCAGACGGTCTCGGAGGATTTGTCCTTCCTGCCCCAAAATAAAATTAATTAATGATGGCAATAAATAAAGCAATCCAGGCGAGTGAGAGTATCCAGGGAGACTGCTACAGGCACACAG